>NC_081227.1:693056-1026806 GCF_902713425.1 Acipenser ruthenus | reverse complement strand
TTAATAATTTTAATGAAAGGGGATTAGGGAGTGATGGTACTTTTTCAAATAAAATATTGAAAGCATGTCATTATCTCCCACTCCTACACGGTACAAGAAAACGCACTTCATTTTCACTCGGCTATGCAGTTCCTTTGGGTCCAGGCGCTCCTTTTTTGTATCTTCGGTGAACCACACACCGTAGAGGATATTAAAAGCTGTTGATGAATTACATTACACGCTTACTTCTATAGCAAAATGACGAGACCACACATCGGATTATTTGTCATTTCTCTGCCATCCATTAGGCTTGTTTGTTATTTTGACTGAAATGACCACACCAAGTCTGGTCATTTTAAAAAGTATGCAGTGGGTTAAAGGAAAGTCGCCCGAAGACGTGCAACACTACAGCACAACCGTCTGCAGTGCGTATGACTGGAAGCATTTCACACTTTCTGAACAATGAAGAAACATTCTGTTTAATGTAGCTAATTACTAAGCTGTCAGCTCCGTTTCTTTATACATTCCTTCGGTCTGCTCTCCTCTGCAGCTCCCCCTCCTCCTGCCCTCTCCCCCTGTATTTATATTTCAGGGTCACTAGCCAGGCCTCTCCACGCAAGGTTTCTTATACGCAGACCACCCCCCAGGACAGACAAGAGCAGCTTTCTCTCCGACAGTTGTGAAAACTTAACGAAAAACCTTCAGAATGACAGTTTACGTTTTTTCAGTATCAGCGGGCCTGTTTTCCTTAAAAAGGCATTTCATTTTTAACAAAGGGCCTAACATTTAAATGACCTCACACACGTACTAAGAAACCCACGCCACCCTTTCACTCAGACTATCAGCATTTCTCTATATATAAACTCATTTTATATATAATAGGGCTTCATAAATTTGGCTTAAGGCAAAGTGAGGAAAAGCATGAAAACAAATCAATACAGCTGAAAACAGAGTGCATTTAAAATGAAATGCTAAAAGGGCAAATTGTATATCAATATTTCAGCTGTTAAATATGACAGGACACCATCATGAAAAATTACAAATCTGCAGTTTGTTTTGGGTATTTAGTAATTTGTCTTGTATGTTTTTTTTTTTTCCTCTTCAAACTGGATTATGATAATAGACAAATGTTCTTCGCAGCTTCTCAAGTTCACGCACTACATTTCCTTTGTTCTTCTAGAAATATGTAAAAAAATAATAATAATCTGGCAGTCAAACACAAGTTAACAGGAAACTCTCCCTCCATAAATACAGTGCCAAGAACAGTAACACAGCACTGTTAAACTGACGTCCATTCTCTAGCGCTAACCAAAACAGTAGCACTTCAGCAAAGATCAGGAACATACTGCAAACGTGTAAATAACTATTAATGAACTCACGCTATTCTTTTAACATTCCACCTTACTGGATAATTCTCTCTCCCTCTCCCTCCCCCTCTCTCTCTCTCCTCCTCCACCCCCTCTCTCCCCCTCTCCCTCCATTTAAAATGTACAATCTGCTGCTTTGGAATCCAGTCTCTGCACACAATGAAAACAAATACTGTGCACAGCTGCCAGCCTCACATATTGTACGTGCTGGCTACTTGTCTGCAGTATACCTACTCAGAGAAGGAGCGGACCACTGTCAGATACTGAATTGGAGTCCAGCACAGGACTATTATAGAAGCCCTACACTAACAGCATGTTTGGTTGGTATGTTACAACTGAAACAACTCCTTTGGGAATGAAGTCAGTTGTGCCTTCTGTAAGAAATAATAAGAATTATGTGCGAGACCATATTTGCCCCCTTAGAAATCAAATCAAATACCATAAAAGGTGCTTTGAGAGTCACTTCCCATGTGTATCAGCAGTGCTGTCGCCACGAAATCCCACCAGAGAAACCTGTCTGTGCAAATAGTATGAGAAACCACAGCCACAGTTTACAATCACATTTAAGCCATTTACTGAGACCAACTAGGACAAATCATGCTATGATTTTGCCATCTGTGGCATGTGGTGGGCTCTCGCTCAGATTGTTGAAATGCCTGACAGTACCGGAATGTTTGTTGCGTTCAGGCATTAGATAAAAAAGGCTGGAGCGTCCATGCTTCCAAGAGATGACTCCACTTGGAAGCCCCGCCATGTTTAAAAAATCGGCAGTCATGCTATCTGAAGCTTCTGGAGACAATGACGCATCCGGATGGCTCAACGCTTGGGAGTCGAGAAAAAGAGTGTTGCTCGTCTGTGTCACTAGAGTTCAAATCCATGTTTTTGCCAGGCAGCCAGCGTTCAGATCTCTGCCCGAGGCTTTCACATGACCTGGATTGTCACTCTCCTTCTGTGTGAAGGGAGCTGACCCTCCGGGACCCAAATAAGCAAATCCAAACCAGGATCAAATTCGATTTTGTTGCTGGCTCTGAGGGAGGCATGGGAGAATCTTGAAGATTTCTCAAAAGAAAACAACAGGCATTATATTTCAAAGTCTGTTACTGTACTTGCGTAGAACATTTAGATCAATGTCATTTCCTCCCACAACGTGACGCCTTTGAACCTGCTCTGTCGTACAGAACTAGAATGATCTAAAAGAGTTGAAAGTTCCGTTCTTGTCTGGAAACAGGAAGCACGGACAATGGACAAGTACCAAGAATTTTCCAACTGAACTGAATCCTGCTAGGGAATACATAAAGAAACAATTTTGTTCTTAGAACCATGCAACATGGAAAGGAAAACTAGGTTTTGTCCGGAGCCTACATACTCTTCAAGAGCCTCCAAGTCCTTTGATTTGTAAGGTTAATCGTGTCTTAACAGCAAAGGCCTAAGGAATCAAAGCAAGCTGAATTTGTGACATTGATACCAATGATAACTGACCCGAAGACCACATTTCGACACGCTATCAAGAATGGATATTCTGCACAAGTGCAACAAGTGGATGGACTGGCCGGTGCAGTAAAGTGCTGCTGAAATGGTTCTGCTTGGTGTGCTGTGATACATCGTGCGATTACAAAAGAGAAAGCTGCAAGGCCGGCTTTACGAGCTCAACACAAGCTTCGCCTTCAGCAAATAAATCCACATCATCGGCACATTAATAGCACACAAATATTATAGATGGAAAGAAACCCTCTTTATCTTGGTTATATTATGCAGATAAGAGAAAAGAACTGTCTGTGCTTCTGGCTTTTTTGAAATAAATGCCCTGTTTTATTTATCTATTATGTAGCTTGAACAGCCACAAATCAATGGATTACATTTATTCTGAAGTACTGTACAGATAACAAGGCAAGGATATGTGCTTGGGGCGTTTTATTCAATCTTTTATGTATCCGTTATCAGTCAACATCAAGATTTATTTGTACTAAAATCATTATACACTTTTTTTTTTGTTGCAGTATACTAGAAAAGAGGGTTCTGTGATTATAATATCTTAATTCGTTGTTTTAGTTGTGTGTTTTTCCTCAGCTCTGAAATACCTCCAGCATCTTCTAGCCCTGAATCTGTCAGTGTGTCTCTGCGTCAAAGGTGAGGCCATGCGGAAGGAAGCTGCCTGTGGGAATCCTTTCCTAGCCAGACTGTCTGCTGAAAACAGAAGCAACAGAGAGCAAGCCCTCTCAGAGGGGCTGGGTGGGCCTGCATGGCGCCAGTCTGCCACCATGTCCTCACACCCTTACCAGCAGGTAAACCCCTAGTCGCTGCTGTCTCTGCTGAAGTAAAGGCAGTGGAGGTGGTGGTGGGAGGCTTTGCTCCTCAGCTCAGCCCAGCGCCTTCCTTCATGCCGAGTTTAGATGATGTCTTGTTGTTTTTTTTTATCTCCGCACCACAGCTCTCGTAGCTGTCTTCTTCCTGTAGCTGAATGCCTGGTTTGGCTTTTCAGTTACAGCTTCCAGTTTCTTCCATTTTGATTACTCCCTCAGTGCCCCCCCCCCCCCCCCCCCCCTGCTCACACAAGCTCCCCAGCATTGCCTGTTACAATCTCTATAGGGTTATATAAAGAAACAGTCCCTCTGCTGGAAGAACCTTCCTTCATGTTGGGTATGTGGGACCAACTAGTGATCTCAAATCCCCACAGCAATTATTTTATACAAACAAGCAGAATTTGATATGTTCTCCATCTACCTGGATGTATACAATATTCCTAATTATATATATATATATATATATATATATATATATATATATATATATATATATATATGTATATATATATATATATATATATATATATATATATATATATATATATAATATTGCTATATATTGCTGTAATAAGATTGAGGGTTTAAAATGGTGGCTGAAGCGTTTCCAGTTGTTTATCCCCAGCTTTCAGTCTTGACATATAAAAACATCTGCACATCTGGCCCATGATTCTGTTTCAGCCAGATTCTGTTTTGTACAGCAGCCTAATGCTCATGGAATCACCCTTTAATGCTATTCAAGCTCTACTGTAAACCTTTCAATGAAAATGTTAACAGCGTTGATTTTATCATGAGAACACTACACCTGAGCAGTAGAGCCACTGTTACAAACTCTGTAAACAGGATTTTACTTTGTGTACAATCACTTGGCGAACACCATCCCTGATGTATTTGCCTAATTTGCAAACAGGCCGCGTGTCATGTGGACCAAAGCTGTCCGACACAAATAACTAATGGCAGCCAATGCATACTGCGGCCCGCTCCAAGCCAGGATACAGTTGTTGTTTGCATTGTTGTGTTGTGAAGATGGCACAGCTGGTCTCCGCCTAGCCCCACCAGACAGCAGGCACACACACACGGCACCAATGTCTGAGGCTGCAGGGCTCCCCGGGGAACGCGGGGTAACACGCACACAGGGCTCCTGACTGCACCTGATTGGTTGGAGGTGACATCATGATTAATCACACAATGTTTCAATTCTCAGGATGGCTGCGCTGGGCCTAATGAACAGGGACGCTGCTTCCAGTGAGCCTAAGGGAGCATGGCTCTGTGTTTCTTTTGTCTTGGATGTGAATGTATTATTGCTTTTCAATCTACAAATATATACAAATTGTATTGTTTCTTGTATTATTATTATTATTATAATATTTGTTGTGAAATGCATATATACAACGGTAATTTTTTTTAAAAAATCATTGTTTTGAACTCCTGGTGTGAAAAATAATGGTTTTTCAGTTTCTTTTTTGTATGCCTATCTTATTTGTACTATTAAACGTCCATTCATTACAAAACACATAGTAGAGAGAGACTCATGCATTAACAGTGTAGGCCTTCTGTCACTGCCAGGCACTTCATACCAGCTTCCACACACCAGACAGACGCAGCACCCTCAGCATTACAGCCCCACCACATTTATGAACCCCTATTATGGTGTAAAATGAGTTTATAAAAAAAGAAATTGCTGACAGCCTAAGTGAAACGATAGCACGGGGTTCTTTAGTATGTGTGTGATGCCTTTGAGCGCAGTAAACTGGCAATAACAAGTCGCTCCTTACTGTAGCACTCAGTTGCTGGGTTACTGTGTGAATTAGACATTTCTCAGTCCACAGTTAAATTTAGTCAGATGCTGGAATCACATTTAGCAAATCCATTTCCAAACCTTGGCCCTACCCTGACCCTGAACTGTCTCAACAATACCGCTCACACCAGAAACAGCTACTCTGTGTTTTTCAATCCAGCTAACGAGCACCAAGGCATTTGTAATAAATCATGCACAAACCCCCCCCAAGAGTTGATTCTGCTGCATCCTCCTGACGCCCCCACAACCCAAAGGGCTCCTGGAAGAATACCCCTGCCTAGACATGCCTCACAACACTAATTGCAATATTTTTCTTTCCATGTCATTTACTCTCTTGTACGGCATGAATTGCTATGAACAATGCACAGAACAATGCCAGACCTGCCCAGGAACATTGCAGCAACCCCCCTATAGTTATGGTTGAGGATCTGCTTCATTGTAAACTCAGATTTCCACACATTAATATAAGGATACAACAACGCACCTCTGTGGTGTGTTTTCCATTGATGTGCAAAGAATAAACTGCCTCAGGTTTCTATGTTAAGGACTAAGACCTAAATAAAACCATGTGCCAATGAAGCCATTCCAGAGTCATGTTTCATACCTCTATAGGTTTGCTGCTCTAGCTACTTGAACAGCTTACATTTTTGTGATTACTGTCTGGAAAATCTTCCCCTCAGAATGTCAAAGCATACATTCTCAATCTGAAACTAGTAATGGACTATTCTCACAGATTCTCATTCCCCACACAATCCTATTGAGTTTCAATGACAATGCCTGCTCAAAACCTTCTTCAAACCCGAGGCTTGCATGTTTACACTCCTGCCTGCAAGCAAGCAAACAAGCAAACATTCTTCTCTCAATTCTGGTTGCTTGAAGAACCTCATCTTTTCTTTTTTTTTTCTCACCCAAAATATGTCTTCAGAATTTCTGCAAAGCCTGCTTTAAAATTTCCAAATTGAACTCTCAGTAAACAACGCTGTCAGTTGCTGTAAATCGAGAGCCTGCTATCCAGAGCTGACTGGTGAGCGACCTCTCGAACGAGGCACACACACAATCCAGCCCGTTTCTATGGGATGCGCAGCAGCAGCCCGAGCACACAGCCCTGAACTTCTCTTTCCTGAGTCAGGACTCTGTGAGTTTGCACACTGCACCAACACGCTCTAGAGTGTTCAACGCTTTACACTGAGGTGAACTGCACTGCATTCCCCCATCTTCCCCTCGCCAGAGTGACAAGGCATGTGCTGAGCTATGTGTATGCAAACCTGTCACGACAGTACACTTCAAAAACAGCTTTTCATTTCACTGATGTTAAAAGTAATGTTCCCTAAGGATATGCATGCTGCTGTAAAAAAAAAAATATGGTGAATACTGCAGACTTGCTGAAAGTATTTGAAACATTATTCCCTAACATTAGAGACAGGGGTACTCAAACATAGAGGAACTTTTCTGTTTAGGGGCCCCTCTTTTTGAGTAGGGACCTCAAAATTACCTTTATAAAAGTTTCCCATAGCCTCTCAACACAGCACCAAAAGAACACGTTTCTCTGCCCCAGTTTGAGAAGCGCCGCTGTAGATCATAAACAAGTATGAATATTGAAGTGAAATAATCACTCTGCCTCTAAACGAGACAGCCACCCCGGTTCATAATTACTTCACTCACTCGGTCAGCAGAACGCCTGTTCTAACTCCTTCCCAGCAACTCTGGTGTTTACTGTTTCTCATGCTTGTAAATGATTGTACAGATTTCAGGGGGCAGGTCAATGTATTTAAATTCTGATGGAGCCTGGCTTCAGTTATCTTGACTACCAATCCCTCCTGTAAGTTCTGTTTAATAACAGGGAGCTTGTTTCTTTTTTTGAGGCATATTGCTTGCCATCTGGCCCTGAAAAACAAGATAGATGAACAAATCAGAGCACTAGCTATCGATGAAAAGCAGAGCCTGCGTTGCCCCTGCGTGTGGCTGTGTGTGGCTGATTCAGTGGCTTTGTTTATACCAGCTGCCAATTCTGATTGATTATCTCAAGCAGATGAAGCCTGACAGACCCTACCACATACTTTAGATAATGTTACCCTTGTGGCTTATTTACAGTTAGTGCTTTGCAAAGCCAATCCACGCCTCCAACAGTTGGTCTAACGGCCTTTTTGTAAAAAAAATAAAATTAAAAATTAAAAAAACATACAAACCTGTAGCATGTCTGGAGCATTACTAAACGGTCTTCAGTGCACTGAAGATATTGAAAAAGGTTTCTAGTCGAAACGTCAGTCACTGAATTTAGACGAAAGAAGCCACCTGAAGCCAGCTCCTTTTCAACAGGGCAACTACAGTGATAACGTGCAGCTGCATATCTAACTATCTGTTTATTGTATTGATTATCTATACTGGCATACAGCTTTCAGGAATGCCTGACCCCTCCCAAGTGAACCGGACTTTCTTCTGACCCCGTCATGCTTTATCTATCTGCTTTAAATCAACAGATCATGAATTAAGACATGAAAATCCCTACAAACGTTAACTTTAAAATGCATGTCGATTTGACCCATTTTCTTTTTTTTTTAAGACATTTTTTTTACTGAAAGCTTTTTTCCGGAGCTGATCGAGAGCCGAATTCACATTCCCCCTTGACGATGGTACCCAATATTAAAACTCTTGAGGTGCATGTCATGTCATTCATATATCAAGCTTTAAATAACCGCCTTGTCCATGTCTTAATTAAGTGCAACAGCAGAATATATGATGATACTCGTGTTCCTTTTAAAATGTGTGAGACTGAGAGCTTTCCATTCAAGGGCATCCTGGTCTTTATTTAAGTTACAGCTCTTGGTAACCAGAATAAGACACCTGGATGGGGCGGGGGTAATGGTAGATGAGCCCTGTGCTGTCTTCTCTGGTATCCATGTGGGATATCTGGAACTTCCCTTCACTTATTCCAGCTGGCCAGCAATAAAGTGTCAATACAAACTGAATGCAGTGCCACTAAACAAAGGAGACGCGGTTTAAACAGATGCATGGATTCAAATAAAGACATAGCCTGACACCCTGGATAATGTCTGGATATACACATTTCGAAAATGACAATACTCTGACCCGCGCTCACCCCTCAGTCAATGACTTTTGATGGCACCACGAGCTCTCCATATTGGACATAATATCAATCACCCGTGGCTTGACATTTCTTTGTTATCCAATTGTAAACAGATGTTGCTTCTAAAGGGCAGTCCTTTATTGTTCAGGCTTTGTATAGGACCCTTATTGAAGTTTACTGTGGTACCTCATGCCATGGTGGTTAAGGGCAGTATTGATGTATAGCTTAGAAAAGCACTGTAAAGCGCAACATCATGTTTTAATCCAGTTTTAATTGAAAATTAAAAATTAGTCTCTTTGAGAGTTGTATCCTATAACAGTAGAATGTGCTGAAAGAAAGCTCTAGTGTCCTCTGGCAAACGTTTCGACTAGAACTCTTCCCCAGTGTTGTTATTACATAGCCTACATTTCACCTTACTCAGCACAAGCATGCACAAGAATAGAATAGATCTATGGCAAATACAAAAGTAAATGTTTGGGGTCCACTTTGGTGCCACAGGAGGCTTGTGAAGTGTGGATGATCAAAACTGCTTTAACTCCTTCCTTGTTCCTATCACCAAGCAGACAGGCTGAACTGCAGCACTTCCTGTAACCTCCAGAGTTTCCCCGCTCACGTTTCAAGTCACTGTTACATTTTGAGATCCAGCTCTACGCTGCCCTGCCAGAGCTGGCTATACTGCTAATCCACTTCATGTTAAACTCCTAGGGAACCAGACCTGTGGCCCTCAGTGCTCCCGAACACCATCACACCGCCATCTCTGACAAGGATAACATAATGAGTCACTGCTCAGATAAGACAGCATTTTTTGCTTCATCCTTCTGCTCAGAAGCAGATCGGTTGTTGCGAACACTGGAAATGAACTAAAGGAAGGCCCGTCACACTACAGTGAACCCTGCCTGAGTATTACCTGCTGCTACAGTGGTAGTGACATCCAATCCACGCTTTATTTTTAAGCAGGTTGCTCTCGTTTTCAAAAACTACAACCACCAAACATCCAACAGCGGCAGATGTTTCTCGCAACATTAACATGTTTTTTTAAAGAAGGGGTTAAAGACTAGAGTAAACCGCATGCATGTGGAGCACGGTTTTGTTTTTGAAACACGTTTTCCAGCAAGGAGGGACGTGGCGCTGAAATGACTTGGGAGTAAATGACCGAACAGGGAATTCAACAAAGCATCTAGGGACAATCTTTCTCTTCCAGACCGACAGTCAGGCCAGGCTGTCTCCCCTGTCTACCGCAAGATATATAATCGGGCAAAAATGCTGCTCGAGTGGTTTACTGCTGCTAAAAACGTTTCTACTTCATACTGAAGGCATAGGGTAAGTCATAATGATAAGAATGTCAAGATAACAAACGACTGTCCCAGTCCTTCACCGCACATAAATCTAGTTTCTCATCCACCCTTCTTTACATCCTGGCAACACTGAGCGCCAGGTCTACATTTTCATGTATTAATGCACCACAGCCCTTTTTATTCCAGTCCTTTTTATTTTTTTTTTCACTTATGCAAGACGCCAAACGTCAGAACAGACATAATATCATCTACTAAGGAAATTGCTCTGTAAAAAAGAGTGCTTCTTTCAAAACTCAAATGAATATTTTGAATATTCTTTCATTTTGAATTAGCTGGGGGGGGGGGGTTATGAAACAGCCCTGCAGATAAATAAGAGTGCAATTAAACAATATGCCAGGAAGACCACAGTCATTCTGCCTCACGTTTATCAGCAATGCTTGGTTGATCACCCGAGCAGCGCTATCAATGCTCTTTCCTCGGGATTGTCATTAGCAGATCAACACCCCTCTTACATACTGGAAACATGTCCTATTCTGTAAAACAATGCTCAGTAAAATATGAACGCTGCTTCTTTGACAAAGCAGATGTTCTTGCGATACCTCGTTTATGCCCTTTGGGTTGAATTCTTAGGAGGAAAGCTGACCCACATTTTAACATACAAAATGCAATCAGAAAATCCACGCCTTTCATTTAAAATGCTGCTCATAACTACCAGCACCGATATTATTATTATTATTATTATTATTATTATTATTATTATTATTATTATTATTATTAATAATAATAATAATAATACTGGATATTGCCAGTAAATAAAATTGCATAATGAATTGCACAGGATTTTACTGTCTGTTTTCCAATCTGATTTTGCTAACGCATCTGGCAACCGGACAGAAATGTTAGCGCCCGGTTCCAAATGCTAATTACCTTGCGAGGTTGCATATTTTAATCTTCCTCTGTATGTTTTACATAATAATCAACAATGAGCTTTGCAACAAAAGCATTCACAATACTACCGCCCTTCCCCCCGCAAGGCATCTCTTTCCATCCCTCTCTCCCTCTCTCTCTCTCTCTTCCTTTGTCTCCGTTTCTCTTACGACCTCGTTCTCCAGATTAAGGGCAGCGCCAGTAGGGTTGTTTTACTCTGCTCTCCGCTCACTGTTTAAACTGCTTAACCTCAATAATTCACATGCGGTCTCCAAAGTCCGAACCACACCACACATTCAATTCATGTGATTGATTTAGGAAACCTTGGTGGATCGGAGGCATTTTGAGAGAGTATTCTATTGGGATGGGAGTAAAGCTAAGTGTGGGTTTAAACCACTTTATGGATTTTCATTGTATTGATTAGTGATGTGAACACTTGATAACCAATAACCCACACATCTGGTCCCGTAAGATATGGGACTGCAGTAACAGCGAGAGCAAATCTGCCTCTAAAAATAGCAGGACAAAGACAACACAACCAGTTTCAAATGATCCTCTTTTTTATTTTCTCCACCTGAATATAAAATACAAAAGCAATCTTCTCCAGCCCTGCATGGCAAGGTTAAGACATGCTGATGTATTTGATGGTGTTTGCTGAGCAGACACTCTAAGATCAAGACGTACAACCGAAGAGCTGTCTCTCCTTGAAAAGACTGTTAATTGTTCACTGCTTACAAGGCGGCTATTGTAAGTGTTGTTCCAACCACACTCCTATGAGACTGTATTGCTATTTACAATGCAGTTAACTCATTTCTGGTGGCTTTCAATCTGAATATTAGCAAGCAGGCGGTAGAGGTAAGAGATGGGGATGGGCTTGCCTTGCTAAGGAAGGTCCTGTCTGATGCTCATCAGTGCCTTTGGAGATCCATGTAACACGGAACATTCCCAAACCGCCTGTCCCCACCACCACCCTAATTTCATATTTCATGAAACAATGAAAGCTGTCTTCAATACAAAATCTCATTTGGCAATTGACAGACACTTTGATATTTTTAACCATAGCCCCAAGCCCCTCAAACAAACAGCTTTGCTCGCAAATCATCAGACAATAGGAAAGGTTTTGCGATGTGAATGCGAATTAAGGCTCTTTTCCTTATTTTGACAAGGAACACAATTTCAGTTCTGTTTAAGTAAAAGCCAAAGTCTGTGCTAAGCTTTGTGAAACAACATAAGGTGTAGGGTAGAGGTTACCCAGCATACGGGCAGCACAGTTACGGAGTCTAGCCTATTCTGTGTAATGCATATTCTGGGACATTGCATCTAATGAGCTGATGGAGCTTTATGTGCTTCTGCATTTGGGGAGCCGCCTCAATTTGGAGGCGATATGCCCCAGGGAAATGTGATGGTGACGCAATTCATTATCAATATTACAGACTCCAGGGGGACTGCTTCCAGTAAGGCAGCAAGCAATAATAACCCAGAACTCGCTTACAAGGACTGGCAGCGGGTTTTTAGATTGCTGGGACTAAAAGCATATAACAGTAGTATTTAATCTGGTACCAAATCCAGCATATTAAGGAGATTTAGAAGATGCATTGAAAGAGTACTGTAGTTACTCAAGGAGAGGGCTGTTTCCGTCCGGCCTCGTTCATGAAAGAAACAAAGCACTCCAGTGGTTTCTGTTTACACAACAAATAATTTATGGGAAAGAACATTAAACACTGGATTCCGAGAATTCCTCTGTCTCTGCTGAAGCAATACAGTGCAATATGAAACAGAGCTGTGGTTCTGTTTTGGGGTTTGAATGAATGCAAGATTCCAGAAATATTCGTTCTGTAGCGCTGAACACGCAAACGTCAAGGAAACGCTCAACGTTGACGCTACCTTGAAGGTTTCTAGGCTATGTAAAACTGTAAGAGAGAAAGTTTTACAAGTTTCAAATAATCTCTCATGTTGTACTGGAACCTTGCTGGTCCCGACAGGACTAAAACAAAGACTTCTTACCCTGATAATCACGTTTCCAATTAACAAGTCCTCTTTGCCAATGGAAAGCAACATGTCCTAGCAGACATCAGGGAGTTTTATAGCAATCAGAAAACCGAGTAAGCTGTCCTTAGACGACACAGATTCAGCAGGCAAACACGAAAGGGCAGCTGCCGTCCCTATAAAATAATGCATTATACTAAGTTGGCAGGGTCATAAGAAACTCTATTGTCCTGCTAATAGCTAGCAGTTCCTTGTCCACGATTTGCTATAGCCAGTAATGAGCATCCTTGCTTTTTTTTTTCTGTGCACAAATATCTCCATTTGTATCATGTACAGCATGTGGCTGTGATTAGACTTTAAGATCCACCACTTTCTGTCATTTCTAATGGGTTCATACAGTGCACCAACCAAGCATTACAGCACATTCATACAAGACCTTAAATAAATGTGATCGCACACTGAAGATCTTACTCCATACATTGGGCTTGATACAGTAAAATACCCCCAAATGAATATAAAAAGCTATGGTTTTGATACTGGTATTCTAGTAGTCTTACACATCTGATACAGCACTTTATCACCAGAACAACTGGGCATCAAGTGAAATAATCCCATTACATCATAGAGGCTCAATATAGAGAAAACAAAACACCCCGTTTCTGTGTTAACACATTTGCAGACCTAACGAACACAAGAGGGTATTAAACACAGAGGCATGAGATAGCCTGCCACCACTGCCACGGATTACATCATAGAATCATAGAGCGATGAGTCACTGCCAGTTGGAGGCACAATAGAGAGCGTTGCTCCTCCTCCTCCTCCTCCTCCTCCTCCTCCTCCCTATAGAGAAGGGGGTGGGGCTCCTCCACACAAGACCAGGCCAAGTCTTCTTCATTCAGCAGCCTTCCGCTTCAATGGAAGAGACCCTTTTTTCGGGGGGGGGGGGGGGGGGGTGAGCTCCTTTCAGCACGACAATCACAGTTCCCTCCTTTTTATTTTCTCAAGCGCACTATGGGAGCGCTTTAAGAGGCTACACAATGCAAATAAGGCCTTCTGCCGTTCACAAAGGGATTAATATGCAAAGACAGCCCAACCAAAAAAAAAGAGCAAGCGATACAGCGATAAAGCATAACTCTTGAAAATAACGTTGCGGTTAAGTTTTTAAAACAAGCGCTGCAGAGTATCAGCAATCATTTTAACAAATAGGATAACAGCCCTCTGTGAACGATAACATCGTATCTGGTTTTCAAACGCACTCCAAACATCAGCGTTTTGGAAACAGGAATGATTGAAAAATAAAGCAGACTTGAAAAAATAAATAAAAATGTTGCAGTGCTATTTAAAAAAAAAAAAAAAAAAAGTTCAGACAGTGAAGTTTAAGCCATACGGAGCACACAGAGAAATGTGCTGCATTATAATTTCATAGTTGGCTATTGGCTTGTTTGTTGTGCATTATTAATGAACAACATTAAGCTTGCAAAATCCAAAGTGACTCATGCCAGAAAACACATATGCTACAACATTACAAGGAGGCTGTGATCATGCACCTCGTTTTAAACATGTGCATCCTTGTTCTTCAGACAACACGTTTCAATACAAGCCTCAGAGCTTGTATTAGCAACACTAAAGCCATCTGAAGGTGTCATCCAGCTCTTTCATTAGTAGAAACTGTAATGACTGTACCAGAAACGTCTTGCCTTGCTTTGTTAAACAGCTTTTAATTGTGCCAAAGACCCCCACTATCTTCAATTAGCCTTGCGTTAATTTTAAAGCCCCTGTATTATTATTTGTTTATTTAGCAGACGCCTTTATCCAAGGCGACTAGGGTGTGTGAACTATGCATCAGCTGCAGAGTCACTTACAACTACGTCTCACCCGAAAGACGGAGCACAAGGAGGTTAAGTGACTTGCTCAGGGTCACACAATAAGTCAGTGACTGAGGTGGGATTTTAACCGGGGACCTCCTAGTTACAAGCCCTTTTCTTTAACCACTGGACCACACAGCCTCAGTTATAAAAGCTAAACAATAACTCTGAAATACTTTCCAAAACAACAGCTCTGTCTGTCAGATTATGTTGTAAACTATAGCTAAGTTTGATAAGTAGGGGGCTGTGTGTATTTTCCATTCCAAGGAATTGTCCAGAGGTTCTCAATATTCAAGAGTACAGCATCTTCAGAGCTGGAGGGGAGTAAGACAGCCTGCCAGGGATTGAGCTATGTTTAATTAAGCAAGCAGTGGTTTTAAAATCATCATTGTTTTAATGCAACCTTACCCAAGACAGGTAGCAAGTGTTCAAGGAAAGCAATTCAGAGATACTTAAGATCAGCAAAGGCATGCCTTAAGTAAGACCTGGAAGTAAAGCACGCAATCCAGAATGTCAGTGTTACGCATCCTGTCTAAGACAGGGCATTACTTTACATCTGTTACCATTTAAACATTCTCTTTTAGCTTTCTTATCTATGCGACAAAGGTACTTAAATAGCATATACAAAGCCAGTAGAAACACATTAAGACCATGTTCTTTAGGAAGAGCACAAAGCTAAACATAAACAGCTATCTGACTTCACTAGCATTCCATTTCAATTAGTTCACTGAAGTACCTTTCAAAGTTAAAAAAAAAAAAAAAAACTCAACTCAATACACTAGAATCTTCTAGAACGTTCTAGAACATTCTTGAATTGTGCAGAGCGTAGAGTAACGCTTGCTTGTCTGTTTTTAGTAGTCTTCCAAGCTGGACTCATTTCTCCACTGTTTACAGTGTACTCAGAAGCCAATCAGAGAAAATGCCTCTTATCAGTAGAGATGATTGTTCTCCCCTGACCTTAACTGCACTCCAGTCCTGTGTGCTTTAATTAAAACGACACTGTCAGTCAGGAGTCAGTGTGCCGCCCCCTGCATCACCCTGCATCTGTTCTTCAGCTGAATCAGCTTGTCCCATCATAGCTACACTGCTATACATACATATACATATATATACTGATATCTTGCGTTTTGTTGCAGCATTACTATTTAGTCTTTCTTCGCTAGACATTCAAACACCCAAGTTAGTTTAAAAGCATATTATTAGCAAAAACCCATTCTTATAAATGTAGCTTCCTTCTCTAAAACTGCAGAAAAAAAACAGCATTTAGTACAAAAATGGTAGCTGAAAGATTTAAAAAACTAGTTCAAACAGCTGTAGGACTGCACTTTACAGTAAGTGCTATGCAGTTTGGCAGGACTAGAACACCTTACTTTAATAATACAGCTTGCTGAAAAGTCTGCACCCATGAGCTGTTTCAAGTTACTGCACTTTCACTAAACTGTACATATGTGGTCTCCACTACAAAAAACCTAGCTCCCTTTATCCTGTCTTCCACCCTACAGAAGTTCGGTTCTAGTTCTAGAATGTGCAGCTGTAAATGGTAAAATGAACACAGCTGTCTTGTGGAAAAAAAGACTGTTACCCAGAAAGGCCTTTCTGTGCTGGGGCATGTGGCCCACATGACATGTGCAAGCAAATGCCTTACCAAATACATATAACCAGATATATGAAAAACACAGAGAACAATGCAAAAATAAGTAGGCAATTTTGGGAGCGTTTTCTCTAGAACTGCTCCGTGTGAGAAAGTGACTGAGTTATGCAAATGAGAGAGAAAAAGCATGAAACTCCAGCCATTTGGCTAACTGTCACACACGCATCAAAAGGCATGCCTTCTAATGAACAGCTGCAACAGAGGCAGCCGTCCAAACCCTGAACTGGGAAAGTCACATTGCAATCAACAGCTCCTCTTTCTTCCAGGTCGCTAATAATAATACCGGTTACAGCAACACCTCACCGCGCAGGAATACAGCTCAGCAAACACGGTTAGTATAGCACTGTACTACTGTATCAAGTGCAGGAATGGCTATCAACGTTTGCTAAAGAAAAACAGAAAACTACATCTCTGGCTTCCCACTTCCCCGGCGTTGTAAACAAGCGAATGACTGTCAAACAAAGGGCTTAGCATCTTGTTTGCCCAGGTTTATGCTGTTAACTCCACTCTGTGAATGGCTCTCTCAACAAGATCTCTTTAAATTACAGAGCATGTGTCACAATGCGAGTGATGACATGCACACACACACACACACACGCACACACACACACACACACACACACGGTCTAGCAGGTCCAGGATTCTACACTGGGTTTGTTCTGCTATCTTTGAAGCACGACCACATTGATCCCTCATTCGAGATCCTCTGTAAGGCACTGCCTTGCTTTTGGTGGTTAATAATTTTTTTTTTTTTTTAAAAAGACTTATTCCAGGACAGTGCAGTCAGCCTGCTGATAAACAGCCAGCTCCCAGCTTACAATTCTGAGGCTTCCTATTGAGAAAGTAGCCATGCTAATTTAATAGAGGGGAGTTTTTAGCACTCCTGCTGGATGTGAAGATGGAAAGTTTCGTTGCACCTGCAGTATTAATTTATGCTAGTATGCATCCTTCTTGTTATGTTATGATCGACACAGGTCTATTTTTTGGCAAACGTCCACGCCCCCAACACTCGCTTGCCAGAAACTCTTGTTTCACTAACTAGCAGAAGCAGCAGTTTCTACTCCACCTACAGACCTTTCAACCCTACAGCACGGGTTCAAGCTCATACGCAAGCGCGTTGATAATAAACATGTACGTTTTTATACAGGTATGACGTAATACATATACATTACACAAACACGTATTTATACAGATAGTTATTAATAAAAAAAGACTTGATGCAGAAATTGCGTTATATGTATAATTTGCGTGCGAGGATAGCATTCACCGTGCTATGAAAACGACATGTTTTTGTTGTAATGCCAATATGCGATTTTTTTTTTTTTTTTTAATAAAAAAAAAAAAGCTTTTTTTTATGATTTTTCAAAATCCACATAAGCCTGCTTTTACAACCAGTGAAATACAGTAAGAGCCTACTTTAAAAGTTATAGTTAGGATCCTCTTAAAAGTCTGGGATTTAGAACGGTCCCTTGGAATAAAAGCTAACGGACTGATCCCGCCCAAGCTCGGCGCTCTCTGATTGGACAGCACTGTTTCATCGAGTGAGTGGTGCAGCAGATGGAAGCACTATTCTATTTTTTAACAAGAAAACAAAGGTATGCACTCTCTACTGCGCCGATATACGCCTTATATACACGATCTCTAGGCTGTGTATTTGATTTTTAATTTAATACATACATCAGTGTGTATGTTCACAATGATATCTACTGTAGCACATTTTAATTGCGTCCTCAACTATCATTTTCCATTAAGCCTGACTAATAACAGAGATTGCAAAACGCTTTTTTTTTTTTTAAATAAATACTGTACTTTAGCCGGCACAAAGGCTGGCTACCTGACAAATGAAATATCCAAATAAAAACGCACCTTTTAAATCGAGCATATATATATATATATATATATATATATATATATATATATATATAGATAGATAGATAGATAGATAGATAGATAGATAGATAGATAGATAGATAGATAGACAGATAGATAGATAGATACAAGATAAAGGCGTTTCAAATAAATGTGCCATTTGAATATAGTCGATCTATGAAAAACGAGTATACGATCCCTATCCAGACAGTGCGCGTATGCTGCCTAATATAATCGACTAGATTTGTTTTGGTTATAAAATAATTCATGAATATAAACTCACATCTACTGTGATTAGCTGTTCTTAATTTTGCAAAACCTAAAACATCATATCATTTCTATGTGTTTGTTTGTTTTGTTTTCAAGAAAGCAAATGATTATGAAGACTCTCATATATATTTAATTGCAGCCAAATCCTTCTTAACAGCGCATCTCTCGTTTGCAATCACTGCTTTTCTTTTTGCTCTGTTTGAAGTTGGAGCTTGTTTTACGGAGAAGAGCATCTACACACACACACACAAAAACACATCTTAATAAATAAGACTTCAAACGCATATGTGTGAAACTACAAAAAAAAAAGCAGAAACTGAGACTCAAAAGAGCGCTACTGAAGGTTTAGCATGGCAGAGATCCAGCAATGAGCAATGCAATGGTCTGTTCAAATGTGCTGACATTATTATATGAGATTAACGTTTTCAAGCATCCTTAGAATATATTCCCTGTACAACTGGATGGCTCCGGCTTGCAAAAAAAAAAGTCCGGGTCACATAAAACACAACGTAACACATAATTTGTAAACCGCGTTCTACTTGCAAATAAACACTAATAGACAATATTTAAAAAATAAAGAAAAAATCAGAATTCTTACCTGCAGTGCCAATGAGAAGCAATCCCCAGATGAGATCCCTGGTTTCAAGCATTGCAACCGTTAGATAAGTGATGTTTCTTGCCTTTAAAGGGTATTTTCCTGGAAGGATGTGTGCTGATGTATTTTTTATTCTTCAATTTGGATTTTTTTAAATATTTTTTGTAGGTTACTTCTAGCTAGGCTGCTTTGTCGATGCGCTCGCACGCTGCTCAGAGAATGAGTGACAAGAACCAGCCTCAGCACACGCAACGAGAATCAATCCGCCTTGGTAAAATCACTGCCTCTCACTCCAGGAGGTGCGGGGTATACCTCCACATGCTGGAGGACAAATAGTGCGCTGAGCTCTGTGGAGTTGAGCGGAGAGTTTGCCGCTCCACCGAAGAGGCGGTAGATGGTGCAATGTGAAAAAGTGGCCTGGATTTTTGTTAGAAAGCGGGATTAGGATTCAAAATCCAAACATGCTACTTAAAACACATTCACAAAAAAATGTGAATGTTACTGTACAATGTTTCAAGCAACAGTGTCTCAGTTTTTTTGGTTTAAAAAATATGAATTATTTTCTTTAATTGTAAAAAAAAAAAAAGAAAAAAAACATTCTGCAATGTACTGTACAGTTATTTATAGCATCAGTCACGTTTTATATACCTCTGCATTTGTTACATTTCAAAAAATTAAATACACGGTCATACATTAACATTGGTTCATTAAATTAATATAGTTTGTCTTCTGCTAATCATAATAGCAATAATAAAGTACACTTTTTATAAGTAGACATACATTTGACATTACAAGTATCCTTAATTGTGCAGGTAATCTCTAATGTATTGATCAGCATGTTGTTTGCACATTATCCACACTCATATCCTGTCCATTCTATCATCTGTATAATGTGAAATCTTGTAACAATTGTAAGTCGCCCTGGATAAGGGCGTCTGCTAAGAAATAAATAATAATAATAATAATAATAATAAGTAAACTTTATTACATTCTGTGCACACAGTCCCCATTGCCGATGCTGTTTGAGGCCGTTCAGATATATAAAGTAGTGACCATTTAACAAAATCAAACTTTCAGTACCTTCCAGAACTACAGGGTCTGCAAAACACAAGAATGCAATTTCAAAGTTTAAAATTGAAGGAGCAGTTCTTTAATTGGGAGTGTGGGAAGGGGTTAACCCTGGCTGGGAGCCACTACCATACTTTATTGTTCAAACCAATGGTTTCCAAGGCAACCAGAACAACATCAGCCAAAGTCTATTGTTGAAGCAGCTTCATGGGTTTCCATTTGAGTGGAGCCCCACCAAGACCTATGGTGTGATAATGCCTGCAATTCCATGCTCAGCACAAGTGATGGCTTTGCTCAATGTTAAGGGTCACTGTTCTGTATACATGGTGTTTCTGGAAGGGGCTGTTACCTGAGCTACCTGGATGCAATTCTCTCCAAATACATTGGCCCTTAATGGGTCAGGTGAGCCAGCAGCTAAGGGTTAGACCTACATCGAAGCATTATTATTATTATTATTATTATTATTATTATTATTATTATTATTATTATTATTATTATTATTATGTAATAGACAAAGCACACAACTTTTTTTAAACTTATATGAGTATAATTAACTGGAAAATGTCTATCTGCCCCTTGTTTGATTTTAGCATCAGTAAACGCTTGCAGTATTCTCTAAATAGTGCATGAATGCATTGTTGCCTTTATAGGTCCCTGAGCCCACATCTGAGGAGGCCCAATCCAGTGAAGTCCGACGTCTTCGTTTGATATTTTGATATGACACTGGTAGCTTTCTTGGATACATCTTGCTATTATTATGCAGGTGACTTGCACCATTCGTTTCCAGATTACACTAATTGTACGATGACCAAGATCTCATCGATTTATCTGTAAATCATAAGTGATTCAAACTGATGAACGCTAAACAGAAAGGATCAGAGTTCATGCTACACAATAACTGGTCCTATTTACCACTGTGCTGTAACTGTACGGCATGGCTTGTTTATTTGAATTAAAGCCCAAAAAAGTATGCTATGTTCTCCTTGTCTGCTTTTACACTAAAATGATATGAATTTTAAAATGACAGGTTCCATAAACTGGTTTATTTAACTCAAATGACAGGACCTGTTCGACTCAATTGAATCAAATTATTCCAGTTGATATTTATTCAACACTTTCAACATAGAATTCAAATGATATTTAGTTTTATGTTTACTCTCCCTTTAACTGGTACTGGAACTCGAATCCCTAAATTCTTGTGATTAGAGGTTCACTCATTCATCAGCATTGAAACATGCAAATCCTCGAATCATGCATCATATCTACAATTGAAAGATTGTGCTCCTTGACAAAAGGAGCGTTTCATTTGTTGCTTAGTTGAAAGAGACCATTAAAGAATATATGCACAGTTACCCAGTTAAATTCATCTCTTGTACGCTGTGTAGAAGTGTGGCGCTGCATAGTTAACCACATGTCATCATTTAATGTGGCTGCCCTTTTCAAACGTACTCCAGCAAAGCAAATACAGGCTAGGGTGTCTGTTTTACAGGTCTGAACATTAGTGGATCTAAATACCAACCACAATAAACTTAATAGTATCCCTGCTAGTGCTTTGCCACATAAATGATTCACCTAATAAAATATATAACAGGAAGACATCAGCCAAAGGCTAGGTTATTGAAATATAGGCGGGGTTATTGGGATCTGCAAATGGGCTTATATTGGCTTAAAGGCAACATGTAGCAGACAGCTAGGAAGGCCAGGCTGAATGTTTGTAAGCTAGTTATGAACTGTTAAACAAGTACCCAATATTTGACTAAACTGCAAGTTGTTTTTATTATGAAGTTATAACACTATAGTTTCTTATAATCAAATCTAATATGTACTGCAGCATGGCTTATTCAACGCTGGAGTAGAAAGGAGAATGGGCTGTGCAGCGGTCTTTAAGAAATGCCCTGGACATAGTAAAGAACACAGCGAGTGCCTCGTGTTTGTGACTGGTAACCCCAGTTTAAACTGGTAACCCCAGTTTAAAGCCTTGGTTGTCGTTCTGCCACCTAGTTGGATGGGGAATCTGCAAAAACCTTTCCTTCTGGGCTTGTATGCTTCCCACACCTGCTAATCTCTCATTCATTTGCTCAGTCTTCTCCTGAAACAGCTTATCCACCCCTGGAAAAAATGACCCTGTGAAACCGATGCTTGTGATGTCATAGCTCAGAATCACAGGCTGGACCGCATTGCAAAATCACAGCACCAATTGATAAGGGATTTAAAGCACTGCTTTACCTGTCAACAAAACCCCACAAGAACACCTTGAGACGGGAAAGCTGAAATGTAAACGCTGTCATCGCTACGTCTGTAAAGGCTTGGAAATGGATCACAGCAACATGCCTCAGGCATATTTCGAGTGGGGTAGTGTCTTAGATTGACTACAGGCTAGAAAGGGGAAAAAAAGGCAGAATAATGACAGGTGGTTATTCTGTAGCTATCGGCAAGGTCTGAGGTCCAGGGCAGCTTTAGTCTCCTCTGTTGCAAAACATGCCAGACGTGCTTTTAGCAACATGATCCAATGTAGGTGTTTATAGAAGTAATGGGTGGTTAACTGTCTACCTTGGTTTACATGGAGGTCTACAATGAGTTCTCTATTAAGTCAATTTCATAAAAGCGTAACAAATCCTACTGGGGATGCTATTAAAATACCCCCCAAATGACCTGAGCCACAGCACAACCACAGGTATCTGGATTTGATCCAAGTAATGCCCAGTGAAATATGATACAGTACCATGGTACTACAATAGATTATCAGTGTGAAAGCACTGGTATGTCAAAATAAGAACTTGCATACAAATCTGTTCATATCAAAAGAACCTCACGCTATATTTTCAAGGCACTCGTTATTGGCTATTATTGATTTTTACTAAGAGGTTAGCACATATCTGAACTTGGTTAACATGAATTGATTTCCCAGTAATTATTTTTATATAGCTGCCATATTGATCTGCTCTTTGGTATTACCGACTTTTGTAACTGGTAGTTCATATGCTAATATTTAGACTGCATTCTTTTGGTGGAAGTGACCTGATTCAATGCAGCAGTTTCTTTTGGATTTCTTCAGACCAGACCGATGCTACCACATGGAATCCCCACAGTAAAACAGTCCATTAGGTCTTATAATAATATATTAGTGATGATAATGGTGCGATTGCAATCCAAAGCTAACCTATGGCCTGTATATGAGCACTAAGACATTATTTTAATAGGAATCGCTGCAGTTCTGATGACAGCATTAATAAAACAGCATCCGATTCTGGTGGAATAAACTATCAAAGCGAGCACTTGAGATCAAAGCCATGAACGTTTTAGAAATCATTCAGATACAAATGATAGTTCTGTTACTGGACACTTCACATTTGAGTCTTTCAAACACTATTAGGAACTCGTCGTTAACTTCATTTTGGAGACTGTCTGCAGTCGTGCATGTTTCACAAATGCATGGAGTGTAAAACTCTCCATCTGATGAACGATTCAGAAAACAACCATGATCTAAAATCTTTTAATAACAAACACAGCCTGTTGAATTAAAGTCAGACTACAGGGGTCACTGGTGCGCACTGAGCCGAGGACACCCTGGCCGACCTAGGCCCTCCCCACCCGGGTGACACTCGGCCAATTGTGCGCTGCCCCTTGGGAACTCCCGTCCACGGTCGGCAGTGGAATAGCCTGGACTCGAACCGGCGACCTCCAGACTATAGGGCGCATCCTGCACTCCACGCGGAGCTCCTTTTACTGGAATTAAAGTCTTACCTTCACAGATTTTACAAGCATTTTACAGCACCAGGGAATCACCCTGGATTGAATCAACCACTGACTGCAGTTATCCCAGGATTGCCCCTAAAAACGTGGATTCTCCAGTGCTGTAAAATGCTCAAATATTATCCTGACGGGGTCAACATAATAGAGTTATAGCTAGCGCTATTTGCTAGAGAGAGGCACAATGCGTCTTTAATTTAGCTCTGATGAAACATGGCACTACTCAGCAGAGAGACAGTTGGTGAGATCAAGCTTGTCTCTTGGCACCACGGATTCATCAGTCTGCATTCTCTCAGGGGCAGCAGCTCACACATGGAACTCAAAGCAATGCCCACTGGGCACAAGATGCCCTAATGAAGGAAAGCCTGTCAGCAGTATGATGATTAACGGTCTTCTGGCAATGATGTGTACACCCATTTCTACTCAACATGAGGAGAGTCAATAGTAAACGAGCAAGATGAACTCAATTAGTTGTCAGTGGCGTTACTACGTGGGATTTCTCACTGTCCAGGTCATACATCCTGCAAGTCCATGACCAACATCGGCACCTTCCCCACCACACACACACACACTCAGAACATATTGCTGTGCAGTCACATTTCTCTAAACTGACTGCAGGGTGTGGACCTGACACTAAAAACATCCCTGCCAGTGTTAATATCCTTCTGTGTTATCTTTAAAGTCTTTGAGGTCGCTAGGCAGTTTGATATTGATACCGTTCAATGTAGTTTGTGTAAAAGTATTTTTTTAAGGAGGTTTCATCCCCAAAGCAAAGTGTCTTTAAAAACAAATCTAGTTGCTAACAGTCCAGCCATGCGTAGGTAATGCCCATTTGTTTACACAAAACACTGTTAATGCATTTCGTGTCAGCACCTCCTCTGTTTTGGAAGAGAGTGAATATGAGGTAATGAGAGACTGATGGGAAACCACCGGAGCTGAAATTTCACCAAGGCCCACCTTCGCTCTGAGGTTTCGGAAGCAGGGCAAAGGTGCCTATCATTAAGTTCCAGTGAAATCTGGGTGAGTCACTTCTTTCATTACTGATGTACCGTTGCACTTTCAAAGCATAGCTGGTGGTGCAGTAAGTGAAATCATTGAAAGTGTTTCGTGAGATACTGGGCATTAATAAAGATCCAATTAACTGAATTCAAAACAAATGAGCAAATGTAGATCTATTAGTCAGACGTTTTTAAAATAGGTTTCATCTTTTCATTTCTAAGAAATACATACCTACATTGATTATCAAGAAAGATGTTGCATAACAGCATTTCATACAGATGACCACGGTGTGCATAGGCTTGCAATAGCTGGAAATACTTTATCACTTAACACAAAGGTACAAGGAATTCACATGGAACACATTTCACAGAAGAACCACTGGTGCCCTGTGGGCCCTCTCTCGATAAAGGTATTTTCACTGACTGCATAGCCATTATCAAAACCAGAAAATGGATCTCCTTCTCTGCATGTGTGCTTTCAGTATCAAACTGTAACAATAATATTAAACTGCTTCAGTTACCGTCCTGAATGCCAGCATTCAAGAACACCATATGTATTTCATAAAAAAAAAGAAATCCATCACTGTGTAGCATATTGACACATCAGTGCTCCCCATCGTTCTTTTCAAACGGCTCACTTTCTGCCAGATCGCACAGTAACACATGAATCTTATATGCTGTATCAACGCCGCATTAATATCAGTTAGAGTTTTTTTTTTTAAATTATTATTTGTTTAAATTATTAATAAGTAATTATGTTCAATAAAGAGAGGGTTCACGGTGGTTCTAAATGGGAACCACAAAACCGGGTGGACATTTACAGTACATGGATTCCTTCTACTACATAAAAATGTACAAGTACAGTACCCTGCAGCTGAAAGTGAAGCTTGTTACTCCTTACCTACACATGGTAACACCAATTACCAAGTAATACTGACAATAATTCATCATATACACACTCTAGCTACCAAGTACTTATTTAGTAATTTCCAGCAATAGTACCTTGTACCTGGAAGCCTTACCCACAATTCAAATGCTTAAGCACACTGATTATGCTATGCAAATGATTTGAATGGTCTCCACCTTGCAGGATCAGTGTGCTCTTCTGTTATTCCCTAAATAATACTTCTACTGTTCTTGGACTGTGCATGGTTTAGACCTTGTGAATTAAGGTATCTCACTATGGTTGGGCAGGTATACCTTGGATATTATTATTATTATTTGTTTACTTAGCAGACGCCTTTATCCAAGGCGACTTACAGAGACTAGGGTGTGTGAACTATGCATCAGCTGCAGAGTCACTTACAACTACATCTCACCCGAAAGACGGAGCACAAGGAGGTGAAGTGACTTGCTCAGGGTCACACAATGAGTCAGTGGCTGAGGTGGGATTTGAACCGGGGACCTCCTGGTTACAAGCCCTTTTCTTTAACCACTGGACCACACAGCCTCCTTATTAACCTCATACTGACAGTGTGTTTGCCCGAATGGAGTTCTTTGGTTTCACAGCCAGCCGCTGGTATCCAGGATACGAGGGCAGTAGCAATACAAGACACTTGAACAGGGGACTGAACGTTCCAAGTAAATCACACTCTGTTATCTGCTTTGTGGGCAACATGAATGACAATGGGAATGCATCGCGTTATGAGAAATGAAGGTCTTGAACTGATAAAAAACAAACATGAGCTAGATAGCTGTGAGCAGAGGCTGGCATCAAAGTGATTAACATGCTAGCGCTTTATAAACTGCTGTTGTTTCAAGATTGAAACATGAAGAAATGATACATGGAGGTAAAGGATGGGGGAAAACAACATTGTGACAAAGTGAAGATCCTGTATGTGTAAAAATGAATTTGGATGGTAGGCATGAAAATGGAGTTACTGAATCAGAAGTGCACCCTGCTCTGACATGCACATTTCTGTTTGAGTGCCTTTCCTGTCTAAAAAACAAGCATGGGCAGTTACAATGTAGTTTCCATGTTGTAAGTACAAAATCAAAGCTTTTATAATGGGCAGCCATGGGGTTCAGCAGCCAAGCAGCCTGTGCTGTTAATGTTTATGTGAGCGGCTGAAGAAAAAATAAAGAAAACGCCAGAATAAGGGAAACACTCATTTCTGTTGAATAACTTTAAAAATGCATTAATTAGAATATCTAACCCAAATATGTCAAAGCCACAGCTGCATGCATCCTTGTTTACCTAAATAATTTTCCAGTTAGGCCTTTAAATATGAATCACTTTCTTTTTGCAGAGAAAGGGAAAGAATTAATAAAAAAGGAAACATTTAAATTCGAACGAGTGTCATCAGGCAGAACAAAAGTGACATTGGATAATAAGACTTCAACGTCTTTGAAAAAAAGCACCTCTGGCAGGGAGCTAATTAAAATAAATCTGAGAGATTGTTATTATTCCTTGCTGGAGAGTTTGGAGGCAGGGAGAGACGGAGGAGAGAAGCGTAGTGTTCGGAACAGAGACGCTCGGTGCCGACAGAGCAGCTGTTCAGTGGGCTGTGAAACCAGGACCATCTGACAGCATTCCCAAGTCAATACCCCTGTACACATCCTGAGTGCCAAACAGCCTCCTCCTCCCCCCATTCTGGAGTCACCCCGTCAACCAGGAGACATGTTAGTTGAAAGCAAGGTCGAACAGCGTGTGCTTTTTAAGCCGGGCCTGCTTTATTTTTTTGGAGTTGTTATCATTTTTCTCTAATTCTGTCGTTCCCAGCCTGTGGGCCCCTCTCTGG
Organism: Acipenser ruthenus; assembly: GCF_902713425.1. Lineage (NCBI taxonomy): Eukaryota > Metazoa > Chordata > Actinopteri > Acipenseriformes > Acipenseridae > Acipenser > Acipenser ruthenus. The sequence continues at coordinate 999,262 of NC_081227.1, read as the reverse complement.
AAAAACTACCTAGGATAGAACATTCTTCATTCCATTCAAATCATGTGACAGAATGGCAACTTAACTAATCCCACTGTTCAGTGCTAGACAGTTCGAATCCTCCAGACCAGCTCAAAGCAGGTTGAAAGCCAGGTAAAGATATACACCTGTGGTCAAACGTTTTGCATCACTTAGCATTTTAGGATTGAGACATCATTGAAAAAAAAAAATATATAAAACTATGTTTACTTGTTCAGATCAAACCTTCTTAATGCCACAACACTACTTTGGATAAGGAGCTGTTTATCCATGTGACGATTGCACAAGCACTTCTGTGTTCCAAACAGAACCCTGGTAACCTGTACAGAACATGATGTGCTCTGATGTTCTGTTGTCATAGAGACACTGTGCCTGGTGTCCCTGGCCCGTACAGCACAGTGCTCCCCATTACTAAGAAACGGTTACTATTGCAGGAGGGTTCCGGGTTGGGAAAGTCATATTACCAATTCTACATTAGTAATTACCTGAACAAACAGATTTTACTCTCTAATTAGTTTAGATAATAGAGGGCCCAGTGTAAAAGCACATAAAACAAGCTGTGGCTGTGTTATAAAACATTACAACATATCCTTTCAAGAACAGCCGGAATAACAGGACTGCAGGTAATCACAAAACTATCCCAAAAAATAGGTGCTTGTCAGTATTCGTGTTGTGGGGGTGCTTTCACCTAAAACCTCAAACTCTAATTATAGATCAACCTCAGCTGGTAGAAGCGTCATTACTATCTACTTGTGCTTCACAATATCAGCCCAGAGGAGCAGATTGTCTGAGTTTATACAATGAAAATGTTCCATGCGCACACCAGCTTTGTTCTGCATCTGTGACTTTATAGGTCGTTCATGCTGAAGTTACAGCAGCTTCTGTCATTTAAAGCACTGCCACCAGTGTGTTTCAATGACCGCTGGTCGTATTTCCACGGTGGAGAAAACCATGTCAAGGATACAAGGTCCAACCTTTCTCCCATAATATTGATGCTATTAAATAATGTGTCTGTATATTTTAGAACTCATATAGAGTTAATCTGGATTCACTGTTAATAAATATCGCATTGCATTGAATCCATAACGTCTGGATGACATTTTACTGTCGGGTCGTGGGGCATTTTTTTTTCATTTTGAAACTCAAATGAAGCATCTGTATATGGTATCACATAAAAAAAATAGAAAACAGAGGGAAATACATGGAGTTTGAGCTTGAAGCACAAATCAAGATTGTAGCTCCTGTTCATCTTACCATGAAATCGAGTGCATCCCTGAGAGATTCCCTGAAAGACTTGAAAGTCCGCAGGGAGCAATCTTCCACAGATATTTCATGGATCATCAGAGCCTTTACTTGCCCTCCCAAAAACATAAATCAACGCATGTTCTCTGTATTTAGCACTGAAGACACCATGTAAGTGCTCCAAGTGCTAATTAGTAACACGGCAGTTCTATAACTCTGAAAAGAAAAAAGAAAAGACATAGGACAATAAAACAAAAATGTGATCACTTACCTGTTTGTGCATCCACTTTGTACACCATCGTCATTGTTGTCTGTCTGTCATATATGCTTAGATCCACAATTGTGTTCCCTCAAAAAGACCTCTGTCAACTCCAACTTACTTAATCATGGTCGGCATTAGTAACTGTTTAGTTCAATACAAAGGAGTATGCTAGTTTAGAGTTGAGGTTTATATAAAGCCACTGCTGTGGTGTGTTAACATAATAAATACAGCAGCGATGAAATGCACCTCATTAATAAAGCATGCTGATATAGAATAGACTATTTACAGTTGGGCTGTGATCAAGCAGCATCATGCTGCTTCAGTTTGTACTGATTTGTTTCAATGTCAGTGTGACTGTACTTCAGTTTCTTTTACATGGTGATTAGTAGTTTTTTGAACTGCAATGCATTTCAAGGTAAAGATGCACTTTTTATTAAAGTTTCATGAATGAAGTAGCATACTATTCCTGTGGGTGGGGGGTGGGGGGAGGGCAGTTAAAAGTAATTAACAAGACAGGGGGAAGGAGGCAATACATACAAAGCAACAGAGAGGCATCTTTAACTGGCCTATTTGTGCAGTGGTTATAGTGCCTGTTGGGAAGCACTCAGAACAGAGCCTGTGATTAAGACTAAGAGCTAGCAAATACCAGCCTTAAAGAAAAACAAACAGCAACTGGAATATTTTTTACATTTATTTATTTTAGGTCAGATTCCCGAGAGTGGTATTATTTTCCTTATCTGCGTGACAGCAACACAGACAAGGGGAGCCATGCACTCCCTCTCACAGCTGCAACCTGTCAATCCCTTGTTATGGTTCAGAGGAGGGAGCGCAGACATTAAACCCACTCCAGATGTCTCGGGTTCTGGGTGTCCTTTCCTCTGGGGCCTGCTCCATCACCATGGAGAACAACCCCAAGCCAGGTCAATATAGATCAACAGAAACATGCAAGACTCACGTTACGAGTCTCGGAGTGAGCCACGCAGGCCCTGGAGAGCTCCGTTTATGAGAGGAGCTGAAAAATGCATGAGTGTGAAACGCTCTGTAAGGTTTCACAAAAGTCTTACAAAAGAAGAAATCTTGGGAGCGAGGAGAAGCTGTTTAGCCATCAGAGGCTAGCAAATTCTTAGAACCAAGGCAGTTTTTCAATAGCTGCTTGCTTATTTTTTTTTTCCGTCTGTGATCCATCTGCTAAAATGTATGAATTATTTGTTTTACCTGCCATTTCGAATTTTTTTCAACAAGCTGTGCTTATGTTAAACAAAGGGGGGGGGGACAAGAGCTAGGGCTCCTCACCCCCTGTTCTGCCCAGTCAAAATATCGGTCAATCTCCCTATTTAAACCTCAAGCCACACCATTATTCTCTGTCTTGCTTTTTATTTTGGTCTTGATTACAGACCCAAGCTTCAGCTTTTATATAACTTAGACAATAAACCAAACCCCAGTGGGCTGTGAGTATTTGCTACTTTCGGTTTCCAGACTCAGAAGTCAAACCACATTATTTAACTTTCCTTACTAAAACTCTTTAAGAAAAAAAAAAACAGAATTGATAAAATGGATACCTGCGTCACCCTCTCAAAACGGTATACGTGGTATTTTATAGTGAATGGTAGTGCATGACAAATAAAATGCATGGATTTTTATTATGCTAGCTATATCCACTTCAACCCCCTCCTACACACACATATAGAAATGTGGATTTATGTTAGGGTCCTGTTGCCTCACATCTATTCACATATACGGTATTAGTGTCACATTGTAGGACGCCGCTGTCATGCAGATGGAACATCCCTGCCAATGTATTCCTGGTTAAGTCTTTTAAACTAATAAGACTCTTCATTTTTTCAGACAGAACAATCCAACCACCTGGTGTCTTAGTTTCCTTCTGTCTGAATGGGAGCCTGCAGCCCCTTTCCTGAAAAGGTCAACTGAAACATGTACTCATGTACTTACTGCGTACAGGGCCACCTCCAGAAATCAAATTAAGACAGTGCCTAAAAGTCTCATTAGAGTATAAAATAACATCAGGGAGTTCAATCGACAGCCTGAGTCATCTTGGCATCAAATCAAACCCTGGATAAATGATACTTAAAGGGTATATTGCTACAAATGGCATTTTAATCTTTACCACAAAGCAGGTGGGACCAAGAAAGTGGATCAAACAACAATGACTCTTCCAGCACAAATCCCTCCAACCCACAGTCTATGAGAAGATCCCATGTTGGATCTCACCATTTTCATGCACGCCAACAGCTTAGCTGCTGAACTGCATCTGACACCAGCTCCGTGCTGTGGGTGTAACCATGATTGGGTTTATTTTAATGATCTAAACCAGCTGTAAGAATAGAGGCAACGGAACTAATCTGCAACGCTGCAACACTGATGTAGTATATGAGGAACCAAAGTCATTCCGAACTGCTGCTAGAGGCTTCCAGTCTCTGTTTATAGCAAATTGTAATGTTATTATGTGAGCGTGAGTCGTTTTATTTTGCATGTTGGAATAAGTAGTACGTGTCAGGAAATGACCATGCCCGCTACCTTATGAGAAACACACATATGCAGCAGTTGTCTAAACAGTGGTGGAGCTACTATAAATCCTGCTACCATTTAACTATAGCCCTGGGATTCCCCCATATTACAATGGAAATAAGATGGGAACAGATCTGCAACAGAGTTTTAGAGTGGTGCTATTTAGATTTGCTACAGTTTAGATCATTCAAATAGACCCCGATATCTAATAGACTGGCGCTTCTCTTATAAACGTTTATCATAGTAAATGAAGGATTGTGAAAGCATGGTAAAGCAGAGGTATGGTAAAGCATGTTAAAAAAAACTAAAAAAACACAGCAAACCATGGCAAACTACGTTCAATGCATTGTATAGCCATGGGAAACACATGGGAATACTGTAGGTTCACTGTGCATAGTTACTGTGGTAAACATTTCTAAGGCTTGTCATTCTGTCTAGTTTAAATATAGTATATAAGTATCTGGTCTGTGGAAAAATTCCAAAATGCCATCTTGGAAAAGCCCACAGTTGTAGAGTCACTGATGCTATTGGAAGCCCAGTCTACCCTCTAGCCACTGTTTGCCTGCTGCTGATTATAACAGCAAGCAATTTGATTGGCAGTGAAGAGTCAGCTGCAATGTGCCCATAGGGAAACTCGCATACCTCTCTGCTGAGGACAGCCAGGCACATGCCACGCACAATTGAAAACCAACAGCCTTGATGGGTCTCTTGAACAGCACACAGCTCATTGCAATGCATGTTGCCAGGAAGTGTGATGGAAAGGGTCAATGCAATGGGGCACAAGAATGCTGACTACACACAGCATGCCGGTTCCATTGAAACCAGTGCAACTAGTGGATCATCTGCATACAATAATCTGTATACAACCGTTAAGCATAGTTCAGGGGGAAACACCTCCAGTGCTATTTTATTCACAATACTTGGATTTGGAGTTACGACTATGTAGACTGATCATAGGTTAATGGGTTAAATGTGGGCGTGGCTGGTAACACAATTTCCTCTGTACAAGGTCCCTGGCTGTACTCTGCACACGTATAACCTGGACACGCTGCATCTGCCAAATACTGAGCGTGGTTGTGGAGAGGCTGTGATAACGGAGACCCAGTCTGTTTTTCTTCATGTTAAAATCCGGCGTTCCCCCTCAAGAGCTATTGACTCTGGTAACTCTCCTGACTGATATCGCTTCCTTCTCACGCGTGGAACACATGTTGAAAATGCAACACTGAATAAATAAATACCATCAATTATAAACCTTAACAGAAACACGCTGCTTGCTATAACCCTATTTCTTCTCTATAATTTCATGCATGCATTTGCATTTCTGCTGGAAGGATTTCAGTTTTTTTTTAAATTTCAACATCTATATGTTCTTTCTGCGACCTATCCTAAAAGATTCCGCGTAGAATCATTATTTGGAGCTCTGCATTTATTTCTGCGGTGTACACCAAATTGACATTGGGATTTAATCTTCTAGATTTCCACGGTGTGCCAGACAAAAAATATATTGCCTATTCTCTCTAAAGACAATATATTATGCTGGTTATATTCAACGGAGGCGCTGTTTTGCATTACCTGTGCTTGTCTATCCCAGATCAAATTTTCCAAAGTAGCTAGTTTGTATTCCAGTATTCTGGACCCGCATGACCTATGACCATCTGTCTTTGTTCTTTTATTTAATCCCTTATGGCGTCCATTTAGAATGGGTGTTGAAAGGTATCATTGAGAGAGAATGTAGAAAGTTTGGATTACGTCCCAATTAATCTGGTTTCTGCAGATTTATAAGAAAGAGCGCCCAAGACACATCAATTTAGTAATTGATTGGTTTCCTGTGAAGCCAAAAAAATAATGAAAAAGTTGCTGTCAGCATGCAATATTACTCTAGCTGATTAATTCATGTTTTATGTGTTAACTAGTGGAGGGATGGGCTACACACCTGCATGTTAGACAAGAGAAGAGGTTTGCAACATATAACACACTTTATAAGGACTGCTATTTATTAGCCTTTCCGGTTCCAGCTATCACCCCGGACCCATGGCATGGCACTGTGTTGCTGTCTGTGCAGAAGATCCAACTTGGCCAGATCTCTTGTACTTTATACCATAAAATGAGCTTGAAATTGTATTAAAGTAGCTTCAATGAAGCTGTTCCAATGCCTTCCACTTGGGAATCTAAAAAGGCGTGTCATAGATTACTGATGACTGATAAGAACAACTAAGATAAATAGGCCCCGTATTAATAAAATGTTTAATGTGAAACCTAATGGCATCTATCAGCCTGACACTTTGTCTGTCAGGCTATTCGAAGCATGTATTCTATTAAACATTAGACTACATTAAAATGCATTGTGTATGGTTCTCCAAGGAATTCATTCACTGCATTTTTAAATAACTACTGTTTGTTATTTTCATTCAACTTACATATTATTTACAAGTAAACCCAGGCTGCACTGCAGTGTGTCACTTGTCTTTTGTTATACGAACATTAGTTCATTTTATACTGGAGTTAGAACAGAGCAAACTAAAACACAAGAACATCCTGCTGGATAACAGCAATAACCCTAACCCTAACCCTAACCCTAACCCTAACACTTCCTTTGGAGTGTAGACCCTAAGAGTACATGCCTGAGTCTTATGGGAGTAACATGTGGTGCCTGGAACTGGACTGCACAGTTAAAAATAATTAATTACAAAAGACTCTATTGTAATGTCAAAAGGTCTGTGATATGCAATGCATATGCCTTTATAATTACAGTGCTTTGGCAGTGCTATGGGTTCTCTTACTGCATCTACCAATAACAAATACCCCTTTGCAGGGGTGCGTGTTGGAAGGACGGGGTGTGTGGGGCTCTTTAAGTGGCGGCTTCTCGGAAAACTTAGATAAACAAGCTTCAGAAAAGCAGACGGTTAAGGCAACGTGGACATTTGTTTCCAATTTCACTGGTGCAAGAGTCTGTAAGTAACAGTGCATGACATTTTAATGAAAAACACTGCTCTGGTTGCTGGGTCTGCAAGCTATGCTTATAAAATTCTGGATTCTGTTTTTATTCAACGCATCTTTCAACTTGTTTTTCACAAGTTGATGGACATTTTTTTTATTTTTTTAATGATAACCGTTAACTGGTTTGTGGAGCTTTCTCTTTTTTTTGTTGGTGTAAATAACGACATTTTCTGTGCAGAAGTATTCACAGCTTTATAAAAAAAAAAAAAAGATTTCTCTTAGGAAGCCATACATCTAACTAACTTACCTCCCTTTGGAACTACAAATAGCTGTATTCATAAGCATCAGTGTGCCAAGCAGTCCTATGCATTTACTGGGTAACTAATGGTTTAAGCCGTTTTAGGTTGGATTTCGGTTCAATGTTAAATGGGGAACTGCACTTAAACCTGACCTCTTCAGAGTCATTGTGGTTTGTAATTGTGGATTAATTTGTGGGTTATAATTCAAAACCATCATGATGCATTCTGTGGATGCCTGAAAATTAGAAAAAAAGCAGATCGGGAGGGAGAGTGCATCATAAATTGGGACAACATTACAGGATACAAAGGGCTGTAAGGGTTCAACACAAAGCCCTCCTATTTTTCACTCCCACGTTGCACTAATGAATATTTAAAGACTTCTCAAATGAACTTATTCGATACATTAGTAAAGAGCATTGCAAAGGTAAGGAATGCGGGACCACCGTTATTTCATTCCTAAATGACACATTTTTACACAACCTGCTGAGTGCAGTATGACAGTAAGAGACATTTCTACAGGAATTAAAGCATTGTTGGAATTTAAGTCATTAAAGCAACACTTATCAAGGTACTGTTAAATACAGTGTCACAAGTAGGCTGTGCTTACTGCAGCACTCTCTCCCCTGCCAGTCTTTGCACAGGAACGTCAAATCAGGTTGACCATGTGTTCATGACAGCAGTGGCCAAGTCATCTGGGTTCATCTGTATGATATGAAGCAGGAGTGAACACGACACCCCTTCCCGCTCACTGCATGATGTCATCCTCAGTGGACGTCTGAAGAGCCAGGCCAGAGGCTGTTACATATGAAGGCAGGTCTCCATGGAGGATTGCCAAGGTGGATTCTCTGAGAAGTGAGGTGATGGCTTTGACTTTCCATTGGAGGAGAGTTGGATTCAGCGAGTTTCCCTGGCAGGGATCCTGTTAGACATCCTTAATATATCTGCTGCAGACTTTATTTACTCTTGAGGCACTGAGGAGATCACTCTGCAGGGATCTGATATTCAGATGTGCGACTCGTTCCCAGTGCAGGTGGCAGTTAGCAAGCAGAGCACATACAGTCATTTCCTGCTGCAGTTTGGTAGCAGGCTGCCGTGTGCTACTGTGCACTCTGCCTCCAGGGAGGGTAATGTTAACCGTCTGTAAGAGAGGTGAAACAGTGATCAGGTTACTCCAGGAAAGAATGAAAACCATTTAAAACGATTCATCATGCTAACAACGTCTTATCTATCTTGCATTACCATGTCTTAAATGTGCTGCTTTGAAAAGAAACAGATGTGTATTTGAGTTTTGAAAACATGATGTCTGGTTCTCCATTAGTTTCCATGCCTTCCACTAAGGACGTGTGTTATATGTGCACTTCCTAGGTCAATGCACCTTAGTAGTTCATTGACTGTCATGTTACTGGATGAAATCATGACATCATTAGGGGAAGCCGGTTGTTTATTGGCTGGAAAGATGATGGAATCTATTATAAATTTGGGATCAAAGTTACCAGTAAAAATCCAGTCAAATGCTATCTGTGTTCAAGGATGTTTCCTATGGAACTGCTGGATTGTAAAGGTCATGAATTTGAATTTTTCATGTACAGTCATGGTCAAAGTTTTGCATCACCTAGAATTTTAGGACTATACTTGTTGACGGTCATCAGAGTGGACATTTCAAGTCATGTCCTGTGTGAGAATTTTCAATCAGCATTTACACAATTAAAATCCCATTCTCTCCTACACATGCTTGTGAATACAGAACAAATACATTGAGTCAGACTTTTATCAAGGATCAAGTCAATCATTGCAATGATGTACACTGAAATGTGACATGCTAATACTGCACTGTCTTCAGAGAAAAATGCATGTTCCTTATGACACATTAGAACACAACACCGTCATCTGTTTCTGCACAGATCCTGGCAGACAGGATCTTTCAGACTCACATGATGAGCCACACATAAATGATGCTGGCATTTTCAAATATTTGGGTGCACGGCTTGATACAGGTTTGAATTTTGAATGCGAGTCAACTAACCAAGAAATTGAATACGAAGATAGTGTGCTGTATAATACAAAACAATGCTTGTGTAAAATAGAACATCCTTGTTCAATTAATTATCAGTGATTATATTTGTCGTGGATTATGGAGTAAATTATTAACATGCACATGGATGCTGCTACAATAACCACATTAAATAAGATGTTCAATACACTGTTTAGATTTGTTCCATCATTACTCACTATATTATAAATTGTATTGACTTATTTTACAAGCTTGGCACACTTTCATTGTCAGCTGGTATTTCAAAGACGCCAAAGAATGTTTAAAGCTAGCCACTATTCTTTATGGCTTAAACTAGCAAAATGCATTGGATTTCACATGTTCAAAGAAAACAAAATATGACATGCATTGTATGTACATAATAAATAACTGCAGACAGTACACACCCGAAACAGACATTCTGGATAATGTCCTGGCTAACTGGAATCACAGAATGATGTCAGGTCCTGCAAAAGTGTGGTCCATTATTTATGAATCAGCCAGTATATCATTCAAGTCTTGAACCCAACATGCAACACACATTTATATGTAAATGGTAGTATCTTTTTTTTTTTTTTTTTAGTAGTCGTCAATTATTTTTTGCATTTTCTCCCAATTTAGTATATCCAATTATCTGAGATCACCAGAACTAATTCTACCTAACAGCCACCAGATCAAAATGACTTTCCATTCACCTTGAATGGAATCGAACCGGCCACCGAGAGGTGAACCCATGAGCTACATTCCAATGAATTTGCTCAAGCCCTTATTTGATTTGGCAACTCGTTTCTCTTCCCTCGTTTCCACGAGACAATCACGTTATAAAATGGCTGAAGGGCACCGAGAGCTGGCTTGGTGGTCACAAGTTCACCTCTAGCTCATGTGTCTCAGAGCCCTGTGTGCTCGCTCAACCACCACTGCAGGAGATCTCAAGGTCCTGCCCCCAGGGAGCATCTGCCCTCCCTGTGACCCGGGGTGGCCGTCAGGTGAACCCACAAGCTGGTCTAGACGCAGAGTTTTGGAAATGGAAGTCAAATGAGGTTTATAGATTTTTCAGCAGCATTGAAAAGTGTGTAACTCACAATCCCTAACTGATTGCAGCAAACCACAGTACCAGTGCGCTTCCATATCCAGCAGACGTTTTTTTTTATAAAATAGGACGTTGCCTATTATCTAAGGCTGGTTTCTGGGTTTTTTTGGACCTTAGAAATGGTGTGTTTTTTTCAGTAGTCCAGAATTTGAACCCCTGCCTTTCTGGCTACGTGTGGGGTTTAGTTTTATTTTTATATTCTAAATCAAGGCAACCCTACTGTTTAGTTTCTTCCCTCAACAGTGATCTTCACTTTCCAGTTGCTTCTTGATCAACAGAAACCCCCTCTTAGGAACGATGAATCAGGCACTAGGCTTCCTCAGCCGTGATTTGGCTCATAAGAAGACAAGCACAGCTGCACATATTAGTTCAGGTCCTTGCAGCTGTCAATTTACTTGCTTTCTGTAAACATCTCGGGCTGTGCATCGCTTTGCATAAAATACTCATTTTCCTCAAGCAAATGTGTCTTTTTGTGGCTATAAATATCTATGTATGTTTTATATCAGCTCTATAATATCAGAGGTCCCCAATCGAGTGCCCTTATTATTTTACAATTACAAAGTGATGGTTCTGGCAGAGAACTCACTAACCTTTGATCAAATCACGTAAATATCAAGCATATTTCATATTGACGTATTTCATGCTGCTTTGAAAACAATGCCGGCCTGCAGCAGGATCCAGCAGCAGAACAAGGAAGATGCCGCTTGCGAGCCTGGCTTTCTAATGCAGCAGAGAGCGCAAATAGCAGCTGTGCCAGGGGCTGTGCTGGTGTCAAGTGACTGCGCACAACCCAGCCAGGCACTTGCTGTAGTCTGAAATAATGAATGATATTAACAAGCACGCTTGTGAGTTTGTGTGTGTGTGTGTGTATGTGTGTGTGTGTGTGTGCGTGCGTGTGTGTGTGTGTGTGTGTGTGACTTGTGCTCGAGTTCTGCTCATGGGGTTCGGCACATTTAAAGCAACTGCAGGCCTCAGAAACGCAAGCAATAGCAAATACTGTACAAGGGAAGACAAAGCTGATCGAAAAATACAGCGTTACACGTCCCCCACGTGTTGCTACAACTGTATAACGTACCTGTCATTTTTCTTTCCATTGTTAACATTCTGACAACTTTTTACAAAAACCAACAGGATAAGGGCCTGAGGTGATGGTTAGCATGAATAACACGAGCAGCAGAAGAATGCTGCGGAAGCATTTCAGACGACAGGTATTAAAGGTGACCTCTTTAGAATCGTGACGTTCAGCATGCTTAGAAAACAGAACCCAGATGCCCATGTGGTTTGATGCTTGAGAATTGCCGAGAGCACTGAGCTGTGTTAAAAGTATGATGTGCATTCGATATCTGTGTTGAATCAGTGCTGCAGTCAGAAAGGTGGATTTGCGTTACCTGTTTGAAATTGCGGACCGTAGTCACCAGGGCATATAACAATAAAACTACCTTATGTTTGCTTTCATGGAAGTTTAAATAAGAAATCTGGAATGCCTGCGGGATGCTAGCTGCTCATCCATGAGTCCTCTCTCAATCAATAGCATTGAAGGGTTTAATGTATCTATGTCATGGACTAAAACGTGAGCCAAAGAAGAGTGATGAACAGAATACAAAGCAGGCCCAGGATTACCTACAAAGACAGGGGGAAAAACAACTGAACTTCAAAGCAAGAGCACAATGACTTTTCACTGCTAAACTCAAACCATGTATCTACAGTCATTAGAACATTTTCGGTCATCCTTTGCATGAAGTGTCTGTTATTACTGTGTATTTACATAGTAGTTGCATAGTAGATACATGTGTACTTACACATAATTAGAATGTTATTATGCATAGTTACAATTAGGGATTAGGGTTATATCATGCATACAATGTACAAGTTAAGTACATTGTAACTATGCACACTAACATTGTAAGTATGTGTAAGTACACATGTATTCACTAAGTAACTTCTATGTAGATACAGTATAAAGTGTTGCTTCACTGCCAGTAGGAACTGTGCTCACTGTGTACGTGTGCATTGTAATGATTTATCTCGATACTGTATGCAGAAACATGTCTCTTATACACAGCTGTATTGGAAGTGTTAAATACATTACCCTCTGTCACAAAGACGGCCAGAGTGGGTGGCGTCAGACCAGAGAGGAATATACAGACAGAGACGGTGGTGATGATGAGCTGAGTGCAATGGCTGCACTCAGCGTTTAATAACAAATAAAAGGTTTTAAACAGTACACAAAACAGGACACGGCACTTGCGCCAAAATAAACAGACATACAAAACGACTAACCACTAAACAGACGGTGCAGGACAGACGAACAAACACGGTGAGTGAAAACACTTATCTTTACGCTTTTGCTTTCTTTTACTTTCTCCTTCTCTCTCTCCCGTTCTCCACTCACCGAACACCAACCACGAGTGACTAAACGTGCATCTATTTATACTGTTGTGCTGGGATTCAATTACTAATTAATTACTCACTTGAATCCCAGCACGTGAATTCATTACGTGAAACCCCGTGTTCACATATTATATTTTAAATGCACGTGCGTGATGTGCAATCCCGTGCCTAAATACAAATCTACACTTTTTAAATACACGTGAAACACAGACCCGTTTATATCCCGTGTACCAATGACTATACACCAACATTAACATACGCACGCATACATACATACACAGAACACACAAATGCACACAGGGGCGGGGCACTTTGCCACACCCTCATACAAGTATCAGGACAGTATTGGCACACTACCCTTGACTCTATCAGAACTATAGTATCAGTACCAGCGTGTATGAGATTTTCCAAATCCATTATGTTGCCATTGCAAGTAAGGCTGTGGTCTGCTGTGGACTCACTGTAAAGGAATAGATGCCATTCCTTTTCCATACTCTTTTATTTTCTAGATGCTGTGGACACAGCAACAAGTTAAATCTCAAGACACTGTGAAATTAAAATTCAGCGAATAAAAATACTTCCACTGCACAAATATGTTTGAATGGCAACAACTTGTGACATTTTTCAGCACCTTTTTTTAATAGGAATTTTCCACTGACTGACTTTTGTGAATCCGTGTTGACAAGAAAATGTTATCCTCTGAATTTGCAGGGAGGTGATGGAAATTGATGAGTTTCTGGCATGGAGATGCTACATCAATCTAATCTGAAAGTGTCCCTGCAATAGCTGTCAAATCCAGTATAATCAAGTCTGATGTTATTGTGCATTGTATTTTTCAGTTTGATCTGTTTATATTAAGATTCACTGCCCTGGTTAAAGCAACAAGAGGCTCCGTAAACTAGATTTTATTTTGCAATACAATTTCTTGTTTCGTCTTATCATAGAAGGATGATAGAAAATATGTACCCTGAAGTGATATGATCATTTACTTCGGAGTAGATGGCTGTGCGCAGAATAAACTAATTTTGAAAAAGGCTTCCGTGTGGAGCGCTGGGGAGGCTGTTACCGATGAGGATTGCAGGCCAGGGGTAAATACAGGGAATCTGAGCCAATGGATTCGGGTACAAACAGAGCATTTATTAAGTGGTAGGCTTCAGACCTCACATAGCCAGGTCACTCGGCTCCTTCCCATGAAATACATATTAAGATGTCAGGTGCTTTACTAATAAACCCAAAGTCACTCCAGATTATCCCCAAAGCATGCAAGCTGCAAGCTCTCCGCTCATCTCTCACACCCTCACTAGCTGACTGTGCAGGCGTGCATTGGGGAGTGACGTCACCACGCAGTGTCAGGACTAGTGATGTGCCTTAAAGGCATACAGATCAATAAAAAAGGATTATCACATGCATTTACACATATTAAAGATGCAGTACAGTACCCCAGGATCACATACTGTTGAATCTCTCAATTACATTGGTTCAAACTGATCTTCGGAGTCCCTTCAAACTGACAGGGACTGACAGATGACTGGTCTTTAGGGTGAGTGGGTCATTATGCTGGAGACAGTTTAGTGCACAATTGTATCACTGACAATACTGTCACAAAACCAGCCGCTGTCCCGCACCCACAGAGAAATATAGAAATCAATAGCGCTCAGCCAATCAGGAGGTGGAGATGAACCTTTTTCATATCTATTGATTGCTATTAAAAGTAGAAACAGTACCGTAATACTAAAAGAAACTTAAATAAAAAAAAAATCAATGACAATACATGCAGACGTTGTCAAAACGCTGGTCATTAAATTTCTTTCAGGGTTTTTAAATTTTGCGAGTTTAACAGTTAGGGTTCAAATGCAAATGTGAAATCAAGTGTGATTGTTTAACAATCAGGGGAAGCGCTTTCTACTTATGTGACATGTGCTTTTTCTGTGTGAAATGTATACTGAAGTGCCCTGCCTCTATATAAGGGCTGCTTCTGCTTTCAGCGCGGATTGAGCTTTTTATGCAAACAACACTTTTGCCGGGAATGTACTAGGATGCATTCCAAGTCAGCATTGTTCGTTTTTTTATACATTTGTTTTAATAGCACCAATTATGAAGTGGTACTAAACTGTTTACAATGCAGCCACTCGGTGTAAGCCTCCCAGATTACAAAAAGGCAGACGAAGGTATTTGAAATATAAACAACCACATGGCCAGGTTTGCACACCAAAATAAAACAAAAAACATCTGCTTCTCATGATGTTAAGGCTAATTCTTAAAAGCAACATGTAGTAGTTGTTTGCCCCGTTATTTAATATTACAAGTGTATTAAAAATAGAAAACTGTGCTCCAAACCAATAAATGAAAGCTGTTTTTTCTTGTTGCGGAGAACATTAGTACCTCAGACCCAAACCTTTAGACTCCATGCCCCAGTTTTTATATTAAAAAACACAATCTTTATGCCAGAGTAATTTGCAGTTACAAAAGTGGTGAGTCTATGGGCCATTTAGAAGATATGCTACAGGTTGGTAAATTGGGTAAATATCACGGTAACTCTGTCGCACCGAGAAAAAAAAAAAATACTATTATTTTGCAGCAACTGGCATTATGACGTTCCAAAATGTAATGGCAGAGCAGAAACATGTGCGAGAGCCCCATAGGGATTTATTAATGACACCTGGCATGGGCTGGACTGGTCAGTGTCGATTAATCTCAAAAGACAGACGGATGAGCCCTCAAATAAACTCCTTCAACTGGATTATAAATGAGCTGCTCTGAGAACTCAGCGGGCCTGAGAATCTCTTACACATTCTAACCCTCGCCCGCGACGTCTCTAATTAGGCTATCTCTTAATGGCTTTGGAGGAGTGTCATTTACTGTTTCCTCGTTAAAAGGGTAAGGCTATTTGTTTGAGAGCGCAGTTTTAATGATATGAAGCCGCTCGACTCCCATCGAAACGAATTCCCATTAAAAAATGCCTGCATTACAACATACACCTTATTAGAACAGCCCACATGCTTGGCGCTTGGGGTTATGGTAATGAAATAGGTGGAAGGAGGTGCAGATGAGTGAAAATATCAATTAGTACCAACCTGGGTGCCTCAACCAAGGCTCATTTGCATTTTAATGCTCACATTTGCTGGGTATTGATTGCCTGAATCCCGTCTACCATCCGCTGGCCTCTATTGCAGTACCCCACCTTTACCAGGGACTGATTGTTTTTATCAATAGGCGAGTAAGCATATCTCAATATTTAGATCTAGCAGTGCAATCGCGTTCCTGACTTTAAATGCATTTTAAAAATACCGGTGTATCATTAAAATGGAACCAACTGAGATGTCAGTGTTTAATGTAGATCAATCGGAAGGCCATCCCTCAAGAACATTTTTAACAGCTTGAAGAACCGCTGAACCAGTATCCATACACCCAGTATCAGTAAATTTTCTCTGCTATCCCTATATAAATACTACTATTTATTTAGATTCACATGTTGTCCGTGATGTTTATGACCCTTTCAAAGCTAGCAAGTCAATGAATGAGCACAACTGCTCCATGACCTCCAACTTTGAGTGCACTGTTCTGCTGGAGCCACACCACATATTTCAAGCAGCGAGTGTGCTTTTACCTGTGAGGTTTACAGTAGAAATATCAGAAAGCAGCTGAGGATGCGGACACCCAACAGCCAGCCCTGGCTCCTTTGAGGGAATCACGTGCCTTTACAAATGTATTTCTTGGCTTGCTCCCAGTAGGAACTCGAAGCAATTTGTCAGTTCATGAAAGGCACCAATCATACAATCGCCCCCTGTTACTTCCAACAGAGTGGAAAGAAAAGAGAAACCTCTGGAAGCAATACCCAATTAATTTTAATTGATTTTACAGAGGTTTTTTAAATTTTTTTATTTAAAGGAAATATAATTA
Organism: Acipenser ruthenus; assembly: GCF_902713425.1. Classification (NCBI taxonomy): domain Eukaryota; kingdom Metazoa; phylum Chordata; class Actinopteri; order Acipenseriformes; family Acipenseridae; genus Acipenser; species Acipenser ruthenus. The sequence goes on along the minus strand of NC_081227.1, from coordinate 982,568 downwards.
ATTCCTGATGCTTTAATGCTTCGATATTCAGCTTATTCAAAGTAAAACACAAATGCTCCCAGTCAGACATAACTATGCATGTAACCACTGGCGGAAAATACGTTGACGGAAAGGTAATTAATTTATTTTACAGAAGATCAGTCAACCTTAAAATGGGAAGATGCTGTGTGTTCTTTACAAAAGGATACTGCAGATATTCTTGGTATTCCTTTCTGCCAGCCTTCCACAATTGAAATGAGTTTATATTTGTTTAACTTTAAAAGCCAATAAGATCATGTTTAGATGTATTGCTACATTTGTATTAGTTGATAAATAGATTACAATATATATGAATTAACTACTAATGCAAAAAACAAGATTTGGTAACGTGTTACGAGGGTAGTTGTTAACGATTAGAACAAAGCATGACCGATAATTCTGTAAAGGTCGTCAGACAGGAAACAAACAATTCCCATATTGAAAACTGAAATCAGAGAAGAAAAAAACATTACTTTGCTTTTAACCCTCTTATGGGCAGCTGATCCGGTGAGTGCATTGGGATTCTATTACTTCTAATGAGTTTTTGTCATTGGTGATGGAAACGATTCCTGACCTAATTGAATTCTGGAGCAAATCTGATGAAAGTGATCTTGATAAAGCACTTCCTTAAAGGCACAGCGTCCTTTTTACAATCTGCCATTGTACTTGCCTGTTTTTTGTTTTTTTTTTAGCAGGTGGATCAAAGCTCTTACAATTGGATTATGCTTAGCTGAACTCTTGGTAAATAAAGCATCTCATTTTATTGTAGATGAGATGAAGGACAGCGTACACTTCGGTAGCAGCTCATCCTAATTTTCAGTCAGTGTAGGATTTGCTGGCACCACAATCAACATGCACAAGCATGAGGCCAGGTGGGGGCGTCTTGTTGTTCTGAAATGGTAATGGCTGCAGGAACTCTAATGGTGTAAGGTCCTGGGGAATCCTGTCTCATTAGCAGCTACCAAGGAATCATACACTGAGTAGTACTGCAGGCTGGTTTAAATTGAGGCTAGGCAGACTGCTGGGTGAACTACAGTAACGGCTTGATTGAAGGCTTCATTAACTCAGCCCTTTAAAAGTAGAGGTGGGTTATTATAAAGGTCTGAAGCACTGTCAGGTGAATAATCCCTCCAGGGTGAGCAAACTGAGCATCATGCAATTAGGCAAATTTTTAATAAAGGCATAAAAAGACCCATGATTTTCTTCTCTAAGAAAGGGATCTTACGGGAGAAGAACAGAGTTTATTTCGCAAGCTTTCTCTCGTGGCTTCGGAAACGCTCCCTTGATTTTCAGTTTGGCATCTCAAGTGTAGAAAGACCATTGTGTCAAACTGGGCGGAATTCGCGATGGGGGCAACGTTGAGACTTCCTTTTCACTTGAGAGAGTGGGATTTGATGCAAGGCATCCACTGGTGAAGAGCATGCAAGCGCACTTCTTCTAGTTCACTGCACTGTCACTTAGCAGCTACAGGACGTCCCTGGGTTCAACACCTCACAGACATATGTGAAAGTCCCTTCAAGTTGCCTGAAACGCTTCCAATGCAATATAAGTGGAATCCAGCATTACAGCGCCTACATAGAGGGCTAAGTTAAACACTGAACACTGCATATGCTCAGTTTGTTGTCGAATACACTGTTTATTAAACAGCAAACACCCACACTGGTACATTACAAATTGCCTATGGTTTAATTAGACAGCATGGAAAGGTCTCGTTCTGGCATTTACATAAATGGAAAAAGCCCAGATTGACAGTCACCTGAGGAAAAAGTGTTATATTAAGGGCTGGGCCCCCGACTGACTAACTGAACTGGCAGTACTTGGCCAGTCAAACCAGTAGCAGTTAACACATTTAAAACCCTCCCTGGTATTGATCAGTCCAAGTGCACAGGTCATGACATCACTACACTACAGTGGTGCAGGGTTCATTCCCTGAGAACTCTAAAAGGGTCATAGGGCTTAAACTGAATTCAATTGTATGCATGGCTAGCGTTAACCGTCTATAGATGCTTGAGCTGTAGTTGCGTTTAGGAGTAGAGCTGCTTCTTTTTTCAATGATGCCGTGCAGTTGCACCCTGTGTAGGCGTTGCCAGCGCCGCCTCTCCCAGATGAGATTATTTTAATGGCATTGCTGTTATTCATTTTAAGTAAACGCTTGTGCACATTCTTGGAATATGAGGGGTAATAAACTGTAATAGCTTTGCACGAGGTAGGAAGGCTGGCATTCTTTTATCCTCTCAGCTGTAATAAATAAACTAATAAATCGGCCAGTCCAAGCCCCCCAGGATGCCTGGGCCCAGGACAGAATTCCCGCTTGCCCCCTCACCCCCAACGTGGGCAGCACTGGGGGTCACACAGTCGTATTTATTCAATCGTGCAATCAATGAAGCACTGGGAAACAAGAGAGGAATGGTTTTGCATGTTAGGAACGTGTCAATTCATACTGTGATTCTAATTTTCCATTATATTGCTTCTCACAAGAGCTCACAGACGTGACGGTAAATGGAAACCGCTCTAAGAAACATGATTATATAATATATTGCAATGTCAGGTACAAGAAAGCAATACATAAAGTATTAAAATCTATTGCCGGAGCATGCAAAGCAAACTAACTGAAACATATTGATGCAACGTGCATCCCACAACAAGAGTGGAAAGGATGTCTAATCATTAGAGAGAGAGAGAGAGAGAGAGAGAGAGAGAGAGAGAGAGAGAGAGAGAGAGAGAGAGAGAGAGAGAGAGAGAGCATAAATAATTCAAAAATAACAAACAACAGAATGTATCAGAATCTATCTAAAATAATGTTTAATCTACTGAATTTGAAGAAGGCATAAAATAGGATAAAACAAAGGTTACTTTTGATTCAGCTTTATATTGTGTACCTTCTAAGCAGTATTGTCTTTTATCACAACCTCCTACAACCTCATAGCATTTGGCTCATCTATCTGCACACCTTTGAAGATATATATTTAATTGAAGTTTTAGATATCTCAAAATACATTACTAATGATTTAGGCCAAGCTCTCGGATTCAAAAACAGATATATGTTGAAATTGATTTCAGGTTATCCAGATGCTTTTTGCTCAGAGCTTAATGCTTTTTGAGATACACTAATGTGGTGTGGGATAAAATCTTAATTATCAATTTGCTTTGAATTACATTTAATGCGTGGGGTTGAACTGAGAACAGTAGAGACAGAAAAGTGTTTTTTTTATCTTTATCTGTCCACTCTGAGCTAATACAGTCTGAGCGTACTTAGCTTTCTTACATGCTTCTGAGTGTATGGTTTAGTGGGTTATTGTTACAGGTGTCACATCTGTAATAGCTGCTGAGAAGTTCATTATGGACACAAAATGAGAGAATTCCAGTCTACAGCTATTGCCAAAGGTTTTGCATCACCCTATAGAATTAAAACATTTTGCTTCTTCATAAAGTCAAATGAAACCTGCTGAACAATGTTCCGTTTTCTAATGAAGTACAATGCACACACGGTTTTCTAAAGATACATTTAGTGAAATGTTTTAAAAAAAAATGATACCACAGTAGGTTAAAGAAAGTTTCCATACCTTCAGGTGGTGTAAATAGCTATAGCTACAGTATTTAAAGCTATATGCATGTGTGTTTCTGTCAAAACTTCACATCTGAGACCTACAAAACAGGGGAAAGCGCACAGCTGGAGCTATGGGGTTCTTTGAAGCTTTAGGTAAACTGTATTTGAATCTGAAAAGGTTTTCAACAAGGAGAGGGCTCTCGACTAGACTTACACCTTGCTTCTGACAGAATGATCCATGTTTGATGTTGGCTTAGATGTTGGTTCTGCTCAGCATTTTTAATTATTAACTCAAGCTATAGAATGATGTGTGCGAGGGCAGCTGTCTTCAGAAGTTCCTGAGGATCTAGAGGCAGGCTCATTCATGTCTGCTTCTGCCAAGGCAGGCTTTCATAATAAATAAGACACCAGTCAAAGTAAAAGGGAATGGGAAACATAGGTCTCCGTGGAATCATAAAAAGACCCAAAGCAACAAAATGCCCTTTAATGCCAACATTAAAAAAAAAAAAAGTGTGCATATTAACTAAGTGACTATCCTGTTTTAAAAGCATGATGATGCATTGTTAATGGCGTTAGTAACGCAGGCCTGGATTAAATCAAAATTACAGCGCCGCCTTAGCCATTATAAAGTATAGCTATGGCATCGCCATAAACGTTAATTTAATTTAGGCCGGAGTGTACAGCCATGGCCAAAAGTTTTGCATCACCTAGAATAGTTAAAAAAAATAAACCACCTGAACACAATTTTGATCTTTCATTTACTCATGTAATCAAAGAAACTACAACATGATATCGCAAAAGTCTACTACCGGAAGCCGTAACAGTCATGTAGATTTCGAAATGTCACCTTTTTTAATTTCCGTTAATTTTTTAAAGTATATGAAAAACTACAAAAACGGTATGTAATCCAATATGTTAACGTAAAATTATTCAGCAGGCTTCATTCGACTTTATGTTGCAAAATTAGTTCATTCTATAGGGTGATGCAAAACCTTTGGCCAGAGCTGTAGTTACTGGTGGCGCTATGGAGATGGTGGCAGTGAGAGAGGGGGCACTTTGTGGTCCTGCAAAATGAAAGAGCCGGGGCTTGTTCACATCACTGAGTGTGTGTAAACATGCTACCTGTCACAAGACAAGTGGAACAGCTTTTTAAAAATAATAAGCACACGAATGCAAATCAGTGTTCCACCCTTTGGGACTATTAAACTGATTTTGTTTACCGTCCACTTGCGATCATTTCCTTTAGGGCTTGATTGTCGGTTGACTAAATCTTCTCATTTCACCAGCGACAGAGAGTTCAATACCAGCAGGCCATTTGTCACCCAGCAAACACCAGCACCTTTGCACAATGTGATTTAAAGTCTATTAACCTTGAAGGCAAACAAAGCTTCATAAAGTTTGTGAGCGCTTTGTACACTGCAGAGTGCCTGGCTCCCTAGTTATTGTCATAAATCACACAGGATGGGTCTGGGGTCGATCGATAGGTAAAATTATGCCACAACGTTAGATTCCATAACACAGGACTTCGATAATTACTGTTGTGTCTTAGTGTGGGAGGAATCATGAAAATGAATGGGCTTTCTTTCCCCAACTACAGGTTTATAGGGAACCATTACTGCACCTTCAGCGTATATCCTCTTTAAAAACTATCAATCGGTCTATCAATGCCCAAACAATTACCAGCAACATTACAGCTAATGTATTTTTTAAATGGCTGTATTTCTTCACGACTGCTTATCAGGGTGTACTGAAGTAACTCGTTTGCTTACACCCTTACCAAACAATCCTCAGTGCAGTTTTGGAAATTACATAGTTCAAAACTAAGAGGGAAGCTACAATGCTGACAGCTTGATACTACAGTGGTGACATTTTCATATGCCTACCACTGGCAAGACTACCATAAGATGCAGCAGTGTGGAGGCAGTGTGGAGGAGTAGTTAGGGCTCTGGACTCTTGACTGGAGGGTTGTGGGTTCAATCCCCAGTGGGAGACACTGCTGTTGTACCCTTGAGCAAGGTACTTTACCTAGATTGCTTCAGTAAAAACCCAACTGTATAAATGGGTAATTGTATGTAAAATAATGTGATATCTGTATAATGTAAAATAATGTATAATGTGATATCTTGTAACAATTGTAAGTCGCCCTGGATAAGGGCGTCTGCTAAGAAATAAATAATAAAGATGCACACTATCCCCTCAGAGCAGTATTTACAGTACAGTGTATGAACAGGTTAAGTCTTACGACAATGAAATGCAATTTTTCTCCGTTAAAGAAAAAAACAAAAATGACTTTTACTCATGGATTCAATGGATATTCTCCTTGCAACATTTGACTGTCGGTTTGTTTATGCATAACACAACATCGGGTCATATGAATAAAGCATTAGTATACCAATAATCGTATTGCAGTCAAATAAATCAAATAAAATCCTTACAGCCTTAACTAGATATCTGACCCCATAAATGAAAAACACACACACACAGGCTCTGCTGCTGTCGACAGAAGCAGACAGTTAGATATGGATTATGTTTTATGAAATAAATTTCTGTCAACAGTGTTTGATATCAAGCGACATTTTAAGTTCAGCCCTCCCTTACCGCCACAGTTGCAGCAAGTTAAGCACTCCTACTGTAATAAAAACTAACTACAGTGTAACCACATGCAGTTAATGTGCCTGGAAGTGTTTTCCATTTTTCAATCCATTGGGTGGTCTTTTAATATTTATCTATGCTATTGCTTCTGACCCACATTCTGTAAATAAATTAGGACTAACGACTTCTGTAAAAATCCCTCCTAGAACAGTGCATATTTGAAGCCAATTGTGTCACCAGGGGAGTGCTCTGTAGAACTAACAGCTACATCCTTGAGTACTCCCAATAGATATCTGCACTGCAAAGCGAGGCTTACCTAAAACATTCATCTCAAGTCTACAGATAAAAGTATTCTTAATTACAGAATACATTGTGGTACAAAGACATTCATTTAAACCCACTATGAGACACCAGATCAGACCAACCGATTCATTTGCATGTGTACAGTTTTGTAAGTGCACAGTACTAGGTCTTTCTGAAAGCATATAGGAATAGGTACTATACTCAGTAGTGTCCTGTGGTCCTGAGAGCCCTTCAAGAATGCAACACTGACCTCATACACTCCTGTACAGCTGTGTCAGAACATTTTGCATCACCTCAAATTTTAGGTTTGAGACATAATAAAAACCAATTGAAATATCTATATGAAAATAATTTAGATATTTAATTTAACGTCTTGTAATCAAAGGATATCACAAAAGTCTACCGGGAGCCATAACAATTTCATGTTAGATTTTGAAATGTCACATCTTGAAATTGTTGTCAGTTTTTCTTTAAGCATACGAAAAACTTCAAAAGCTGTATGTAATTCAATCTGTTAACGCAACATTATTGAGCAGGTTTCATTCGACTTTATGAAGACAAATTTGTTAATTCTACAGGGTGATGCAAAACCTTTGGCCATAGCTGTACAATTCTTGAAGCACTCGTGGGTGATAGAGTCACATGAAATTTATTTTTAAGGCTTCTGTTCTTCTCACTGGGGGGGTCTTTGGTTCTACCCCCCCCCCCCCATCTATCGCCCTGTGAATGGTGCGAAATCCCACACACCCCCATTTATTGACAGCCCTGCGAATGGTACGAAATCCTACACACCCCCATTTATCGACAACCCTGTGAATGGTATGAAATCTATTCTCTAGATTCTAAGCTCTTAATAACATAGCACGCAAACAATGTTGCGGTTGCTTTATCTGAAATTCCTTCACTTCTGTGCCGTTTCTCTTTGCTGCATTCATTTCTTGTGTAATGAATAACTCGCCCATCCATTGCTAGATCCCTCACGTCAATGTATGGAGAGTGACGGGCTGAGGAGAAAAAAAAAGTGTCCATTTGTATTTCGCTGACGTCCCTTCCAGTCATATAAATATGCATTTATTCATTAGAAAATTATAATTTTTTTTACATTAATGGCTTATTTAATGAAGGCATTTTTTCTTGGCGGAACATTGTTTGTGTTTCTGTGTTAAAGCTTGAGTAGGTTTCTTTATTACAAAAAACATACTTCAGTTAAATGACACTTTTCCCAGCTCTTGGCAAAATGTATTCACCTTTATCAAACTTTAATGTTTCTGTCTGACCAGCAAATTGTTCCTTTGTCTTTGAGGCTGTGAGCTTATATAGTATATATCTCTGAGAGTTTTTCAAAATACAGATGAACCTAGAAAGCTTGGTCTGGCTCTGACCTTGGACCCTGTAGCGTAATCCATTGACGTTTCCCTTCATTATTATTATTATTATTATTATTATTATTATTATTATTATTATTATTATTATGGCTTGGAGAGCTATGCAGCACTGAAGCAGAATTCATTCAGTCTGACATGTTCTGTGATGAAGTACAGGTATTGCCATATATGGAACAAGGTAATGAAATGCAAGGGCTAAAGGTATATAAGGGCTTAAGGCTAATGTGTAAATCTTTTTGCAAGAGATATGTAAGCACACAATTGTATCAGGGGAAGGGTTATGGTTAGGGATAGGGTTAGGGTTATATCGTGCAAACAAATGTACACATTAAGTACATTGTAACTATGCATAATAACATTGAAATTATGTGTACGTACACAGGTATTTACTGTGTAACTACCATGTAAATACATAGTGATTACAGACACTTCATGCAAAGTGTTACCCCCAAAAAAGCAAAAAACATGTTTTTCCAGGTAAAATGCATAGTATAAAATGTCCTCAGTGTGTTATATCATACAAAGCCAGACAAAACACAAGAGAACAAAACTGCAATTCAATTGTTACCTCTTACAATAGCGGCATGGCTCAGAGAAGAATGGTTTTGCCCAGAGAGGTCACAAATCAATCATAATAACACTGCTCAATACAAGGCTACTAATTGAAATCACACAAGACCTGTCTATTCAGGCCTAAGTCACCATGGCAACAAGGCATTGTATAACATCAGCAAGCCCAACTTAAGATCTTCTCTTCCAGGACTTTATATAAGACGTCTAAAACTATGCAAACACAAGACGTTGTTTTATTAAGGCATAAAACAAATGTGTTGGCATGCATTGGGGTGTGTGAGCGATCAGGGGTAATTGCACAGTCCTTGACCACCTTCCGGTACCTCCTCAAGACACACCTGTTCACACAGCATCTGTAAACCTCACAGCTCTCCACTATACTGGACTATATGGCACCCTATTCTACCACCCTATTCTACTTGCATCAGCATGTACTTGCACTGAACTGCTCCATACCCTGCCATATTCTACTACTGCTCTTAATTATAACTATTCACTGTATCTTGTACTTGATTTTACTCTTAGATATCCATATTCACGTTTTTGATAATAATAATAATAATAATAATAATAATAATAATAATAATAATAATAATAATAATAATAATAATAATAATTGACAGACATTTGCACATTAACAGAGTTGAGTATTTCTGACCTTTATGTAGTGCTGGGCATTCAACAGGTTTCTTTTTCTGAATGTAATCCTGCTTAGACTGCAATGAAGCTGGGAAGCTAGCCCTCAGTAAGACAAAGATCAGTCTTGGTGAATCCTAATTGCATATAGCAATCATTACAATAATGAAAGCAGTTTTAATTGAATTGCTCATTACTGCTGACTCCTGAAGACTGATATTGCACTCTGTCAGAAAGACAAAGTATCAGAGCTATATGGCATATAAAACGTCAGAGAGTAAGTCCTTGCAACATCAATTATGATTATTTCACAACAGTACATGTGGGCTAGTATTGATAACACACGCTAGTAAAACATAATGGAAAGAGATCTTGAATGTAAAATTAGAAGACCAAGATAATGGCATTTTGCGACCTACAGTGTATCTTCATTCAAGGTGAATGGCTTCTGTCATATTCTGAAAATGTATTATGTGGAATAACAGGCTTATCTGACAAGCAATGAAACTTCATCGGCATTCAGTCTCGTGTGGAAAATAGATATGAGTTTATACTCCAGGAGAACAAAGGTAGTTTATTATTAAACAAATAACAATAAACAAATAGAATAGATTTTCAGGCCCATAGCGAGCACTGCATTTTACGAATTGTCTGACCAGGCGACCCACAAGTCTGGACAAAGACTTCCCAGGCTGGGCTCGTGTCTCCAGTATTCAGTAGCTCAGTTATCTCCCTTGCTTAGGTTTAGCAGATGAAAAGCAGGTTGGCTTTACAGTGGGATCAGAGGTTGCAAGTTGATCTTCAGCACTATGTATGAAAACAGAAGTATAATTCTGATCTTTAACTGGTGTTTTGCGTTATCATTGCAATATGGAAGGGTGTTTGGGTATACACAGTGCAGTGATAAAGTGGTAACTGCTTTGTTAGCTTCAATCACAATAGACTACACATCTCTATCATTAATTCACTCGCTTTCAAGAGTGCTGCTGGCGTTCATTCGGTAAGATAAGATCAGTGCTTGTCTCCATTGTGAAGTCTCAAAAAGGTTAAAATGAAAGGCTGGAATCATCTTTGAAAAAACGGTGGTTCATGAATTTGACACAGGTATTCTATCTGGGAATAAGATGACAAAAAGCAATGAACTCATGGCATCTATTCTGTGAGTATTTTGAACTGAGTGTCCAAAGTGCCCATGGTATCTGCTTTGAAATGGGTCTGTGTGGCAAAGTGGTAAGTGGTAGCAGGTGTATAGCAGGTGCAGTGCAGATACCGTAATTCCAAGAATCACACAGACAACAAAGTAGGGGTGAAAATGTTTTAATGGTTTATAATCCAATGGTCTGAAGACCTGCCAGTAAATAATAAAGAGCTGGCAATACACAACAATGTGTATTGTGCAGTGATGAAACAAAGGGTTGCAGTCCCGCAAATAATAGACACGGTACAAAACACACACAATTAGACACACACGATCACTGTTCCAAAGTGAGTGCTCTCAGTGCTTGTGGTGAAGTACTATATAATACGTGCTTTTAGTGAAACAGGTGCTGATAACAATGTTTATTCGTGACGGTAGTGCAGTGGTGATCCGGTTTCGTGCTGGCCCTTGGCGACAGCTCCGGATTTGTGTTTAGCCGTCTGGTGATAACAAACACAGACAATTACTAAACAGACAAACAAACAAAACACTCACGAATTCTTTTCTTTTAATTATTTTGGGCAATCTCCCGGTCCTTCCAGTTTCCACGTCAAAACCCAAGCGAAGGAAAAGATTTACAATTCTCCAGCCCCTTTTATGCGATTATGCATGACCCCTTGGTAAACGATTTCAGCTGACTCTATTGCCTGCAGCTGCTACCTCGTTTACCTTCCAGGTCAATACATTCTCGCACTGGAGTCTCGTCTTTTTCCAGGCTGATTGACTTCCCGACCCAGGGAATGAACTGTCAGGACAGCCTGTCCAAAGCCTTTCCCTTTCGCTACTTTGTATCCTCACAGGTCGAGAGGGAGATTTACGACCAGAACTCATTATATTTCCGTCACAGTCTGGTATGCCACCTCTTCATAACATTGTGGAAATTGCAATTCACTGAACCTGATACTTTTAGACACTGTAAAAAAGCAGGTAATGAAATACAAATTTGGCTGTACTGTAGTTTGTCAATCTCCTTCAGTAATGTTTTTTTTATGATACTGTACAGTGCATGCTTCCTATTAAACATCTTTTGCAGAGTTCTGCACCTTACTATTAATATGCCAGCCTAGGCCATATTTAAAGATTTAGTTTGCTTGTGAGCTGATCATTTTATCCTGAGGTGAAGCAAAGAAAATCTGAGGCTAGTTTTGTTGTTTTCACCCAAGGGACAATGATCAGCTTACAAAACAAATTTCACTTTTACACCGAAATAAAACGAAGAAACCACAACAACACACATTACGGATACACCCACACAGCATAGCAATGCAAAGGTACAGTAGGTTCTCACTGATCTAGTCCCAGGCACTCTGAATTGACTAGTAATCACAACCACACAATCATAATGAAATGTATAATGCAGGTCGTCATTTGAAAGCATCTTTCAAAACAGCATGGTTACATTTACAGCAGTCTGTAATGGCTATTACTGAAGACATATAAATTGGGTGAGTGTTACAAAGTATTATTCAAATGACATGTACAAATACTGAACAACGTACTACTCCAGTTTCAACTGGTGCGGAATAGCGACACTTCATAGTAAGTGTCTCTAATTACATAGTAGTTACATAGTAGTTACATAGTAAATACATGTGCTTTAATACCCTGTATCTTTCTAAATAAGGGCTTTAGGGGAGTTCCCTAATACAAGCTGAATCTCAAAACAATAAGTGTGTGGATATAGTCATTGTTACAGCTGTGAACGGTATTTAAAACAGGATTCATTTAGCTGACTTTTTACATATCCACTCTTACTCTGGACCCATCGCAGTCGGATACGCGATGGATTACTGTATGTGTAAGAGCACATGCATTTTATCAGTAACGACTAGGTAAATACACAGTACTTAGATTCACTTCATGTAAAGTGTTGCCAGCTTGTCTGCTGTCTTTAAGGAATGTCTCTAAAGACATAGCTGCATCCATCTGTATCCTTTTATTGTAAATGCATCTGTATTTCCACTGAGTGCAAACTACTTTATGTTTATTATTCCAGACTCAGCAGAAACAAAGTCAAAGAAATAAAACAAAGGTGCATTTTTTTCAAAGGAGGTTTTTAACAATTCATAAAGGCCAGTAACACTTGTAAAGTGAGTTATGTGCCTGTACAAAACACAAAAACACCATTAAAAGAATTACTCACAAAACACACCAATGATTTCATCTGAGCAAATAACCTGAAACAGACTTCACCACTTCCCAAAGATATTTTATGCAGCTGTTTTTTAAATCAAATGATATTTACCGGCACATTAATCGAGGATGCCTAAAAGTTGCAATTGTTAGTTCAACAGTTCTTAATATTTTTCAGGGGTGTAGCCCTTACGGTTTAACCATTTCAGTGCCAAGGTAAATGAAAGCCTTGCTGTGACACATAAAAAATTGCATTTTGCCATTGTTTTCACAAAACATAAACTGCAATAATACTGATCAATGCTTTTAGTATGAAATACCTTTGTGAAATGTACAACAGGTTGCAGGGACTTTGCTGCTGTACTTAAACCGATATTATGAATGTATTCTTATTTCTTAATGACAGCTGACTGAATGCAGCGGAGCAGTCATTTCCAAGCTAAGGAAAATCAATTGAAAAAAGCCATTTTTCCGATCGACTTTGGATGCTATGCTCGTATCTGTGCTCCACTCAGCTGTTCAGAAACTACTCATTAAAGTGAAAAAGATTAAACCTGTTGTATAATAACCAGGTTTCATGGTGTTCCAATAAAGGACCTCAATCAAAAACACACTCACAGGTGAGTGGTTTATTATGATCCCTGAAAATTAGGAGCAAGCCTAATTATATTGCAACTGGTTTCAGGGGTTGAAAAATTGCCCCTGGACATTTTGTATAAGCTGCAGTGCTATGGTGGGTTTTGTAATGCTGTCAGCATGGTTCGCTATTGGACTAACTGAGGTGACTTATAACGTACACATTTTCTTAGTTACTTGGAAGTCAAGGTATAATAGCTGAGAAACAAATTGGACGGTTGTGGAGACAGCTGAGAATACTAAGGATATCAATGACCTAATTTTTACAGTTGAAACAAGCCGCCAGGGCCAAGCACAGTTAAATTGCTCTCTGTATAACTGTTGTGATGCTCATTGTCCTGTCATTCAAACTGCCCACTCGCTGGCCATGGTCAATGCCCAGTGTCTGGAAGAGCTGCAGGGAATCGATTCAATTAGTTACCACCAATCAATCAGGTACCTGATTCTAATGTGCCGAAGCCACCTTGCATTGGAAGATGCCTGCTTCTTTCTTGGTCACTGGGAAAGAGAAGCAGTGATTGTTAATAATCAGTTGATGTTCTGTGTGGAATTAGACAAGGATGCTAAGATTGGTTCAATTACACCTTGAGTGGTTGTGTTGCCTTGCTGTGTCGAAGTGAAGGCAGTGCTGTTAAAAGGTAATGAGCCTGTAGTTGCAAATGGAGCTTTAACACTGTTTTTTAATCAGCTCGTTAAAAACGGTTTAATTTGTAACCCAGCAGCGTGTTTTGGTAGCGTTTTATAGAAGGCATGGCAAATAGAGCGTCTTCAGCTTCCACATCCACATTCAAAGGAATGAATGACTGATACAGTGGAAACAGAAGAGAACCGGAGCCAATAAAGGGGACACAAATACTTTAAAAGCCTTATTATTCTTCCGACTTTGCAATAATTGGCAAGGTAACGAAAATGATTATACAAAGTGTGAGAGACTGTTTTCAAAATGACAAGTGTTTGGTAAAAGTCATATAGTTTGTCTCACCTCTAAAAGAATAGCACACATTTAAACTGCAAATCTCTGTGTTTAAAAGCCCCCATAAGACATACTTCAATCAAGTAGCAGGCATTAAATATTTAGAGTTCCTGTGTGATGCCTCTGAGATTAAGATCTAAATGTTGATTCAGATAAATTCCGCTATAGAAAGTCCTTCCACTGGTTGGTTTATGAAGCCAGCCCATGTGTTTAGTAAAAATCCTATTCTTTCAGAGCGAATCTCCACTCTTCCACGTATTATGCAAATGGGATTATTATAATGAAATCTGTTCATACAGGACACCATTCGGAGCATGCGTGCATCACTTCCTAAAAAGAGCCGATTGTCAGCATGGAGTAGGGCTGTAAAGCCTCATGGAGATATCATTGAAACAATAGACTAAATGTATTGTGTGTGCTTCTCAGGGAGCTTACAAGATATTTTACCCATTGTAATGATCATCCCTTTCAGTCTACATACACATGTCTCTGTGAATACAGGGAATCTATTAGAATCACATTTCATAACAGTGACGCTGACTGTCACACAGTGGTATGTGTTTGACAGGGGAATTTCATTAAGTGGAAAAAGCAATAAACGTTGTGTTTGCATTATATAAACTCATATGAAACTTGCCCTTTTTGCACATAGTACACACAAGGTTTGCTTAATATGAAACATTAGCTGTATTTCCCATATCAGACCCTGTCTCAAAAGTTAATTTGATTCTCTCAAAATAAGAGTTGGGAAGGTTATATGAAAAAAATATCATTTTCATGAGTGTGGTTTTTCTTTTTAGTTAACAGCAATGACATATAAACCATGTATACTTGCAGAGATGAGGTATATAAAGTGACTTCTGGTCGGCACCTCTTCTTTGGAAAAAGCTTTGCTGTGCATGGATGTCTTCAAGATTATATACTGTATAAATATATATATATATGATTGCTTTCAGGCACAATATGAACACAATGTGCAATTTTAAAATATTGTTTGCTTCCTTATAGCCCAGTTTCCATGGATACCCTGAAAAATGTTTGTAAAATTGCAAAGCTTTTGTAAGCCTCTGAAAAGAACTCTTTAAGAATGGGAATGCTAATCTGAGCTAGTGTGTATCAGGTTTTGCCAGGATATTAATTTTCTTTTGATTGACTCGCTGCATTGTTTGTTTTTACTATCTGTCAAACGAGGTGTCCCTTTATGTTTCTACCAAAGCAGTGGAAACATAACTAGAATCATGTGTTCTGGTGTCTGGATTTCAAAACGGTTTTCCTGTATGTAACAAACCAAACAGGGCCACATCATTTCAGAGTGTTGAATTCTTCTGAAATGAGAAACATAGTGGAGCGTTTGCAGATTACAGAACATGGTCCAGAGACGGTCTAATAGTTATTTAAAGGCTGGAGGTAAAGGCTTTGATAATATGCCACATGGCGATTCGATGGAGTATTTAACAGCAGAGCGCATTTCACTCATTCTGCAGGGTCTCCATTGGTAACCTGTGTCATTTGGTATCATTTTTAAGACTCTGTTTTTAATATGTAAGAGACCTCCTCACACACATCCTTCTTCTAATGCTTTTTCACTAACCTAAAAATTATTGAACTCCATATGCATCGAATTTCCTCCCATTCTTTATTAGGAATTAGAGACAGTGAAATATGATTTTTTTTTTTAAATCTAGGCTTATTTTTGCAACCTCTTTTAATCTGTGAAGTAGGGTGAGGCATTAAAACGTCTACATGCTTTTGGATTGTATTGCAGCAATATGTTTTATTAGACACTCGGGCGCTTCTTTTGATTTATCTGTTCAACAAAACATATTTTGCTCCTGTGAAGCCAATATGAGCTTCGGTTGACTCGTGACTCGCTCCACAGTACCATGTCTAACCCTTGTGGTACTCTTAATCTAATCCTCTGTAGGCTGACATTCATGACAGGAATACAATAAAAGACATTAAGTAAACGTTAATCAATGTGTTTTAATACAATTCAACGCGGACACTTACACATTCACTCATGTTTCCAAATTCAGTATCAGTATCTTTATCTTCTTCCCGCAGCAAATTCCCATCGACTCTGCTAAACGCCCGACCATACATTAAAAATAGATTATAGACCCCTATTTAAAAATAAATAATGCCACTACTTACACATTACTTACACCTTAAGCCTCCATTAAGCTGAAAAAAAATCTCAATACAGACTGCCTCAAAACAGTGCGCCAGGGAAATGTTATATTAGCATAACGTTATTATTATTATTTTATTTAAATCACTTCGGATTTAAGTTTCAGACTTGTATGGACAGATAATGTATCCTCTAATTTAAGGAAAGGGGGTGCTTTAATGATCACAAAGTACTAGAGATGTTAATGTGTGTTTTCATCTTTATAAATTCTGTGATTCACACCTATGCTGTCTCCCTGCCCCACGAAAGTAGAGCAGAGAAAGGCCATTAACCGCTATGAGCCCCACAATGCTTGCCCTTCTGTGTATACTTTAGTTCCCTATCCAACTTACTCTTGCAAGAGGTTAGCAATCAAAGGACAGGGAGGCTTTCTGAAAGCTGCACCATTGACACGGCTGGTGAAACCAACTGCCATATTGATCAGCCACTAATTAGATGACAATAAAAATAATTGTGTTCAATGAAACTGTTCCAGCCTGCCTGTCGGCTCGGCTGCCCTTCCACATCTACCTTTGCTGTGAAGTTATCCTTTAAGCAGCTTGTAAGGAACTGGCATCTCACCCCAATGAGCTGAATGGAAAGGCTGTTTGTAGTGAAGCACAAATCACACGGCTCAAAGACGATCATCTTACCATTCAACTAAAGAGCATGCTCTCCAGTGGAGAGGCCAGCACGCGTCTTATATTAACACACCAGCCGCTTGGTGGAGATCCATTAAGAGCAGCTCCACGAATGTCAGCACTACAAATAAATATCCACTGCAATTCTCTTGGAGGAAGATGTACTGTTTCCACATGCCAGCATGGATCATTACACAAATGCATTCCTCAGGTAGTAGATAATCCTGTCTACTCGGAGCAATGTACCACTCCATATACATGCACAGTACGAAACCACACTGACTTGCAGATTCGGTTTTATTTCTTATTGGCAGGCTTTTGCCCTGCAGATCAAGAGAATCTTTAATGCCAGCTTCCCTACAAAATTCCAAGGAACATTGAGGCAGTCCATTGAAATAAATGACCTTTGTTTATTGTCTCGCTGAGTTAGTTAGTTGGAGCCCACGCAATTTATGCCGCCTAATAGCATTTCTATTGCGCTCTTAATCACCAGCGGGGGGGGGGGGGGGGGGGGGGGTGGCTGGAAAGATGGCTTAGATGCCTTTATTTCATTTGCTTAATGGTCCGCTGTAGGATGTGGAAAGAGTGCAGAGCTATAGCCACTTATTTTAATAAACTGATTTATATTTGAGGATATTTTTAGTGCCGGGATGCCTCTTATGCAGCAGAGCTCATATTCGGAGGTGAATTGGTAACCCTTTTTAAAACTTAAATCAAAGTCGTTAATAGCGATTTATGTCATGTCGCACGCCATTTGAAGACAGACTCGGAGCCATCTTTGAAATGTTACTGTATCCCTCAGCTGTACAGTAAGGCTGACCTCAGTTGCTTTGATCCAAATGGATGGAGTCTAAAGAAAAGCGAATATCAAATGAGTTGCATTGTTCAAAAGCAAATGAAATGGCAGTCACTAAAAAAATTGAAAAACAAACAAACAAACTTTAATTCAAAGTCATTTGTAAAGTGGGAGCAAGCAGAAGCATATGTTTTTAAAAGGCAGCTTTCAGCATAAATTAATTTCTCATTGCAATATATTCTCAACTAAATAGTTTACAACTATAACTGCAATTAATTAACCGTAACAATATGAAAAAATGGATGAACAACAAAAAACCACAGCATCCCCTTACAGCGAATAGAAAAGAGTTGTGCCATCACATTTGTTTTATGATGGTTGAGTGGTTCTAGGTTCTGCCAATCCAATATTACGTTCTTTTTCTCTATATCTGCCTTTACCTGCTCGTCCAGCTCGTCTGGAGAATTTGAACTGCCTAGGATTGAGTTGGTAGGGCCAGCACAGTTCAAAGGTCACATTCTTTTCAGTTCCATGACAGAACAATATACTGTATACTGGGGCAACAGAGCCCAGTTAAAGGTATGACCTTTTCATACAACTCCTGACATACATGTTCCAACGCTCAGCTCAGGTTCACTACCACATGATGTCCAGTGGCCTTACAGAAGCAGTAACATGGTTTTGTACTGTAGAGCTATGTTGACACAAGAGCAGCAGCTATATATTTTGACATAGAGTACTCACATAATGGTATGTACCAATTCCTAGTCCTGGCTACTTTCTAGCGTGAAATTCCTTATCCGTGATTGTGCCTTTGCTAGTCATGCTGTAGTGGTTGGAATGCACTGGTAATGTACTGTAATGACACCCCAGTGGTACTTTACAAGCGCCTTCACTGTGAATAGTTATTTATTGTTGTGACGACTGAAATGTTTTGGAGTGTACTCAAGGCTGCACATTATGACAGTAATCTCAACTCAGCAATATACATGCGAAAGCAAAAACTTTTGAATGCCTTGAAAATCTCCTATGAGAGTCTGCTGTGAGCAAACCCCCCCTTTTAAAAGCAACTGCATTACACAAAAATAATACTGAGCTTTGCAAACAGTCGTGGATGCATGGATCTGCTAGACTTTCAGGAAACACGGATTTCAGATATCAAAGGGGAAGCAGTCTGTTTTTCTGCTGTACTACACTTTTAAGCCAGACCTGTTTTTTTCTTGTCTTTATAATTCGAGGGATTTGAGGTGTTCAGGTTTTCATTCAAATTCATCAAAAAAAAAAAAAAAAAAAGAATGTGATAAAGTACCTCTTTAACGCAATTATTGTAATGAGTTAATGGTGTTTAAAGAATGGATGATGGAATGAAATTTATTACTGTTGAACCCTCAGGACTACCTTATAAAAAACCCCAGTCAATAGAAGATAATGAGGTGTGACTGTAAGTGAAGATTAATGAAGAATGATTAACTGACTGAGCTGACTTGCTGCACCTTTATGAGAAATCACCAGATTTATATACATATATATATATATTACATGTGGATACGCACGACATTAAAGGAAGAGTCATTTCTCTTCATGTGTGGTTGTTAATGAGGGCTGTGAGTTTCACAATTGTAAAAAGTTTTGCAACTGTCACAATTGTAAAAAGCTTTACACAATGAAACCAAAACTTTTGAATGATGGAACAGTTCTCAACCTCATGGGCTGTCACGGCAGGATGCCCCTTTTTGCCTTTGAAAGCGTAAACGGAAGAAAAGGCATATTTAGCAGGAGTAGTGGAGTTTGGAAACGCTGCATGATGGCACCGTACACCAAAAATGAACTTTGTCCATTGACAATCCTTATTAAAAATGTGTAGATTTAATCTCCCTGATCACTGGGCTGCAGCATTATCACAGTCTAGGAACCCATTGTGTAGTGTAGCATAAATGCTCTCCGTAGCTGAGCATAGAAAAGACACATGAAGATCAGCCGAGAGTACAGTAGACGGCTGATCACTGTTTGTTTATATGGCTGTAGACTGCTACAGAGAGTACAGAGATGTTATAATATGTTAGGCTTGCATTAGTAGATTCAGACAGTTTTACAGTGCTTGGGTTGTCAGCTGCAATTGACTAACTTTTAAATCTTCTGTCCATTTCACCTCAGCTGTCGGTGCTGAAACGACTGAAAATAAAGCAAGTGTACTGAGAGCATCGTCAGGGTGATACAGAGGCTGCTAAAGCATAACAAGCTATTTGCAGGAATAGAAAATACTTCTGTTGGGATCTGTGATTCAGATGAGCATGAAAGACACAGTCTGTAAGCTTTGGAAAGCAAGACGCCGCGATACAAGAGATGCGTCATTAATTCAGTTGTGTTAGTGTGCCCGGAATGATAGTACTTAAAATAACAGGAATCTACATTAAATTATAGGGCTCTCTAACGGCTTTCAAAGTGAGCTCTTTCCATGACTCGTGGCAGGGTTATTGTGTTCTTTATTGCTTACTGCACCTGAACGACCTTTATTTCCAGCACTAAAATAAATATAATGGGGGGGGGGGGGGGGGGATTAAACACAATGAAAAGGACTTCAAAATGGAACCATCTGCAGTACATCATACCCAAGAAACATGCTTAAACCATTAACCGCCTTCAGTTTCCTAATGTGGTCTACTTGTACAAAGGCACTAGCAGTCACTTATTGCTTAAGAGAAATATATACTGTAAGAAACGCTTTAAAAAAAGACCATTGGGGTGGCATTATATTACCAATGGGGATCATAATATAAACGCAATGACCTCATAAGGGATTTGAAGCCCATATTGAACCACATGCTACAGTAGCACATTGGCACTGACATGGTGCTGTGGCAAAGTGTATTGTTTTAGAATATGTTAAAGTATGAAAATGACCCGCGCCATTGCAACAGCTTTTGTGCTGCCATCGTCTATTACACAACCATTGCATAACCAGTGTGGTACCACCGCACAGTTATTATAGTACCATGTAGGAAATAAACAAATGCCATCACCAATTAAATTTTTAGTTTACGGAATGCTGTGCTCTAATGGACTGAAGAAATCAAGAATGTCAATACAGAATTGTGAGAAAGTGAATCTCCTTTAGTGAAAGTTCTGCAGGTTTTAGAATTGTAAAAAGTTTGAGTCACAGTGAAACCAACAGCCTATTTTCACTTTTTCTTTTTTAAAAGCTTTTGAATATGGAACAGGTCTCAACCTCATGCTCTGCCACGGCAGTATTTTCTGATGTTAATGCTTCACTGGTAGTTATCACAGATAGAACTATCTTCATGATTTTATAATACTGAACACAACACAGAGCTTCTGTTGTTTAAAATAATGCCACAGCCCCAAACAGACTGCCATACTGTACAAGTGCTCGTGTGCAACAGGGCTAATAACGATGGACACATTTTCAGATCTAAGAAACCCTGTCGCTTGCACCTACCAATGTTTTCTTAGAATTAACACTGATACACACTTTCTATAGCAACTGTGAATTACATCAATTCATTTTCAGAACAGCTGGAACCGTCAGTTCATTTGTCTTGTACAGGCATTTGTTGTTACCATGTTTATGTGTTACAGAAACTGTCTGATGTGTTGTTCATGGTGCTGATGTAGCACCTCAGGGTCATTCTCATTGGTGGAATAATCACAGTATCAGTACCCAGCCTCATCCATCATTATCCATCAATTATTGAAACCACTATGGAATAGGTAGTCCATTATCACGCAGAACAACAGACGTAAAACATTTGCTCAGTTTCATAGATGTGTTTGAGCTTAGTAAAGGTTAAATACTAAATTGACTTCGCAAGCTTGTATAAAACTTTTTTTTTCAGGAAAATAGCTAGGCATGCAAAAAAAAATGACAGCACTCAAGAAAATAGCTTGCAAAAAGCAGTATTTATATAAAAAAGCAATTCTTTGAACGACCTTCAATGCAGCAAAATAAAGTGTAGGTATTTGATGACAATTGTACTTATAATGACCTTTTTCTTTACAATTCAATGTCAAAAAGTACATTAACCGTAGGCCTTGAAAAAGTACTCGCACTATGCTTTACTCTTTTGTGTTGTTTTCGAATCCTGGTCGGAGCTCACTGTCTCATCCCTGTTTCCTGCCCATCTATAATGGACTACCTAGAAATGAAATCCTGTCTCAATCAGTTGGTTTGCCACAGCTTCTGCTTTCTGATGACATCACGGCCATTTGAACACAGTATCAAGCTTCTTGAGGCAATCCAGCATCTCAGCCCTCTGGAATCTCACCAAATGTACAGCAGAGCGGTCCCATCCATCCTGGCTGTTTACTGTTCTGTTCCTGACAGCTGTGTTTTTTATTTCTGGATCCCAGACTGAAGCCGCTGCCCCGAACTTAAGCAATCTATTATATGACTTGCAGTAAATAATCTTCCATTTCCAGCTTCACGCATTACAGTAAGAGTAAAGGTATCTTCAATTCCGAAAGGAAGGTGATGCCATTTACTAGCTGCTTGAACTCAAACACAGCCCTTCTCTTCATACCTCACCCTGAAAGCTGATGTTCTTTCAATCAAGGACACCTTTTAAGCATTACTGCTGTTGAGTTCATAAAAGATCTATTTGTTTGCCAGTTAGACAAAACAGACTTACTGACTTCTTGAAATAACTTTTTGTTTTTGTTGTTGTTGTTGCCAATTTTGCTAACTTTTTTTTTCTTTGATCCTGTGAAATATGCAATTTCATAAATATGGTTTAACATCTACATCGTTAATCTCCATGATGGTGTCATGCAAACCACAACCGTGTAAAAGATCTGTCACTGTCTCATTCCAACCAGTAAATCCTACCCATTATTTATCTACACGACAAGTCTGACAGCTGGTTCGCTTTGACAGTTTGCAAATATAATGTGTATATTTTAAAGATACATGCATTAACATATTTACCAATAAGCAAGCTGCATATATATATAAACAACTGTTTGTAAGAACTGTATTAATCTCAAACCTGCAGAGATTCAACCACCATCATTTGAAGTCTTGTTCCCTTGCGTTCTTTTCAAACTTACAAACAGATGTCAACATACTGAGCACAGTCATCATAGAAAACTCATGATGTGATCATTAGGACCGATCTGAAATAAATCGAGCCATCAGAAGATATAGCAGTGCTGCATACTGCGCTGAAGATAGGAACCTGAAACATCCTGAAAACATAAAGCTTTTTTTTTTTTCTTGGCTGAGAGTCCACAGACAGCACTGCATGGACCCTTGCACTCCTGTGGGGTTAGGGAGGAGAAATGCCCAGAAAGTTCACTTCATTTCAATGCGTTTAAATGACCTCTACTGGTCAGGCGCTTAACAAGGCCCAACAGACAATAGCCAGATGGGCCCTCACTTCCAGTAACGTGGAAAAACAAAAACGTTGCTGAGGTTTGACAGGTAAAGAAAGAGGCAATCGGCTTGACAGAAGGTCTGTTGATCTTCAGTCCTCCTAATCAGTGGTGAGGCAACGCTCATTCAAATTCTGCATTTCAAATTGCAATATGCGCAGTAGAGGCATGGTACTCTATGTGTTTAGTTATGATTGTGTATTGTATTGGCAGCCTCTTATTGAGGAAGTCAGATAGGGACAACAAAGGGGGTTCCAACATCAGTGCAGATCTTAACCCATGTACAAAAGAGCCAGGCTCATTTGGGCAAGTTAAAGATCTGATATATTGCACTAGCTCATTTGCATTGAATATATAATTATTAATCTGCATATATATATATATATATATATATATATATATATATATATATATAGAGAGAGAGAGAGAGAGAGAGAGAGAGAGAGAGAGAGAGAGAGAGAGAGAGAGAGAGAGAGAGAGAGAGAGAGATTGAGAGAGAGAGAGAGAGAGAGAGAGAGATATTTTAATGTTTCAAAGCTATTGAAGCTAATTTAAGTACATGAGCAGTAAATAGAGCTTTTTTAGGATGTGATTAGAGTCTAATCAAACAAGGTCCAATATCTCTAAAGTCATTTAGCAACTACACAATTTATAAAATGGTACTGTGTGCATATTGAATTCAATTTTGAATCAACAAATAAATACCCCAAATAACTGTTCTTAAATGTATTTCAAAGCAAATACCAAATTCTACAAAACAGAGGTTCCAGCCTGTGGCCCACGGACCCAAAATATACACAGATTGGAGTACTGCTCTTCAGAAGCGACTACAGAATGTGCATTGAAACAACTTCACCTTGCAGAATGGAGAGGCATAGACTGGTGCAACCCCTGTGTTAAGAGTCACATCATGTAGCTTTTAAAAATAATTTGATTAGGAAACTGCCTGTCTCTTTAATAACCTGCGGAACAGTGTTTAATGCCAAGTAATTCAATTACAAAATGACCTGAGTCCATTTAGCATCAGTGATTTAGGGGAGGGCTACATCTGAGCAGCCTGAACCACCTGTGTCTGGGATTTCTAAATTAAATTTACGAAAGCCGCATTGCCTCTGTGTCTCTCCTTTGATAGCAATTTCGGTAAATCATTTGCTTTTTACTGGAAAAAACATCATGTCTCTGCAAAGCAAGCACAGCAGTCAGACGCTCTGATGTGAGCCTGCATGAGTTCTGCAGTTAGATTAATTTGCCACTTATGCATTTCATTTCTTAAGATTAGTAGTCAGTGTGCCCTTAACAAACTACTACATATAGGCAAAGCTTATCATTTATTCCCAAACGCTGTGAGCGTGAGGTTAAGTCTGATAATCTTCTGACTCTTTTCACACTGCACACCCAGCACCAGTCTTACTCATGACGCACTTTTACTTCATAGTCTACATTATAGTGCCATTCATTATCTACTGCAGCGAGGCCACATTCTTCTATTTACAAAGGTTACTTTATACATTTAAAGAGTAGGCAGCTAACTGATCCTGATAGTTGCTACCAAACTGTTTACTGGTCGATACATCATCCAGATGAAAATAAAACGCTCCTTTCTCTGTGAGATGAACAGATTGGTCGAAAGCCATGCTATGTTAGATCAGGAAGTCGATTCTTCGACCTGTGATCAAGGCTGCTGTGAAAAGCTATTTGTTCCATAATGTGGGTTTTAACATCAGCTGGATCGGTGTATTATTAATTAATCCTCTCCCCACCCATTGCTGTTTTATCTCCATTTGTTTTAATGTGAATGTCTGTAAGTAAAACCGGGCTGCTTTCAAACAGCCTGGGTCTTTTAAAAGCACTGGTGTGCTAATGAAATTGGTTGAGGGCAGCAGAATCCTCTGCAGTTCATTTGGAGACAGTATTGGAAAGAAGCAAACCTCATGCAGTAGGGTTGTTTCTTTGTTGAACAAAGTATGCAAAGGCAGGGGACATTAACTTATTTCAATCAGATCTTTTGCATGTCTTTGTAGACTGAAACATTACATGCAGTCATTGAGCCAGTACAGCCTATTAATGGTCATTCACTTGCAGCCATTGAGCCAGTACAGCCTATTAATAGTCATTCACTTGCAAGGAGTCTTCAATTATAAAACTGTAGGAATGGTTGAAGACTATTTAAATTGATTTTGTAGAAGACAGTTTCTTACCCTTTTTATGAGTTTCTTTATGAAAAACGTTAAATCAAGGCTGGCAAAGATAATGCAACAGTAACTCCATACAAAATTCTGTGGCAGGGTTTTATTTATAAAAAAAGTTTCTGTCTCTACAAAGCCAAGGGGCATCCTCTGTACTTTTTGAAAATTGGGAATGAACTGCTGCTGTAGCAATATTATTGTTCAGTATTTGGTACATGGCTCAGAAATTCCGTTTCTGACCTCTCCATCACATTCTAGAATGTTATTGCCAGGCCTGAACGAATTATTACATTGTAGTGTACTTTGATCTTTTTCTTTTTTTTATTTGTATTTCTGTTCTGGTTTGAATTCAGACCAGGTTCCAAGTCCTGTTACATTGAGAGGATTCAATAATCACAGAATCCATTCTTCCCCGGAGCCTGTAGAATGAACATGAGCTGTGGTTACTCAGGCTTCAACTTAAACAGGGGTGAGAGCTGTCCTTTTGTATCATGGTCTCACAATTGGATCCATCTGTGCGAAACTTATCATCTCAGTACATCACGGTCTACCAGCGTTCCTTGATACCAAAAGCCTGGTTTCTTTTCAGTTTGTGTAACTACAGCTGTGCTGGAGTTCCTTGAGGATGGCATTTATTCCAAATGAAAATGATTAGCTGTGCATTTAGAATTTTCAAACACATTTTTTATTACATACAGAAGGTAGCAAGTCCAACGCAGCGTGACAGTATCGGGTTGGAATACATAATATACAGCACTGTAGTGTAATGGAACCCTTACCACGGTGTGTGTCGTTTATTATCTGGGGCAGCAGTGTGGAGTAGTGGTTAGGGCTCTGGACTCTTGACCGGAGGGTCGTGGGTTCAATCCCCGTGGAGGACACTGCTGCTGTACCCTTGAGCAAGGTACTTTACCCAGATTGCTCCAGTAAAAAACCCAGCTGTATAAATGAGTAATTGTATGTAAAAATAATGTGTAAAAAATAATGTAATTGAATGTAAAAAATAATTTGATATCTTGTAACAATTGTAAGTCGCCCTGGATAAGGGCGTCTGCTAAGAAATAAATAATAATAATAACAATAAATGGGGAGGAGAGCCTGTGCTTTACTAAGCAGGTTCCCCTTGTAAAGGAGCTGTGACGTGCTTTCTTAAAATCATCTAATCTGTCATCGTGCTTCCTGGTCTTAACCTGGAACTATACAGAGCTGTAGGTCTTCTGTAGCCACATCCCTGTTACTTATTGACCATAACTTCCAGTCCAATGCATTGTTCTGGTCAATACAGCTTGCTTAGAACCTGCACTTAGTGTTTGAGTACACAGTGACTGCTGTCTTTCAAATTTCACAATCCACTATCAGTCCAATTCCAACCGTTGTCAGCTTTTGGAGCAGTTCTTGGTTTTTTAAAGAAGTGTGACACTGCGGTTATGAAACATGAAGTAATGATAGTTGATCATACTGAACCCGAATCTAACACAAATCCATCATGAACATGGACAGCATTAGCATGGCCAGACACTGATTTATAGTAAGAGGAATAAGGGCTGTATGTATCATTAAAGAATGGTTATTTCATATGCATTCAACATGAATTAAAGAGCAGTAAAGCTAATGTTAACTGTGTGTAATCACAATGGTATTCATCTTCAAATGAAGCTACGTCAATAAATGTGCTGTTGTATATCTGAATAAAAATACACTTTACAGACAAGCAGAGTCTCAAAGGGCAGTTTCCATGGTAACACTCAAGAGTATCAAATTAAATACTATATGTCTGTTCACAGTTTCAACCTGAAACTCCCAGCTCGAATGGCAAATACAGTGTTGCACAGGATACATTCTCTGTATAGTGAAATAGTGAAATCAGTCTTACCTGATTAAGTTTCTTGCTGTCCGGAATACCCATTAGCCTGGCTGTTGTCAAGTTTGGCAAAGTATGAAATTGTGCAGGTTTGATGTACTGTACATGAAAGACAATGTGAGCACATTTTAAGATAGAACCAACATGAATCTGACTGTGGAAGGCAAATGCTTTCATACTGTATGCCTGACTGACGTTTTATAGGCTTCAATGCAATGCTACGGGAGCAGCACACTGCTTCTAAGTGTGAAACAGTATCACCCACATTAGAATACAATATAAGCTATATGGCTGTCTCAGCTTTTATTATAGTCTCTCTGGAAAACAAGGAGAAAAAGGGAGCCAGCGGGAGAACCACGATAAGAGAAAAACAAAGCATTTATTATACAGAGTGGCTGTTTGCTTCACTGAATGCATTATATTAAATTGTAGCCGTGGAAGCTTCATTGACAGCTTCACAGAACAGTTAAAACAATCAGAAGAGCCAATTTGTTTAACTGCCTCAGGCGACATTAAACATCTCCCACACTCTGACACTATTTTAACAATGGCAAAAGAAAACTGTTATGCTCTGCCAGTAATCCTTCATGCCACTGCAAAGAAAAAAACCTACAGCTTATTAAAACATTAGTACTGTATTAATGCAGCATGGTGCTGTTCCATTAAAGGGATCAGTTGGGTTAAACATCAAAGCAAGTTCCATCTATATTTAATGTGATTTAATTAGTGGTATTTTAAGCAAGATTTTAAATCATTTAAAATGTAAAGATGTGTTATTTGTGTTATTATAAGGCAAGGCCACGCCAAAGACCCAAATCATTCCGAACATTTGGGATAATCAGGGTGGGTGCAGTCTATGATCGCCTGATTAGAAGGAAGAGTCAACAATGAGCAATATTATTAAATGAGGGAATGGATCTACAATGACACTGGATGTAGTTTTGCATTTAATTACTAAAAGCATTATATTTAGTCTTTTGTCTAATGTGGACTAGTCAGGGTGTGGTCTTATCTTTCAGAGCGTTGATTTATAAAGCAGAGTGACTATGTATGATCAGTGGCTACAATATGTCAGAGCCATAAGGGAATGCCATATTCCCATATGCTGTATGTTTTAATGATTTAACAGCGCCATTGGCTGCTTTGAAGTGTTGATCTGGTTGCAACTTGAAAAGAACACTGAGAACAGCCTATGCATTTTCGCATCGTTACAATAAGTCCATGGAGACTGTTTCTATCTGGCATGTTATTGTTCTGCAGCTCTAAATAGCTGATCTCCTGATTTTACAGCCGTTTCCATGGTGCAAAGGGAGAGATGATTCTGAGTTTTCAGATGTATTTGGCATTACCCAAAGAGAAAATGCAACAGAGATCCTGTAAATAGGACCACTAATTAGATTAGAATCGACATGCTCTTCTGGAAAGAAGGATGCTTTCCAATTATGCCTTGATTCATCTTGTGTAGAACGAAACTAAGTTAGGGTCAGAGCATGAAATATAAGCAATGTTAAGCTTCATTGAAATCTCTGGCTATCCTGTTTGCAATAGTCGTTTTTAGTAATACCTTTTAAATTGTAATATGGGGATCCATGAGGACATGCTTTTCAATGTACTATGATTAAATACTTCTTTACAGACTCCTAGACCCTCCTGATAAACGGTGCATCTTATCATCTCTAACTTCTAATCCCGGATTGGCATTGTAACAGTCGTGCATGTGGAGCAGGGAGGTAGTCAGCGTCATAGAAATGATACCAGATGAAGAGATGGTCTGTGTGATTCAGCTTCAGTCTGACAGTAACCTCAAGCTGCAGGCTCCTGACAGTAATTGATACTGGAGGTATTTTTAGCATTGTTCCCAGAAAAGGCTGAGGTAAACCTTGTTATTGTTTTTTTTATCAATGTTGCCCAACATGAATGCTGCTTATCAGGAATCAGCACTGGTTTCTAAGATAAGTAATACTAGACCCCATTTTCCCATGTAATCAAGTGAAGTCAAAACATGTTTACTATTGTAATTGCTGTAATACCTCTTGGGTAACACTTTACAGTAAGTGTCTCTAATTACTGTGTATTTACATATTCGTTACTCAGTAAATACACATGTAATTACACATAATTACAATGTTATTATGCATAGCTGCAATGTACTTAACATGTCAAGCTTTGCAATTCTTGATTTTGTTTTCAAGGCAGCATGCAGTCAAGCACTTCTCATCTACTCTCGGCCCCTGTCTCTGTATTTTCTCCTCCGCAAGGAAGTAGAACATATTACAGCCTCCCGATCTGAAACTTACCTCATGTGCTCCAGACATGTGCGGAATTACAAGTGCACTGTTTGCATTGAGAAGTGGGGTTTTTGTAGCCATGCTGCATTTGTCTGCATCAGCAAGCACTAATCTGCCTCCCTCTATGACCAACTCTGAATTGATTCTTTTTGTGCTTTTGAAGCGGCTCCTGTTTCAAGCTTAATGATTCATGGGGCTCCTTTCGCTCCATTCTTTTCCTTCAATCAGTTACCCTGGCTGACCTTTTTCCATTTTACCAAAGATACACGTTCTTTATAAACAGACTGGCTTCATAGTCAAGTCATAGTTTTTGCACTGTAACCTTATATTGCCCTGTAACACCTGTAAGTCGCCTTGGATAATGTTGCCTGTCAAATGCACTAATAATGGTAATAATAATAATGTGAGGAACAGCAGTGCCTCTGGGAGTGCAATAAAATATCCAGTGCAATATAACTGCAACTCGTTTTGCAGGCAATTACATTTGGATCACTGACAGGCATTGTAAAAGTGCTTCTTGTTTAATTGAATGAATGCCATTCCAGTTTAAGATTCATGTATTGACCACTGCTAATTGTAGTGCGGCTGACAGCACTCAGAATTCCAGTGATCTGTTAAGACAGATAGATTTGTTTAGCCCATAAAGAGATGGGACTGAAATGATGATTGCTGCACTAGGTCCAGAGACAGTTCATCCTTGTCAAGCTGGGAGTGACTCGTTTTTAAAGATGGGTCAGTCGACTGTGGTTTGAATCATAGCCCTTCTGAACCGTTCTGCCTCTGATTTAATCAGACCTGATACGGTCAGGGCAGTTTGGCTTTGGCAGCAGTTATCTCCTCACTCATACTTTGAAGGAATAAAAAGTGTCAAAACATGTCCAGCTTTCACAGACTTACAATTGTTTTCCCTTCACTGAAGAGCTGCTGTTTTAGCAGTATTTATTAATGAAGAAAGTTGCACTTTTCCAGTAACATCTTGTACAGTTTTTAACAACTGTGAATGTTTGTGAGGATAGTTTTTTTTACACAGTGTCTTTTTCAAAACATTGGGCCATTAATCAACTATGGAAAGTAGACTAAGTTGGTGAATACTTTGAGAGTATTCACAGGTGCTTATAACCAGAAATGGTTACCATGGCAATATACATTCACAACTGATGATGCTCATAGATTTTGTAATAGCCAGTGGTTGGGTGTTTTGTTTTTTCATGGCCTACCAGGTGTGTTATGCGTGTTTTCTTACAACACTGTGATGAAAGCATATGAACAGTTTTAAAAACGACCCAACAGTTTTAAGAATCACAAGATTCATAGAAACACAAGCGCATCCATACAAGAAGCAAGGTTGCACTCTAAGTGAGCATCGGCTGAAGTATCAAAGGAAAGCTTCCCAAACAACCTCATTGCCATTACTTTTGTGACGAGCAAAGAGAGATTTCAAAGTACAGCTATGAAAAGGTGGAATGTCATTTTAACCTGAGTATGATGAACAAAAATGGTGACCATCCTCTGAGCAAAAGGGATAAAAAGAAATCTGTGAATTTCTTCAGTGGTTCCCTAATGTTGTTTTAATGCTGCAGTAGATTGTTTTAGAAGACTTAAGTGTGCCGAGCAATGGACTTGCCCCAGGACCAAGGAAGCAATACGTTCTCTTTGTAACTTGGGTGCATTTATTATATCATGAACTCACAATGACCTAATGTCATGCTGGAACAACTAGTTGTTGGAGGGGAAGGTTGTTATTTGATTGTATCCGTTGGAGGCAGCTCTGTGTAAAGAAAGGGAAAGGGGTTTTATAATTGAGAAAACAATATTTGTGACGTGTCCATGGTATATTTATTGCGCTCCAGTGAAAATAAACAAATACAGTACTAGAAGAAAGCATTAAACAGTGTGTGGTTAGAAACTGGTTCTTTTAGCTTTACATTAACTCAAATGTCACATTCTCAGTTAACAAATTCAGTGTTAAGTATCAGTATTGATTTTATTGAAGATTAACTTGGAATGTATCCTGAATTATTTGCAGAAGTCTGTGTACAAGGTCAAGATACAGAAGTACGAAACCAGTTCCAAATATTAAAAACAATGCTAAATGTCAACACAGTTTATACAACCAGGTTTGAAATCCCAAGTACAATAGGATTTGGATTGAGAGGTTTAGGGCTTGTTAGATGAAGTTGAAGATTTTTAATGAGACAGAGGTGAAGAAGCAGACAGTACTTATTTATATCAAGTGCATAACAATTTAACATGAAAGAAATTGTAAAAATACAGTACTTTTTCTTAAGTCCGATTTGCTGAAGTATAGGCCATTTTTCTAATGTCACAAATGAAACATGGCCCTCGCAGAGTCCATGTAAGAAACACTCACAGTTCATTGTACCACCTGCAAAATAAAACGGATATGTGCGATCACTGTTTGGGTGCTGTAAAAAAAAAAGAAGAAGTTTGTCATTATCAACGTACACTCCATTCATTGGCGGGTTCTCAAGTCAAGTTGCAAATTATATCATTTTAAATGAACCAATGTTTTCTTTTTCTTTTACTGATTCGAAATATAATTTCAATAATTTAGGTCAGATTAATAATTGTCCAAAATCCCTGCACCCCCACACCCTAGCAGCAAAATAGTCTGGACCACCATTCCAGAGGATGAAACTTGGGAGCCATGGTGCAGGGTTCTTAAATACTATATTTATCATAGCGCACATATATATATATATATATATATATATATATATATATATTATTGCAAAACTCCATTAGCAGGAACAATACTCGGGTAGGAAAGTCCTAGATCTTACTAAAATATAGATGTTTACTTAACCTAGCAGGCTGTGTTGTATGATTCATCCTTTCTTCTCCCTCTTTGTTATTCTAAAGCATATTTTTCTCCCCACAATGAATGACTGGCTTTTTGTCAGCACAGTCTAACCCTCAGGACCCTAAAAAGGGCTCAACAATGCAACTGAATAAACTTTTCACGTGTGGTACATATTAAAATATTTTCCTCAAACTGGACTCTCGAATATGTATAAACTCTGGCTTTTGTAAATATTTAAACAGATAATAACATAGTTTGGCTTGAGCATTCTTGCTTTGAACTGTTCCCTTTTTTTTTTTTTTTTTGACTCAGCAAAATGTATTTTTTGCTGCTGGCTAATGAACCACTGAGATTGACAACACATTAAAAGTAACAGGAGAAGTAACTGGCTTCAGCTTTGTTTAAAATGTGTTGGCAATGCTAATCATGCACCTTTCCCCCCTGAGGCTTAAACATACAGTACTATAGTTCACTCTATTGCATGAAAGCAAAGAACATCGATACACTAAACTCACTGAGGGAGCTGAAAAATTTAAGACAGCAAAGCCCAGAAATCGGACCACATTAAAAAAAAATATTAAAGCTGAATTTAAAGTTGTAAATTATTTTAATTGAATTGACCATGTTAAAAAGTAAAACTAAACAAAATAAATAAATAAAAGATAACGCCCCACTGTAGAGGCTTTCTTTGATCAAGTCACAATACCTGGGTGATTAGTATTAGCATGTATATAATGAATCTAGTCCATAAAGGAATCTTCCATTGAACTTCCCTTCATGGAATCTGTTAAATAATATATAAAACTATGCATAATAACATTGTAATTATGTGCACGTACACATGTATTTACTAAGTAACTACGTTGTAAATGCACAGTAATTAGAGACACTTAAGTGTTACCATATAAAGACTGATCAGACCACAACATTACCAGCACATGTAAAATATTAACTGGATACTGCTGCACTCTGATTCTGAATTGGTACCTTGTTACTGCAGTGATTTACCAATGTATCAGTTCTTATATTTCATTATGAAAACACTGCAAATTGCTCCTCCCATTGTACCCTCCCCTCAGAACAGAACCATTGCCTTGCCACTGCAGTGACTATACATATATTTTCATTGTGTACCGGCCAGCAGTACAAATGCACAAGCATCACTAAAACTAATAGGGGTGCTAGCCTTCTGTTTTACATAGAAAGTAATGAAAGAACAGGATCCCTGCTGTGATAAACAGAGAGAATTAGATTTCTTTCCGAGGCTTGCCACAGGTCTTACAGAATTTCAATGAGACTAGACATTGAGATTATTTGCACTCATAATCAAGGCTAACATCTTAATACCTTATCATGTCTTTGCATAGTAATGTCTCACTGGGATGACTGGATCGTCACAGGCTCCCTTTCTGCAAGTCTGAATGAATACAAAAAACGGCCATTGTCAATATGCATGACTGTGATGAAATCCGCCAGCCCAAGTTACTGGGAAATCTTGCTCCTCTCCTCCAACTACCTGAGTTAGAAAACACTGCGCTTATGAAGAGGGCTTCCTTGCACATAATACTAGAGAAACGTGTGTGTTTTACACCCTCTTTAGCTGTTCTATTCATTTTATTAATCGACCGTCGTGTAAAATGGTGATTCGCGAATTTCCCAGATGCTTCGATTCACTTTTCATGAAGTAGCCTTTGTTATTTTTATTATTCCCTCTTTGAATAACTGGGGTGCCTGATTGTGTTGCACTCATTCTCAGAGACAGTATTAGTTATTTGAACTGCTGCGGGTGCAACCACAGACTGTTGGGAGTCCCTTGAGATGAGCTGCAATGCATACCCTGTCGTGGAAACATGATACACACAAGTGGCTTGACTGGTCTTTTGGTGGCTTTTCACCAGCTGTTGTGTATATATACGAATGGATAAAACATCAAGGATTACCAGTTTGATTAGTTTAGGCAATAATGGCTGTTTATGTTGTGTGGAAAAGCGGTACTAATGCATTTGAATGAACTGGGATGGGGATTGATAAGTAGTGCAGTGATAATATGGTGGCAGTAACAGACTCTTAACGAACGCAAAAGACAATGTTTCTGTATTGATGACAAACCCTGTTAACTCTAAACATATGGCAAGCTTATTATGGAATTCTAATCGGAAATGCAGTGAGGAAACCCATTCTTTATCCTGAGGTTTTACTTAGTAGATTTAAAACAAATACCTTCTAGCGTCCACACTGCATATTCACAGGGTCAATAGGAATTTAAACAGGGATAAATGGCACATTGCAA
Organism: Acipenser ruthenus; assembly: GCF_902713425.1. Classification (NCBI taxonomy): domain Eukaryota; kingdom Metazoa; phylum Chordata; class Actinopteri; order Acipenseriformes; family Acipenseridae; genus Acipenser; species Acipenser ruthenus. Next base: position 948,130 of record NC_081227.1, on the reverse strand, counting down.
TGCTCAGTCAGTAATAGCCTTATGATTTGCAATCTATTACTGATTCTCAAGCCAAACCCAAATACTAATGTAATGAAATCCCACCTAGAGTAATGTCCTAAAGGATATTTTCTGAAGGCAAGTACTTCAATCAAGCCACAAATGCCTGAATTGGTTGCATTATAATATTTTCTGAGAATACAGTGTAATCTGTTAAGATCTTTTTTATTGATGTCTTTGCTTGTCTGTTTTTTTTTTTTTTTTTTTTTTTTTTGCTTGGTTATGATACAGTTATTGAAATTGGTATATATTGGACCCTAGTCATAAAACAGATGTTTTAATTAATTGTAACAGGTTGTGGCATGTTTGGTGAATAGTGTTTGCTACTGATAATACTGACACCTGATGGTTAGAAAATGTAATAGCATATGACTGTATTTAAATACAGCGTTTGCCTTTTTTTTGTAGAATGAAGAAATGAAGTCATTGCAAACTGTTAATAATCTATAAATCTATAAATAAAACAGTTCAACAGACCAATGCAATACATTATTATCTACTGTTGCCAGTTCCACACTGAACACAAGCTTATCCGACCTGCTCCACTTTCTCCTATCAATCTCCAAAGCTTCTGATCCTAGTCCCATTAGACCACAATCATATCTCCCATCGTGGTTTGTGCTTTCCTCTATTACTCACTCTGCTTCTCTGTTGATATTCTGTGATTAACCTCATTCCTCTGTTGCCTTTTCTTCTTGCTTAGTAGCTGACTTATTTCCCAATAATACACAATGTTAAAAGCTTGATTTTCCAAATGATGTGATGTGAGTCTGCGTATCAAGCTTAATGCATCTCACGATCATGCAGCTGCTATGTAATTATGTCCCTCGTATGATAAGAAATATATATGAATACTAATAAAGAGATTTTGGAATTCAACAACAAACTGTAGAAAACTACCCCATGTGTTTTCTCTCTCAAAGTTTTAAAAACATTCTTCATGATTTCATGCACACCTTTAAAGTATAAACACAGCCGCGTTCTCTTTTCTGCAGCTGTCAAGCTGATTTTAATGTGTTGTTCTCTTCCGCAATAAATTTAAATTTGATTACATCCCACAGCTCATAAAAATGCTGACTTTATCTCACTGAATTTTTGTGTCAGGTATAAAATGGTTGATGGTATATTACAAATATGGGAGTCAGTGCAGTAAATAATACTTTGACATGCTGTTTTTACCCCAAGGACCAAGTCGAAACTACACTGCTAAGAAAAACCTTGCAGAAACTTTCTATCAATCTGAATTGTCAAGTCTTTGAAATTCAGTGGGCTGTGACTGATACACAATGCAGCAGTGACCTTCAGTGTGTAAAAATGTGTGGGCATCCTTCACAAGTGTACTAGAACATAATACGTCATCCACAGAAGGAAAGGGGCCAAACAAAATGACCTAAATATTGTGTCTTTATCTACAGCTGGTGTTATATCTATGAGACGACCCCATTTAAACTGAAGTAACGTCTTCTCCAAGCAACTCTTCAAACTTCAAATTCGAGGTATAGCATGGGTACAGAAGGAATTCAGAAACCTCACAAGCAATGTAACTATCGCTTTGTGTCGTGGAAGCAAAATCTTCCTGCGACCACCATCTTATTGTGGACCAAAAAGCGTGAAAACTACCACATTCACCAATCTTATAAGCCGAGGCCGAGATTTGGGAAAGGGATCATGGAGGCCTGCTTCCCCTATTGACTCATCCTCCCCTAACGTATTTAAACCTCAAAGAAACTCGCCTTTGCTTTTTACCTTATCCCAGTGGCAACTTCTTCCTCCCCTTCCCCTAACTTTATTTGCAGCCTCTAAATCTAGAAGCTCTTAATTCATCTATAAAACAAAGAAACAGCCCTTATCCAGGTATTGTTAGCAATACACTAAACAACTGTAGATATTCAGTGACTTATTATTCTGGCGCTTATGGAAGGAAAAGTCTACCGGCAATGGGAATCATTTAATCCTGCACTGTGCTGGTAATGTTTATGAATGCAGGTTTGTGTATTTTAGATAGAGAAGTTTTGACACGTATTTCATCTAGGCGATTCGAGATAGCAGTGAAGCAAGAAACAATATCTTTTTGTTATCGTTGTGGGGTTTTAATAAAATCTGTGTTCACGTTTGGGAAAACCTAAGCTATCTTTCCTTAAGCCGTCTGCTGAAGCTTTTGAACAAAATGCGCACGATTCCGGAATCTGCAATCGTTGAAATATAATAAGCAGCAACTGACTCACTCAGTAATGGGTGTACCACAACCATCGATAGCATTTTCATGGAAAAAAATGTAATTGCCTGTTTTGTTTTTTTTTTGGTTTGAACCTGGGGAAATGTGCTCACAAAAGAGAAATGTGATACTGATTTGAGAATTGAAAACAATTGCAGTTGATGCTGAGAAATGACCCCTTGAACAGTTTTACACCAGACCGATAAAGCAGACTATCAGAATTGAGATGCTAATGCAATCCCTGTAGATATCTGAGATTATCATCATTTACAACCGGCAAATCCAAATTGCATGACACCTACTTGGGATTAAACTGGCAGCCAAGATAATAAATATTGGGAATGAGGCTCTATATTCTGTACAGTAGGCAAACCTGCTTTGCTTACCAGTAAAGCCCTGAAACTAGATTTGATAAAACAGGGGCTTAAGCAGACAGTGGGCATTATTTTATTAGACTGTTGCTCTCATGTGTTTTGTCAGACGTTGGATAATTAGATGCGGTAACACACAGTTCCCTGCTGCTTTTACAGTGGCATTACTTACAATAATAAACACAATCAATTACACATTCAACACTATTCAGCCCTGCAGTGATTTATGGTTTTCTATGCAGTACAGCCAATAACACGCAGTCATACAGTACAGCTGATTATGTGGATCAAGCCAGAGCAGTGGATTTGAAGGTATAGAGTCTATTAGTGCATGGCTTGTATATGACATGCTACTGCTGCAATGATTGAATATAGAGTAGCAATGGAATTAATGTATAGTGTTTTATAATGGGGGGAGATATATATATATATATATATATATATATATATATATATATATATATATATATATATATACTGCTGCAATGATTGAATATAGAGCAGCAATGGAATTAATGTATAGTGTTTTATAATGGGGGGTATATATATATATATATATATATATATATATATATATATATATATATATATATATGTGTGTATATGTATATGCATGTATGTTATTATGTCTTTTAAAAGTTTGTACCACATGCAGTATTTGGTAATTAGTTACAACAGTGGAATTAACACAAATAATACATAAATAAAAAACACCACACATGGCATAACATGTTGCCATCGGTTACCATTCTGATTATCAACATTCTTCTTCATTTCAAACATTTGTTCTGTCGTTAAGCAATGTGTCATTTTTTTTCTGGTCTAAATGCTTTAAGAGAACACTACACCAGTATGTTTTTGGTAATACAATTTAATCAAACTGTGTTTCCTGACAGCATGTTGTGTAATTGATTTATCGTTCATCGCCGCTGTTTAACTGCCATACATTTCCCACAGCATGTCATGTTTTTTTCTTTTACTTTATTTTACCCTGCTTGTATGTATAACCCATTACTGCACTTTGTTATGCTTTATATACCACAGTACAACACAGTGGATGTTTATTAAGGCATCTGGAGATGAAGAACCTCAGTATGCTTCAATACTAACCAATTGATTCAACATATGTGCTAAGAAACAACAACATATCAATTAAAGTGGCTTTTACTGGCTGTTGCCATGGGGAGATGCAGACTGTTATCATAATAGCGACCGCCTACGTGTCAGTGCTGATAACAGATTCTCTGTGTTTGGCAAGGGGCTTAATGAGCCTCAACTATTTCATAATTTAAAAAACCAGACCTTGGATAATAATCTCGACAAGAGAGCCCCTACCTCTTCTTGCATAGCATCTGTAACATGTGGAGTTTATTCACAAAACTTTAAAGACTTTATCATTAATTAATTTAATTAAATCGAGTTTCTGTAACGGGGTTACAGTGATACACTGCCGTTACGCATTCTGTCCTCTGGCTGTGAGATGAGATGAGGTTAAAAGCAGACTGCTACCCTAAGAGGCATTGCATACTGTGTACTCTGTACTGTCCTTGGGGGCTTGTCTGTATGTCTTCCTCCCAGCTCTGCGGTTGTTAGTAATCTGAAATATCAGAATATGGAAGCAGACGGCATGGTAATAATTTCTTAGAAACAATGCACCATCATGCGTTATCATGTACAGCAATATTCCTCAGGGGAATTATATGTTCACATCTGCCTCAATGATTTACACGCCAATATAACCGTGTATTAACATATTATTAACGCAAAGCACAGCACTAAATCTTTCTTTGACAAAAACAAAACAAAACAAAACAAGTAAAAGTAGATGAACAGAAAAAAAGATTGTGTTCTGAATCGAGGCATTGTAGAAAATAAACACAGAAAGACGAGACTGTGATCCATGTGTATTCTAAACAGGTTTTAGATGCCAGCTGTTTTCCGTACGGTAGCACAAGAGTAGGGGTCATGGTTTGAGATATTGCTAGTACGATACCACTGTGGTACGACAGACACTGCTAATCTTTTGCTGTACCGTTGGACCATATCTTTACCAGTCTGATATCATATCAGGACCACTGTTTTGTTGGTGTAAATCAAACATGAATGATATTTGCAGTGCAATCGCTGTTTAAGTCATGTTTGACAGATCCCCCAGTTATTTAATCATGAATACTAACTTATTTAAAAAAGAAAACAATTAACATGGAGGAATGCAATCAGTAAACTTGAAATATTCACCTAACAATTGACACAACATTATCTTGCTCATGAAAGCACTTTCCAATTCAGATTAGGATCAATCAAATAAATAGCAATGTAAATGTAATACTGTCAATTAAGAACAAAACAAAAAAAACAATTACACAATAGCTCTGTCACCTGCTGTCTGATTCACGGTAATGTACTGGGAGTCGCTCTTTGCAAAGGTATTACACCACAGTATTACACACACCCGTTGTGTACCAAGACCATGAAAATTTCTGACAGTGCATGCAAGTCTGTTTAAATAAAGGCAGTATAACATGTCAAAGAGGTCTATTGCATGGATTTAAAAAGGTGTCTGCATTTGCATCCCCTCCTGTGTCACTGAAAATACCCCCTTGTCTCTATTACTCATTGTGCGGCATGTTTAAAACAGCAACCCGGATTCAACGGTTTCAAAAACAGACGGGAAATCTTCTACATATTTCTCATGAAAAAAAAGCAATGATCTACAGACGCTGCAAATTTGAAAACAGTTTGAGGTTTGTGGTCAATACTGAATAAGCAGTTTGTTTTTTTACTTATATTAATGGGTCCCACTGAAAAGACTGAAGGAAATTATGTAAACAGAATTATCAAGAGTACTGCTGGAGGCTCTCAGAAACACATAGCTCATTCAATACTGAGTGGCCAATGAAAGACAGGAGGCCTTCAGCAAAATAAATGGGACACATTTACAGATGCAGTTCTTTAGATGTGATATCCAACTACAGTATCTGGGCACACGGCCAGTCATAAAGCAATACGGTAATATTGTGTTGTATTTAATCTCGTTCAAAAGGACGTTAGGTAATTTAATGGAGTGCAATAATAATGGTGCTCAGACCAGATTTACTTACGTAGCTTATTCAAAGCATAGCAAAGAAGCCTTCACGATGCACAAGGACATAAAAATGTTGGCTGAAAAATGACAAATTTACCAGAAGAGCATTGATGCAAACTGACCTTTCAGCCACAGCATGTTAAAGCTTTAGGCCCGGGAGGGATTTTTTAAAATGATTTTCGTTATCCTGGAGTGCTCTTAACGATTCCAACACTTACTTTGGTTGATAGTGCACTTAACACTAATGATGAAACTTCCTTCAATAGCAGACTGGAACATCTCTAATTAACTCCAGCAGCTGTATACAGCAGCAGTCCCTTGATAGTCTTCCACTGATTCTAATTTCCATTCTCACTAGACTCACAAAGCCTTCCAATTCCGGGATTCTCTATACAAGCGCGAGCCGTTTGAACATCACAAATGGATCCTGCCGTGGTCGTCTTCAGAAAGACCTAGTGTACTAGAAGCTCATCCTGGACTGTAAATATGTGATGACCTTGTGGATCCACTGCAGTCTGCAAGCACCGTATAACCACACACATACTGTAAGCGCGTTTACTTCTACGGTTTTGAGAATGCACCCATTTCATTTCCCATTCCAACCCCAGCACAAGCCTACAGATGTGAACACATCTCTTTGATGCAGGTTTAATTGACTGAAGAAGAAAGCAAAATCATGGCTTGTGTTAAAAATGATAAGACATCCACAACTGTATAAAGCAACATGAGAAATGGAACTATAAGTTCTAGTAATACATTGTGTGTAGGGTGTCTTCTATCATTAAAAGAGGTGTCATCTTGTGCAGTTTGGCATAGAGGTTCACACAACATATTAACTTACCATGAACCACTAAAACAAAGATGGTTCTCAAGAGCAACTATTATAATACGCTAGGAACTGTGCCATACAGTATATTCTATGCACCCGATGACACCCTCTGTATACACAAGACCAGTGCTACAATCAGCTCACCCCTATAGAAGTTGCTATTGCATAAGCCAACACTGAGCAAGAGGAGGCAAGACCTGAGAGCCCAACTTGGAGTGCATATGATGTGCTGAGTCAGTGCTTAATCCAAGTTGGATGCAAGGCAGGAATGACGCCACTTGGAATCTTTTCTCATCTGTTGGAAAGGAAGGTTCTCTTTGAGGCTGGATAATAGTAGGAGGCATTTAAAATAGGGCCATTAAAAACTCAGCCAAGAAGAGAAAAAATAACATCTACATGCTTTCAGATCTCAGTAACCTAAAATGATCTTTCTTTAATAAAGGGTTTCTAGGGTAAATCTGTTAAACAGAGATGAAACAAAGCAGGAACAGTATTCACTAGTGTTATGTATGTGTTTAGGTCATGTTTGATTTTCATTAGGAATAGATCCCCAGTTAATTAATAGTAAAATGAACACATGAATTTGAGTTACCCATCGACGCATCTTTAATTAACAGAATCTCACTCACAAAAGCACATACAGGGTTCCAGTTATTTTCAGATTACGATAAATCAAACAAATAACACATTAAATGTAATGCCCAAATAAAATAAAAACATGGAATTACACAAAGACTCTGTCGGATGCTGACAAATATTAATTTGTGTTAATGAACCGTCAGTAGTTCTTTGGATAAGTATTCAGATATTTGCTAATTAAATGATACTTGAATAATTACATAAATATATACAGTATATATATATATATATATATATATATATATATATATATATATATATATATATATATATATTTCAAAATGCAAACACATTTCCAATTCTGTGGCTTTAGTTGGATATATATCCAGCATCGGAAGGCTTGTAGGCATTTGCTGGCGATGTTACTGTGATTTTAATGGTCAGCAGCATGTTTTTTATATCTTCACAATGTTGAAAACGAGCAATAGTACAGTACTGTGCAGCCTCTCATTTTCATTTCATTTCAGAGCCATTTCTTTTTAGTAATACTTTTATCATCCCTGTATGTATGCATCCTTCACCGTGCATGCACAATACCGTGATGGATGTGTGTGCTTATCACTTTACTCTCTTTTGACTTTGCTTAACTTCATCCATAAAAACATGAACGGGGAACCTTTACTGATGCTATAGATGCTTTAAAGGGCAAGCACTTAAAACTCCTTGAAATGTTTTATACTGTATTATGAGATTCACATTATAATATGCTAGGATTTACAGTTTCAAAATGTCATTTCATGCAGTAGTTAAAGTTGAAGCTTTATCTCAAACAGAGGTACCACGTCTTAGTTCCACAATAGCTTGGACTTTTACAGAACAAGGCAAAAATGTTAGCGCAAAACCGACAGAATGAAAAGGCTCTTTAGTTTATCTTGGAATCCATTAATTTTTTCTTGTTGGTTTCAACCACAGTAAGATGAAAGGGGCACTGTAAGATTGGGGGGTTGTTTTATGTAAATGAACGTTTAAACACCCTGGGGTAAAGTAGAGAATGGCCAAGCGTTTGTAACTTTTATCATATTGCACTACGAAATGAGTGACAAAAAGATTTGTTATCTTTTTTTCCCCTGAGGGTTTCGAGACAGAGTTTTGTGACTTGAATTTTTTCAATGCGCTGCTGTCCACATGCCATCAAGCTAATGAAGAAATGATATATACTGTATATATCAATGCAGAATGATGCTTCAATTCCCAGAGTGGAAAGCCATATTTCTCAAAGCCCAGTTTAGCCATCATCCCAATAAAAGAACTGCCTTGATAAAAGGTGTCACTCTATTTTATGAGCGGTCCAGTGTTTAAAGTCCAGGGCTTGTAACAGAAGGTCACTGGTTCAAATCCAACCTCTGCCACTGACTGACTCACTGTGTGACCCTGAGCAAGTCACTTAACCTCCTTGTGCTCCATCCTGTGGATGAGATGTTAAATCAATGTCCTATTGTAAGTGACTCTGCATATAATGCACAGTAATGCATGTAAAGCAGAGAAAGGTGCTATAAAAAAAAATATATATATATATATATTTTTTTTTTTTTCTGAGAATATTTACAAACTATTCAAGGCAAATGCTTAAAATTAGTCAGTTCATTCAAATCACTGCCATAATTGGGCAGCAGTGTGGAGTAGTGCTTAGGGCTCTGGACTCCTGACCAGTGGGTTGTGGGTTCAATCCCCGGTGGTGGATGCTGCTGTACCCTTGAACAAGGTACTTTACCTAGATTGTTCCAGTAAAAACCCAGCTGTATAAATGGGTAATTGTATATAAAAATAATGATAAGAAAAATAAAAATAAGATTATGGATGTACACTAAGCCTGTGAGCAGATGACTATAATACCTGCCTGAACTGCTGTCTTTTTCTAGACTAAAAAGTGGGCTAGATGTTTCGCACACACCCAGAAGCCCAGGCTCTCCACATATGCTTCTGTTTTCTTCTGTATTTAAAACAAGTCTGCAGGCATTTACTGAGAGGGCCTCCTCTCTGCAGTTCAGCAGCTGAGTTTAATCTCATCTGCTCGGATCCTGAAGTGTATGTAAACTGCCCAGATGAAGAACGGCCCCTCTGCCTGTGAGAATAGCAGAGGAGAGATTACATCAACCATGCCAGCAATGAAAGTCAGGAGGCTCCGATTCAATGGGGACGGTGTGTATGCGGAAATCTGAAAACGCATTTAAAATCATCGGTAATAAAAACAACTTGAGGGGGAAAGCTCTGTCTTTCACTCTGGGTAAAAAGCACACCAGAAGAACATGTATTTTTTATTTTTCTAAAACCAGTATTCTGACACAGCCTGTCTGAAAGCCTTTATCGAGATCCAGCTGGAGATCTTCAGGACCAAGGAGGAAATGAAGAATACAAACGGCTAAGAGCAAGCAGCTGCCGAAATAAATGCGTGTGTTATGACACCTTATTAAATCCTGCCAAGTACTGTAAGCTCTTGTACATTGCATTGCCGAGGTGAAGGCAAAACAAGGGTCGACTTCTGAACACCATGGAAACGGTTCATTTAAAAACAAGTAAGGAAATCTTGAGAACGTCACACATAAAAATAAATAATAATAAAAAAAAAAATGACTGCCAAAAAGCATCCAGTGTGGAATATTATCTTCAGCATCAGTGCAAAGAGGTCAATGCGATCATCAAACGCTAGAGTTTATAACAGAAAACAATATTTATGGTTCAGATTGTGCACGGTATGCTACACCTATCCCTACATCGTTACAGCTGACCAACTGAAATGTTTAGTCAGTGTAATGCACAATAAACCATGGTTTCTAAATATTATTATCATTGGCCATCTCTATAGTCCTCACAAACCGAATAAAATAATTACTGCGATCTCTCCTTTAGATACTTTTATTCCTCAACATATTTATATTTTTCAAACTCAGTTTATTTTTGTTGTATTTCATCTAGAAAAAAAAAATAAGCAAGATTTGAGATCTTGTTACCAAGGAGATGCTGTGGAGCAGACAGAAGCAGCACACAACGTTTTCAACATGTTGCAAGGCTGGAGAAGAGAAGAGCAGAGCTCTGTAAGGAAGCAAACAATCACATGCTGCTTTTAATGTCCTGTTTTTAGTAATTTGCCATTTTGAAAGTTTAATAAGATGCTTGATCTACTCCATTTTTATATTAACTGTGTATTACTAATCAGGCATGCGTACAAATACAAAACCAAAATACCGAATCATACCGAATTCACGGCTCGGCTTGGACCCGGGTCATTTGGAGCTTTTTCTCCTCTGGGAAGAACATCTTGCAACTGGAAGCTCGGTGATGCGATTATATATTGTAAGGACCACTGGTACTCCTTGATTGCTTATGAGCTAAACATTGTATCTAATATAAGATAACGAGAAGCACTTCATTAAACACTGTGCTTGCTCAGCCTTGGCGATCAGACTGAATCCGTGTGCAGCTGCTGTTTCCAGGGTATCTTTGGAGATGAGGCATGCATGAGTCTCAAAGGTTATTTCACTGGCAAAGTAAAGGTTACAATTAAAAAGTTGAAAATGCAAATTGCTATGTTGCAGTTTGCTCTGTGCATGGGTACACTGCTTTTTGGTCGAGAGTGCCAGAGTACATGAAATAAACCACATTTGCATGTTGCAGGGTATTTAATTTGTTATATAAATATTACAGTATACCTAATAGCTTAGAATCAGCTGTCCTATACATAGAGTCAGATGGCCACTCCATGAATTTACATATTCAACTAAATGTAGCGTGTAGTTCTGGATTATTAAAAAAGGCACCGTACAAATACATTATCAAAACTGAATTATAGTACACATGTCACATGGTTAACTAGAAACGTGTTTATGATATATTAAAGTGTTTATGTTTTGTGCAAGTCCCCACATTAATATATCTGCTGATATCCATCTAGTATGTATTACCTGCTGATTAAGTGCATAGGTTAAAATGATATTGTACTAATGAGTTATTAATAATGGGCAATAATAGGATAGGATCTAGTTTATTAATCATTAATGCGGAATTCTTAACACTGACACAGAGATAGGGGGTTTATATTCCTTATTCACCTTTTTCATTCTGTCTTTACGAAGTCGAGCGATCTTCGGAATTGCAAATGCCTATTGCTCCCCAGCCCTGCAAAAGGCAAGCACCTTAAACCTCATGCTGAGTACAGAAGGGTGCGTTTCTTTGAGATCTCCTTTACTGTCGTGACTATCAGTTGGAGCCTGCACTCTCTCGAAGGGGCACAAAGCCAGACTCCCTCGTAAAGAAATATCATTCAGACTCTGCCCTTGTTGAAAATCCCTTTTGTGTTCAAGTGCTGTGCTCAGCTGGCAGCTTGGTTCAATGAGCAAATCTTTCCTTTCAGTCCTCGTTGTATGGATCGCCATAACCTTTACTGTCTGCTCACGATCTCACACTTATCCTGTTTTATTAAGAAATGAGTCCAGCACACTCATTTGATTGTTTCTCAATGAAGCCTTATTTAAACATGTCATTTCTGCCTTTCTAAAACTTCTGTGAGACATGAAGAAGGCATAAATAAAGGAGAGGGGGGCTTGAAATTACAGGGATTATTGCAAAGGGAGTATTTTTAACATTAAGTAGATAGATTAATTTTACAATTAGGCATGCTTAAAATTCAAAGGTAAAACACTGCACTCAGTCATGATAAAGATTTAAGGACTGGTGGAATACAGTTCAAAGCTGCTGCAGCATGTCCACTGTTTTGTCATTTCAAACCGAGACGATGACATCGCTATGTATGGCATAGGAACATACTGCACTCCATATACAGAAATACTGTAGATTGTTTTTTTTTTAAAAAGGCCAAATAGGATTCAAGATGAAATAAGATGCAGTTCTGTATTGGTGTGTTTGGTAGCACTTGTTTACTGTGGTGCTCTATAGAAATATGCTTATTTCAGCCTCTCTGTGTTTCCCCTCGGGGAGCTGTGGTCAGCAGTCTGTCAGATCTACATGCCTACACAGTGACTGTCGAGGCAGCATTAAATATGTGCAGTTGTGTTTGGCTCTTAGTAGCTGTCAGCTGTCCAGGTGCCATCCCAGGCATCCAGCATTGCAGGGCGCAAGATATTGCCTTGGGAAACACCTTTCAAAGCTCTCTGCTACCACTCTCTGCTACCAAGAATTAGTTTAACTTGGGCTTTTGTCAAAAGGAGTAAACAGAGTGAACACTGACCCCAGTTCTCTGATGGCTCCTTTGAAAACTAAAATTACAAAGAAAGAATATATATATATATATATATACTGTATATATAACCACCATAAACAAGCTAACGTTTTACTGGAATTATTATCAGAGTGCCAAGGAACAAATAGTTCTAGTGTTATTATTGTAGTCTAGTTATTACTGGACCTGGAATCCAATATACAAGGGAACGAGAGAGAGAGAGAGAGAGAGAGAGAGAGAGAGAGAGAGAGAGAGAGAGAGAGAGAGAGAGAGAGAGAGAGAGAGAGAGAGAGAGAGCATTATAACGAGGCATTTTTACATTTTTCCAGAAATGGTACATCCTTCCCAGTTCTCTGAAGAGGGCTGACAGACAGAACAGGTATTGACAATGTCGACCCAGGGGACTTTCTCGACCTGAAAAAAGAAACAAGGACCAGGGGTCACAAATGGAGATTAGATAAAAGGGCATTCAGAACAGAAAATAAGAGGCACTTTTTTTACACAGAGAATTGTGAGGATCTGGAACCAACTCTCCAGTAATGTTGTTGAAGCTGACACCCTGGGATCCTTCAAGAACCTGCTTGGTGAGATTCTGGGATCAATAAGCTACTAACAACCAAATGAGCAAGATGGGCCGAATGGCCTCCTCTCGTTTGTAAACTTTCTTATGTTCTAACAAAGACTCTATGTACATTTAAAGGGCTTCTTTGAAGCAATGCACGTCTTGAAAATTAAGGTTTTAAGAAAAAAAAAAAAAAAAAAACCCAGTTATGCTAAATGTGAATTATAGGCACTATCACCATAAACTCTGGCAACCTACTTTGCAGCCTGGAATTTATTGACCCAATTGCAAATTACACGGCAGAAATTAAATCAAAATGTTTGACCACACACCAGTCAAGAAGTGGTATCTAAATAAAACTATGCAGAATGATTTAACGTCCTGGGAATTGTAATTTAAGAGCACAACTCCGCTATATAATTTATAAAAGACTGCTCTAAAATTATATTGTCATACATCATTTGTACAGTATTGGAATGCAAATGCTTCAAGGTATAATTTAACTAAATGACCAGTGTATTATCCAAGGATCCATGTTTAGCATGCATAAAATATCATTTTGTTTCCCCCATTTACATAAGGAATGCTATTTTCTTCATATTGGTAGAAAATTTTCTGCAGTGTCACGAGGGTACAAACTGGTCCTGGTTGCTAAAAAGGAAAAGTATAGTTTCTTCAATTGAAAAACAGCATCTGTGAAAGTGGCTTCATGTTTTAAGATTACATACTTATGCACCTTGAAAGCAGTCTGTCAAATCCCATACCAATTCAATATCAAACTGGGGCTTCTATCTGCAGTCTTTAATCTTCAATACACAATCTGCAAGCAGACAATTCATTGTGAAATGCATAAACTTCCAATACTTCCTTCACAATACAATCTATTCACAGCCTTTCGTGTACAGCCTGCATATTTCTTTTCTGGAGTCTCACTGGACACTCATTAGGTAAGTTCCATCATCAGCGAGCGTTGGAAAGCTTGAGTTCTGCCAGCCCGCAATCCTAATCGAGTCTGACAGAGAACCAGTTGAAATGGATTTGATCTTGATCTGCTGCTGATGCAAATGAATGAGTCTGATTTCAAACCGCTTTCAAGTCAATCTCGGTGGCAGATGAACACTAAATTACACCAAAACCTTGCTTAGATGCTCAGGAAAGTATCTTGGATTTAGCATGTTCATGTTTCTTTGACACATTAGTTATGTGGGACTTTATCAATTAAATACGTTTTTAATCACAAGATTGTGTAAAGTGGTTGTATTGATCTTTAATGCATTTTTACAGTGTGCATTGCTTTTTGTATACAGACATGAAAGCCAATACTGCAAGATCTAAATGCAACAGTTCACAGCAATAGTGTCCCCTTGCTACATACAAGTCACATTCTCACATAATCTAGAGTGATTTTACAGAAACGTATGCTTATAAAATAAACTTGATAAAGATAAACAGATTTGTTTTAAGGCAATTCAAATTTCTAATGTGTTATCCATATAGTTATAAAGCTTGTTTTTGCTAGAGTACAGCTAGATGTAACCCAGTGCAACTTATTAATTTGTCAGATAAACGTAGGGTGTGCGTTATATTACTAAAATGGTTTACATACTTCACTACAAAAATATGTATAGGGGAAATTTAATCAGCTGTGGCTCCCAAAATTCTGCATTGCCGAATTAAATACAAATCACAATGTAATTGCGGTAGTCTTTGTCTTTTAAGAGCTGTTTTGCATAATGAATATTCATTTTTCAAGTGCACTGCATTTCAGGGATATGTCAAATCAATTGGAAATTGGTAATTATAAAAGCACCATTAACTGAAGAGAAGGTAAATTCAACTAGGTGGTCATGCATTGATTTGAGCTCGATCACGTATGAGCCTTGTTGAACTGCTTTTACCTTGGACAGTATAACAGTAAATTAAAAAGAAGTTTGCTGTTGATTGCACCCTGCTTGATTTGTTTAGTGATACTACTCTTCATACAACCCACATAGATACATTTGTGGTAATGTTTTATATCTTATAGTTCTAACAACGAGATCTGAATATTACGAACACAATCACATTATGCCTTTAAAGCTTTGTTTTTTACTTCACAATGTGGCTTTGCATTGCCTACAGTGCTACCAGGTGGTTGAAAGCAGTAACTGTGGTTTCCTAAGCGACATAATAACACCTGGTGACAAATATTTTAATTACTGTTTTAAAAAAAGTACAATGATAAAAAAATATTTGATTATCTAAGTTCAAATTCAAGCAGTTGTCAAAGTCAATAGTTTTAACAACATTGGACCACACTTTTGGGTTGGAGCCACAAATTACATCCAGACTTTAACACAAAAGAATTTACTGTTTAAAAAGTAATTAGAAACAAACAGAAATTCTACAGTTCGTACTTGGGCACAGAAAATGTGTTTGTTTTCTTTCTCCGGGATTAACGAGTCTTGTATTTACTTCTGCACACTGTTCAATCTGGTAATTCCACTCCCTTCAGTGTAGAACTGCTAACGGGAAGTATATGTGAGCATTCTACCTTTGCTTTCCTTTAGACCGACAGATGTTCCATTCTTGGAAATCCGGTGGCAAGCAGCAGATTTCATTGAAACACAATGATGGTTTCTTGGAAGGCACTTGGCTTTATTTATCAACAACTACTTGAGGCTGACACAACAGTGGGACTGAAGAATGCTTCGTTTCCTGGTGTTTATTTTCCCGTGAAATGTCAATGTATTTGATTATAGAACACAGTGAGCAGTCTGGGCATTCACACGCAGCAACATGTGCTTTTAGAATTCTTATTTGAAGTTTGAGAAACGCAATGTGCCAATTCATTCAGTGATACTCAAATAGTGAACAGTTTAACAGCTGGCTAAGTGGAGTGCAGGAATGGTTTATGTTAGTTCGCTTTTAGGAACTGAAATGTGGGCCTACTCATCTGCCTGTGTGGCAAAGAAAAACAGCTTTAATCAGTATAACAGTGCAGCCACCTGCAGGGGAAAGTCTGACTGTTCATTGAAGTCTGTGGCTTTCAAGAAGATTGGGCCATTGTGTGTGTAACAGGAAGGAGACTACCTCATTTGCACAAGCGGTTAGAGAGCTTTTAACCTCATCCCGCAGACAGGGGTCAGAAAACAGTAAAACTTTACACAAAGTGTCTCCAATTACTGTGCATTTACATAGTAGTTACATAGTAAATGCAGGTGTACTTACACATAATTGCAATGTTATTATGCACAGTTACAATGTACTTCGTGTGTAAATATTTTTGCACGATATAACCCTGACCCTTTTCTTATACAATTGTGTACTCATATACAGTGTGCAAAAAGATGTACACATAAATCACATATAGTTTTGCCGTATTACTTGACAAATAATGAAAGACAATAATAGATACACAGTCATTACCCTAAATGTGGTATTTAGGGTCCATCTACCATATATACAATAATAGCCACCAACAATACTAACTTGAGGGCATTGTATAATGTATACAAGCTATGGTCAACTAATATTCTGCCCTAAATCTGTCCATTTTACACACAGATGTTTAGCGTCAACATGCTCTTGTGGTTAAGCTTGAAAGCCGCTATTTTTTTTGAATTTGTACAATCAGCCCTTTCCGGATATCAGATCAGACAGGGTTCTCATCAAAAATGTCTGGGCGTGTTACACTGTCATGGACAGAAAGGCTAGTCACACAGCACACAGAATACAAAGAAAGAAAGACTAAGAAGAAGTGCACAATGTATACTCTGGCAGAATAACATTTAGCATGTCATGAAATGCTGTTCTTGCAAGCACTCAAAGCTGCAAGGTCA
This sequence comes from Acipenser ruthenus, assembly GCF_902713425.1. Taxonomy (NCBI): domain Eukaryota; kingdom Metazoa; phylum Chordata; class Actinopteri; order Acipenseriformes; family Acipenseridae; genus Acipenser; species Acipenser ruthenus. The sequence continues at coordinate 931,396 of NC_081227.1, read as the reverse complement.
TAATCGAGGCAGACTTATTATTATTATTATTATTATTATTATTATTTATTTCTTAGCAGACGCCCTTATCCAGGGCGACTTACAATTGTTACAAGATATCACATTATTTCACATTATACAGATATCACATTATTTTTACATACAATTACCCATTTATACAGTTGGGTTTTTACTGGAGCAATTTAGGTAAAGTACCTTGCTCAAGGGTACAACAGCAGTGTCCCCCACTGGGGATTGAACCCACAACCCTCCGGTCAAGAGTCCAGAGCCCTAACCACTACTCCACACTGCTGCCATGACTTACAGTACATGGTACAATAGCGCTTTGGAAAACGAATAAGAATGCCACTTACCGCTGTCTATGGTACTTTAATTTAGTAGGGAACATAGCCAATATTTTAGTGAGTAATTTAGAGCCTATTAAGGAAGAGAGACTGGCCACCTTTATCTATTGAATTAAAACCCCTTTAGCAACGTCTGTAAACACTGAGTGATAAGCATGTCTAAGTGATCAAGAGCTTGTCTAATAATCAGTTGCCGGGATTGGACTTTCCTATCAGAATGACTTTTAGACTGCTTGAGCGACACATTGTAATGGGACTGGTGGTCCAAATCATGCTACAGCCAGGCATGATATTAGCTCATACATGATTAGGGAATGAGTTAGTGTGTCATTTTTTTTTTTTTTTATCATCCAGACCCCCTTTTTCTTGGATCTGGATTGTCGCTTCCATCTTTCAGTTGAGTAGCAGTATAAAATGTACCTGTTTTGAACCGGGACTCTCTCAACCCTTTATAGAATGACAGATTGACAGAATCTGACACTCCTGTTCTCTATGATTGATGATCCATTGGGCATCCGCATGCAAGTCCGATGTCCGATGAGTGCGGGGAAAAAAAAAAACAATTGTTGAAAGCAAGCAAGCAGGCAGTAGTATGAAACGTAGGACCTCATCAATATCCATGCTCTTGAATTTATTAAGCTTTTTTGAAAGGTAAAGCAATTAAACAAAACATACAACTTAGGGGCACGTGCACCAATCACATAAACATCCTAGTTTTAGAGTTGTTGCATTAACCGGTTTGTTTTCCTCCCCCCCAAAAAATCTGCATAGCCACCTGAAGCGGGATCCCACCTTTAGCTTTAGGTTAGTGTTGTTTCGCTTGCACAGATGGAAATTATACTCGTCATTCCCTGTACATTGAACCAAATTACAACTGTGGCCTGGCCTTCCTGTACATGAGCACATTTAAACACGCCACAGAGTGGGTGCTTCTCCTTCAGGGTATGCGGCATAGAGAGATACAATGTACAGCAGAGAGTGCAGCTGCGTGTGAACGAGAATTCACAGCCACTGTAGGAGGTGGCTGTAGGAAAACTGAAGTGACAGGAGAAGGCAATGACCTGGGGGTGAAGGAGGTCACACAACAAGCTCCAATGCAAGCAGATTCGCAGGAATCAGCAGCTTTGCTCGAGCACAATGCTGATTCCCCATCTGCGGGTTTAGTTTGAAGTGCACGGACACGGATCTGTTTTGGATACAAACTATGCTACAGCTGTTCCAATGCTGACATCATTGGATTTGTGTGCAGAGGAATGGGTATTGAAGCTGTTTTCTGCACCCTATTGCTGTGTCCAATTATTATTATTATTTTCCCCCGGATTTTCTCCCAATTTGGAATGCCCAATCGCTATTCCCTTCACTGCAGCAATTCCCCACATGGCTCAGGAGACCTGACGGTCAGCAGGGTTCACTGTAGCGTGATGAGGAGAAACAGTCCCTATATGTTAAATACATTGTAACTATGCATAATAGTAAATACACATGTATTTACTATGTAACTACTATGTAAATACACAGTAATTAGAGGCACATTATGTTAAGTGTTACCTTTATACTTTATACAGCGTGTGTTTGTCAATTCTTAATGCTAGTCTGTATGTCACCTCCCAAGCGTGTACTGGAAATCCTGGTCAGTCACTAGAATAAAAAACAAGTCCCAGCTGGTTTCCTAATTGAAATATCCACCATCACAACCCCTTGAGTTTATTATGCTACAGTTAAGGGACTTTGTATGCTTATTTTCTTGAACGAACTGAACAAGTTTTATTGAAACCAGCATTACAGTCTCTTGAACCAGTATGAAACCAATTCAAACCACCAGCTCTGACCGGGATAAACCAGTCCTTTCTGGATTTTGGGTTTTTTTTTTTGTTTTGTTTTGTTTTGTTTTCAATTTACAAAATGAATTAGTTTCAAACCTTGGCAAACAATGCTGCATATTTCCTTTATTGTTCTGTGATTCATTGTTATTCCTGTTTCGGTCCATTTATTCCCCTCTGTTCACCAGAATTACCATTCGCTGTGTGTGCAACTAAAATGCAAATAGGACACCCTCTAGTGGAACACAATGACAACTACAATTTAAACAGATCTAAAAGAAGCCAGAGAGGATCTCGTGATGTATGCGCATTATTGAAAACATTCAGTCATGCAAATATAATTCACGTCTGTTAAATGATTGATCGTTTAAAAAAAAAAAAAAGAAAGCATACCGAAGGTCTCTGGATTGCCCTATTAAGTAAGAATTTGCTGACAATATTTTAGTTTCAAATTGCATTCATATGTTTAGAAACAATGCAGCTGAAGAAAGTGGTTTGATGTGCCAGACTCAAGTCAGTTAAACATGTGACAGAGATGCTTTGCAGGTGCAAATAAAAAGCAAGCCTTGCTATCCTAGAGCACTTTTACTGGTCGTTTCAGCCTAGGAAAAAGAAGGGGAAGACTTGATTGGTCTTTAAAATCATAAACGTTATAGACAACGTTAACCCAAGACACTACTTCAAATTTAACACAGAGCAAAGAACAAGAAATGCAAGCTGAATAAAAGTTTAGAACAGAAGGTAGGAAGCATTTTTTTTTTACACAGGGAGTTAGAAATGCAAGGAATAGCCTACCAAGTGAGTAGGATCTAAAACACTGGGAACACTGAAAAAAGACTAGATTCTGTGCCTTTAAATTAGTTCCCCCCAGTAAGGGACACTAGTGTGCTAACCAGGGACGAGCCTTGGTGGGGAGAGTAAAATTGTCCCCACCCCTTCTTTCCTGTCAGTGACCAATCATTTGATTCACCTGAATGACTGACCTGCTTTGCAGCCAGTAATATGCTTGACCCTGGAGTCTCTGCTGGGGTATAATGATGAAAAAGTGGGAGGTAACAGGCAAGCAAACATGTTTGCAATATCGAATGTTCCTTGTGAAACTGCACATTTTAGACCTAATGAATGGAGCTGCATGACAGCATATATTTATGAAAGCATTTTGTAAGTTATAGTACAGCCACTTTACCTTCAACCCCTTGGGTCATATTTCATCCCTCCACAATGAACCCCACGCCCGCGTGCGTTATACAGTGCAGTGGCTTGGGATCCTAACACTGAGTCATAATATTCTTCTGGACTTTTTTTATTTTGCATTAACATTTCAATTAAGGTTAAGTACATTCACACACTAACTATTTGAATGAGGTTTTGCAAATTCAGTTGCACTCCAATGCAATTACATCCACTTTACAGGAGGAAATAAATGGAAATTGACCATTAAAATATTGTTTAATCAAGCCACAATGGGAAAAGGGTTTGCGTAAAGACATCTGAAGAAACATCATCATTGTAAGAGACAACACTTAACTTAATTCCAGGCTTTCAACATCACTAGAGGCCCCCCGAATACATCACTTCTTGTTTGTGTCCCCCATATTTAATAACGCACTTCTGTGGCACTTTGGATTACCACTCATTACATATTCATTCTGGATGAGAACCGAAGGCTAAGCCTTTACAGAATTACATTTTGCAATGCCATTGCTCCTCGTTGTGAAAGTGACAAAAGGTCAATCTTGGCTTAACAGTTATTAGAACTTCAGTAAACAAAAGCAGAGCCCGCTGTCTGACACATGTACCTTTCCAATCCATGCATACAGGTGTCTGGTAAAGACAAGGAAACACCACCTTGAATGCGTTCAAGGGATTTATTTTATTTATTTGTTTATTTAGCAGATGCCTTTATCCAAGGCGACTTACAGAGACTAGGGTGTGTGAACTATGCATCAGCTGCAGAGTCACTTACAATTACGTCTCACCTGAAAGATGGAGCACAAGGAGGTTAAGTGACTTGCTCAGGGTCACACAATGAGTCAGTGGTTGAGGTGGGATTTGAACCAGGGACCTCCTGGTCACAAGCTCATTTCTTTAACCACTGGACCACACTCTCTGTGGATATGATGTCATACTGATACACCAGCGGGTATGTTGTTTCTTTCCTCTTAAATTTCTCTGTTTTCAGTTATTCTGAGCAGTTATTATTACATGTACTCATAATTACATGTTTGGCTGATCTCGCCTACATATGTCTATGAAAAAAAAGCTCACAAACTTATCCAAGGAAAAAAAAAAAAAAACAGTATTTGAAGCTAATTCTTTTTTAATATCAGATTTCAAAATAGCTGTTAAAACCCTGAGTGGAACAATTGCAATAATATTCTCTCTAATTCTCCTCAAGGCGTGGTGGCACCCGGAGCATTTCACTGGACGGCTAGATTGCAGAGTGAGTTATGCAATTTGGACCTTGCTGGGTCCAATTGTCAGGCTAGCCATGGTGGCCTTACACCCTGTTGACAGTTATATGGCAGGTATGTTTGTTATTTTGTCAGCGTTGTTCCTCTTCAGTAAAAGCGGGGTACATGTGTTTTATTAACACTGAAGAGGGCTGAAAACGTTAAAATCTTCATGTATTTAATAATAAAGATCATGTATGGGAAGAGTATTTTTGTTTGTTTGTGTGTTTGTTTTTACACAGTGACCACATGTTCTCCCCAGGTCTATATCTGAACCTTACTATTTATTTGTATTTCTTGGGAAAATAGGCATATTGATGGAAACAAAATGTAGGTACTAGGCAATCGTATTTACTTCTCAAGGGGCCTTGTATTCCAACCATCTCTTATTTCCCCAGTGAGTTTTTGATTTGACAAAATCAAGTGCCCGGCTGATCAATACCCATTATATTGTTACCCTAACTCATATGTTTAGGAACCCCCCTTGCTCAGGCACACACTTTTTAAAGAAAATATATTTTTGCTGGAGCGAGGAATGACACCACTTGGGGGTTGTATGAATTTCTCTGGCTGGTTTTCCTGTTCTGTAAGGATTCTGTCTGAAAATGAAAAGTGTTGTAATAAAAACGCTGCAAGTCACAATATCCTCTGCAGGGAAATGAAAAAAAAAAAAAGCAGTGTCGCAGATAAATGGCAGACACCGAAATGTATCACCAATGGGCTGTTATTTGTGTGGCAGACTGCTCCATGCATTTTGTCAAGGGAACAATGACTGCTGAAGGATTATTGTGGAGGGACTCAAGCTAGATGCCACAACATTGGTCTAATTATCCCAGGCTATGTGGAAAGAAGAAAGAGCCATACTCTTTAAATTACTTACTTACAGGATCCGGTAGCTTCTGCAGGTGCAAAGGGCTAACTGTAGATTGGCTCAGTTTAAAAAAACAAGTGCACTTGCCTTAAATAAAGGTAAGCGTCCTTTTGCAATGACCCCATGTGGAAGACTCATGTGCAGTACTGACGCTGCAAGCTAAAAGGCAGATGAGATGAATAAACTAAAGAAACTGTCTAAAACGGATGGCACACAAGCAAAAGGGATTTACAGTATTAAGTGTGGATACCTTTACTAGTCCATCTATTTATTTATAGTTATATAATAAATAAGCTAATAATCATTGTATACCAAACTGTTATATGGGCTCGGTTTTGAATATGTTAGTAGTAAGATGCAGTCTAAGATACTTCAAGGCTCAGATACTGAACACTGGTTAAGTGCTCCCTCTTGGACCCTGAGTAAGTCCAAGCCTCCCCCAGTTACTTTATCCAGTAGAGGGTTCTGTGTATACAATTACAGTGGCTGGAGGATGTGAATGGCCCCATAATTAAGGTGCTCAGCATTCAGCTCGGGGTTCTGTATTCATTTCCATGAGGGAGTGACTGAGAGTCATTTTAATCTGGGAGACACGTCACTCTTTTGACAACCTCGAATTTATTTTCTGGTGACCTTGTACTCGGTTTTTTAAAAGGGTCATGCTAGAGCTTTGCTAATTAGTTGTCGTTATCAGCAATCATACGCACTGAATAATATTTTTGCAACAACAACTACCAAAAAAAAAAAAACGATGCTGTTTCAGTTTTTCACTGTGATTTGAATAGTGTAAGTGGTGTTCTTTCTCAAGTCTCCTTAACAATTATGGATACTTCTGTGCGTGGGTTTATTATAATCTTAGACATAGAGTTCTTAATAATGTGGACAATTTTAGTACCACTTCCTAATGGGTTCCTCGAACAACCATGCATAACAGCTTTGGCATTATTATGAATAATGGTGTTTTTACAGTCATTATCAGCGGGTGAATGTGGTCATGTTTTAAATATAGCTGTAAAGGTAATTACCGTAATAAAAACCAGCACTGGCACTGAGAAACGAGTGAGAGGAAACACCTATAGTAGGTTGCAAAGTAGTTTTACAGTTTACCTTGCTGTGTCACCTTGCATTTACTGAGTCTCTTATTGACTGTGCCCATTCTTTCAGTTTGCCTTTTTACCATAAAACACTGCAGTAAACATTTCCAAGGGAAACAGCCTCCCTATATAACTAAATCACATGAACGCTGTGGTTGCTGTAGCTGTGACAGTGCTTTGTATCTGGTTGGCCCCACAGTCTATCACTGCCCTTTGCAGTCTGAAGATACTGTGCATAGGGACCGAATCCGGATATAGAGTTCATCTCGCACCAGGTTTCTGATGTCTTGGAAAACCTTATTCAACTGCCATGCATTTCCAAGACGTCTCCTGCAATGAGACTGTGCTTTTCCAGATGATCACGCTAGTGTTTCGAGTGCCAGGTGTGTGGTTAAATAATAACTGAGCCATTGTTTTAAGAAGGGAGTGATTCTTTGGAAACTAAGGTTACCATTCTCAATGAATCTCCCCTGTGTCCATGTCATGCAAGCTAGAGATAGCAAACTCCAATCTCCCACCCACATGCAGCAAGCATAGGCTATATTGTGCCTATCTTTAAAGGGCCACTGAAGGTATTGCTGCCTGCTTTGAGATATCCCTAACCAAATGCTGGCTAACTTTTACTGTTAAACACTACTGCACTAAAGAATATCAACTTTAGATACTGGAAATATGTTTCTGTAAAGGAGATAATGTTTAAAGCTGGGTAAATACAGCACTGTTTGTACCACGCTGTGACTAATAGTGTGGTGATGTGTGCACTATGGGAAAATATGATAAGGAAAAATATATATGTATATATATCTTTCAATCTTTTTCTGTGGTGTAGTGCTGGAATTCACAGAGTGCTGTTCAGATTGTTGCTTGAGTCTGCAATATATTTTTGAATGAATGGTAAAACTTTAGGCATCTGTTATAAGTGATTAGAAACACTAGCAAAAGAAAAACATAACAATGGCAAAAGTGTATAATAACTGTATTGCAAAAGCAGCCCTATACACTCCCCTGCCTCCAGAGCCCGCTCCTTCTCCATCCTTGCCCCGCAGTGGTGGAATTACCTTCCTATGGATGTCAGGACTGCCTGTCCCTGACCACCTTCCAGCTCCTCAAGACACACCTCTTCAAACAACACCTGTAATACTCAACTCTTCCCTTCTGGACAATACAGCACTCTGCCTTTAATGCACTTTAACTTGCACTTATCTGGTCCCTGCTTTACTGTATTTAATCCTGCACTGAACCCAATCTATAGTATCTTGTATTTCACTTGCACTCGTATCTAACCCTGATGTAACTATCAACACTGTTATCTGCTCTTTAACTGCCCTGATATCAAATTGTACTGTGTTTTGTATTTGCTCTTATTAGGACTGAAGTCATTGTATTCTGTATCTTGCTCTTAATTGTACTGTAATTCTTGATATGTATTTTTTGTATACAACTGTAAGTCGCCCTGGGTAAGGGCGTCTGCTAAGAAATAAATAATAATAAATAATAATATACAATTTGTGAGGCAGACATATAAAGACACAGACTTGAAAAGACAGGCAGACAGACTACATCCGTAATGTCAGGACTGAGGAACACTTGTAGAGCTGTCTGGGTATGCTGTCAGGGCACCATGCCTGAATGCAGCCCAGCAAAGGAAAAGCTTCACTATTACCCACAGAGTCGACTTCCAAAGGATGCAGTTATGTTGATCTATTTGGATGAATGCCTTGATCAATAAATTAACTTGATGCTATATGCTGTATCTTTACAATGTACACAGCATATTTAGAGGATTTGAAAAAAAGGGTTAAATGGTTAAAAATAATTTTAAAATGTGTCCAAAATGTCTTGAAACAACATGTATTTTAACCATTGAAACCTTTTGTTTACATGCAATTTTTTTTATTTTTTCATCTATTTGTATAGCATCATATTCATATTCCATCAATGTAAAATTCTACTGAAATTTCCAGCGGCATGCTAAATGCAGCATATCATCCTACTCAAATTATTCTGAGCATAATTGGTCTGTGTGCAACGTTATGCCAATTTGAGGAGGTATTCATGCTCAGCCTTGCATTTATGGAAACTCATCACCACTTCCTTAATTACTGTCTCAAAGTACAAGAGTTTGTCAGCAACGCCAGCATCCCATGGTTTCTGCGGATACTGCCAGAGTTGGGCCATGCTCATTGGAAGACATTTGTGTCCAAAACATCTAAGAGAAGGCATGACTGGTTACCATGGTGGCATTGATGTTACTATAGCAACTAGTCATGGGTTGAGCTGATACACTGCATTGTACACACTATGTTTTCTATATATGTAGCTCCTCCATACATGAATACATTTTGAGGTAAAATTGTAAGAAAGACAAAGATATATGTAAGTACACAATTGTATCAGAAAAGGGTCAGGGTTAGGGTTAGAGTCAGGGTTGGGGATAGGGTTCGGGAGAGTGTTGAGGTTATATCATGCAAAAATGTTTCACATTAAATACATTGAAACTGTGCATAATAACACTGTAAGTATATTTAAGTACACATGTATTTACTATGTACGACTATGTAAATACATAGTAATAATAATAATAATAATTTATTTCTTAGCAGACGCCCTTATCCAGGGCGACTTACAAGATATCACATTATTTTTACATACAATTACCCATTTATACAGTCGGATTTTTACTGGAGCAATCTAGGTAAAGTACCTTGCTCAAGGGTACAGCAGCAGTGTCCCCACCGGGGATTGAACCCACAACCCTCCGGTCAAGAGTCCAGAGCCCTAACCACTACTCCACACTGCTGCCCATAGTAATTAGAGACACTTAATGTAAAGGCATCCCAGTTCAGCAATGTTGAGGTTCCAATGCCTTTCCTCATCAAGGCTACTGTATAGATTATTAACATTAATAACAAGCATGGATAAACCAACGTTCTGTCAAAATCATCATCTTCACAGTTTTTTAGCGTATCTTCTATGGGCTCACAATGATCCTGTAGCGCTGCCCTTAAATGTATAATACAGGGCTGGCTGTTGCTTTACTTGCCCAGCTGCTGAAATAACAATAACCGCTGAAGAAATGTTCAAGCCGCAGAGCAATTTAATCTAAAACTAACCTTCACTGACTTGCATGTAGTGGCACTGAACTCATTATATCGTTTTATCAGAGCTGTAATTTTTTCCTATCAGTAACAGGGCTCAAAATAGATTTCATTAAACTCACGTTGAAGGGGACAGGCTTCTGTGGTAGAAGCTGCATGATGAGAAATAAGTAATCTGTCGATCAAAGCTGCAAGAGACAACATGAACCCGAGAGAAGTTCACTGCCCCATCTCATCTGGCAAGACCTTCATCTGCTCCCACTGACAGCTTGAGGAGCGAAAAGCAATTTCTTGAAGCTACGATACTTGATAGAATCCAATGTCTCCATTACTGGAAGCAAACTGTGTTCCTGACAATATGTTTATCACATTATAACTGATGGGAGGACAAACTTATTTGACTCAGGGTTCTGTTTTTGTAAAACTTCAGCAGTGAGACAGAATTCATTTACAGTTTTACTTGTGGGTTGTTGCTGCTGTTGTTGTTGTTTTTGGCAACACTACAGCTACTAAAAATGCATCTCTGTGCACATTCACGCTATTTAATAAGAGTCATATTTCCATACCTGCAATAAAAAAAAGAAAGTTTGGCAAAACTATTATCATCATCCCATAATACGATGAGCAAATGGGGATATAAATAATCCATTTCCAAGGGCATATGTATTTATTTATTCAAATATTTTACCAAGCATATATACTGTATTCACACACATGGTTGTGTATTTATAAAGTAATTACTCTGTGACCCCACCTGCAATTACAGTGTAATTACAATGTAATGCATTAACAGTATAAGCTTATATACATAGACAACTGAGAGCCATGTGCATACCTGCTTCCCAGAGCCAGGAATCCTACAATGAAGTTAACCTTTGCACTGTGTTATGCTGTAATACAGTTGCAGTAAATGGGTTCAGTCTGGGCATGCTTTGGCATGGTTCCTTTACACTGCAGGCTAATTAAACTGTTCCACGGCTGTAATATTGATAGGCTCTGATCTCATTCATGGTATCTAATGCTGTCTGCAGTATACAATTCCCAACCAAGATTCAAGATCCTGCATGCCTAATTTAGTTTTATAATAAACAATAAAGGAACCCATATAGGGTAATGTGATCTATGTATATAAATACACTTCTGCAGTTTAGCCTTCTATGCATATTTATTGTTTTTATTTGCTGAAATCATTTTACAAGAAGTCCAAGAAAGCCATTCAAAATGGGTGAGGTAACAACCTTCTTAAAACCTGCATGTATTGCAGATCCCCTGCCAGCCTTTAAATCAAGTGCATAGACTCCAGTGGCCTGACCTTCAGATAAACCAATCTGATGCATTACATAGTTGTATGTGTCACTAGGCATGAGAATCATTGAGCCAAAAGCTATAAAGATAAAAAAAAAAAACGAGGTAGAATGAAAAAGTAAAAACAGCAAACTTGAGTAAGAGAACCTGTCATGAAGTTAGGTAGATAAAATGTGGCATTCTTTTTTTTGTGACAGAGACAATGACCACAGACAACTGATATAATCAGAAATATCTCTATTGAATGGGTTTGTGGAGCTTGTCCTAATTATCGAGCACAGAGGAATGGTAGATAGAAGATAATGCCATGAAACTCGTTATTTATCACACTTCTCCAAGATAGAGGATGGTACAGAATCTCATCGGTTGATAGCATTGTTTGAAACCTACATGATAGAAAAATCTTCCAATTTAAACTGCATGGCAAAGGCTGAGTTAGAAACATCTACAGAAATGATCTGTAAAACGTAAATCTAACAAAGCAATATTTCTCATTTCATTCAACATGAATGGATGAGCAAGTTTATAATAACATATTATGAAAAGCACAGAGGGAAACTAAATTGTGGTATTCTACTGCTAAAAAAACAGCAATGTTTTGACCTTTTTCAGCACTATTCTAGATACTGCTTTGTCTTTTTCTTTTTCTTTTGCCGACACATAAAACGTCCTTCCCCCTTCGCCACTTAATGTACACGATGAGAAATGACCGCTGACACATTTCTGGCTTGCATCAGTGGACACAGAGCCATGTTGACACATTGCCTACTCCACTGCTAGATGGTGTGATTCATAGAGCTCTCCTTCATATGAGGTCTTGGGGCTGTTTCACTGCTAGACACTCCACACTGAAATAACATAAAAGTGACCATTTCTATTCTGGTGACATTTAAAAAAAAATAAAAAATCATGTAAGAAACCCTTGCAGTGAAGTAAAAAAAAAAATGAATCCCATAAACCAGAGCAGTTCCAATAGCAGACGATGGATTTTAAACTAATGTTATTGCCATTGATATGCTAGCACTGGTTAGTGTCACCATTAGTACCTCAATCGGTTACCAGTGTGTACAGGCTCAGACCACTGAGCGATGTCAAAATATGAAATTTTTTTTTAGAGCATTTCATTTTTTTAGAACATGTTTAGAACATTTTATTAATGCAAAATCGAACAAAGAACAATATAAAGGCAGGTACTTTAAAAGGCATAGCGCCACTTAAAACTATCGCAGAGTTTGTTGTTGATCTAGTTTGCAGAAGCTTTTTACACCCGAGATCTTTAAATTAGATTTAGGCTAAGCTAATTCAATAGAATTGCAAAGAATTATATAAAACCTATTATAATTAGGTCTTTATAAAAATAAGTAAAACTAATATTTCCCAGATGCTCCCTCGCTGAAGGTGAAGTCATTTTAAGCCCTTAAAACTTAAATGTTGCCTTGTAAACTAATAAAAGATATTGCTTTTTTTTGCCATGCATTGAAAAAATGTTTTATTCATTTTATCAATTAGAAATGTTCATGGGGATGCTTACAGTATTGTTTCACTGGTATTTCAGTTGTGCTGTTGCTGTTTTAATGAATGCTTTGTGATGGTGGTCCACTATGAAAGGCGCTATATAAAATAATGACTGATTGATTGATTGATTGATTGATTGATTAATATGCCATTATGTAGATACACTTGAAAGAGTTCTGCAGGATTCAACTCACAGTTCTCAGTATTCTACTTCTAGTGTTTCAGTGGGGCACCATTTCACTAGATGTGTTTTTATTTTAAGCATAAAGGTGAAGAGACCTGCAGGGAATTTGTTCGGTTTCATTTTGTAATTCGTGCAGTTATTCCTTGTATGCTGCTTTTGGGGAATTATGTAGAAATAAAGTGCCTTGGATAGCAAAACTGAGATGCAGAATGTAATTTTCAGTGGGCCCTGCTGCTTCTGCAGCTGAGGTTTGAATGAGGCGATGAAATCTAAGAGGTGTTTAAAACGACACAGGAATAATAAAACATGACAGGGACCTGTTTATGCTGAAACATCTTGAATGCAGTAGGGTGTGAGGCTGACAAGTTGGTGTTTTTCTACAAATCAGGAAACCATGAAGTGGGCTGGGTAGCACTTTTGATTACAGGTCATACATGACCGTGTAATTACATGGTCATAACTATCAGTTAATCATGTGTGTATGTGGTAATAACACTGTGATAACTATCAGTGAATCTTGATTATATGTGGTAGTAACATGGTGTTAACTACCAGTGAATCATGCCTGTACGTGGTAACGCCTGGTGGAGTATGGTATCTGTAATTACATGGCAACAAGGTGTTATTAACAAGGCATTTCAATGTAAAACAATAAGTCCACAGCTAGGTAGAGTCAATCCTGGCTCAAACTATGGGGTGGTTTTGCTCAGCTTTTGCTGCAGTGCAGGCTTTACATTATTCATATAAAGAAATAAAAGAAAAGTTGAAATACAGCACTTCTGCCTGGGTTAAATATTATAGTTTATTATTCACAGTGATTTGTTTCTTATGTTGCTTCCAAAATGTCTGAAAACAGCGATTGATGTTTTATGGTCAAATGATTTAGCACATTTTAGAGTAATGGTGAAAAAATATGGGGTCTATGTAATAATTGTTTTTTTCTCATTTTCATCCAAAGCAGCTCATTGACCACGTTTCTTTACCATCTACAACAGGCTGTGGTCTCAGGCAGCGCGGTCTCGCTTTATATAATCAGATAGTATTTCAAACTGAAACACTTTTCATCTGACCTCTTGGGAATAAATTCATATCATGCAGATGATAAGTGGGATTGTCACAATTGCTACAAAGGTCACTGAGGCACTCATTGAAGCTGTTCGAAATGACAACAGATGGTACACATCAGAAACTGTGCCTCGGTTCAAAGAAAACCTCTTCAGAAATAAAACAGTTTTTACCAAGGAGTTGATGCAAATGCATTATCAAGCCCTTTCAAGAGGTTATAACAAGCACCCGCCAGAGCCTGCTGTCGTGATTTTAACACGTTATATATTAAAACACTGCGTTTTCCCACAGGCGTTTATTTTTTAACTTCAATTTATATAGATCACAAAATCGGTGTTTAGCTTGTATCCTTTGTGAAGTGTGAAACACTGCCCAATCGTCAGCCATGCTGAGCTGTAAAGTTATCATAACTTAGTTTTGAAATCACATACTCGAGACAGAGAAACAAAACAATTTGCTGAAAGAAATGACTTTTCTTTGGCTTGGTCCCCAGTGCCTCTCCTTCTAAAGCTACCTCACCACCCCACAGCAACCCCTACTGGACAGGTGTCTAAGGTGCAAGAAAGTGACCAGTGAGGTTAAACTCTTCTAACAGGGTTCAGTAGCCTGGTATCAGCAGGTGAAAGAGATCAGGAGACAATATTTGGTCAGAAGTATACCTAGCCCCAATAATAAATGTGTTCCTGTGAAGACTGCATTGTATTGCATTAGGTGATATGCAAGTGAATCTGATGATATGATATGCCCTATATAAATGCACATTCCTTTTAGAACATTCATACCATTCCGGTTCCATGGAATACTAAAAGACAGCAACCGGTGTAGACTGTATTGAGTAATGCTTTACCCAGAAAACCCTTCCCTAAGAATACACTGTAGCCCATCCATTCAAGGCAGAATGTAAAGTCGAATGCAAACATGCAAGTAAATAAAAAGAGGTGGCAAGGTTTGAATTCCAATTGATACTGTGAGATTATCTTTCAGGGTTTCCTGTAAAAAAAAAACGTATTAGCGTTCATGGCGAGCTGTTAAACAATACCGGCACAGAATTATCCACTACATCCGGATTACAATAAATAAAACAAGAGTTTAAGGTAACGAAGTAATAGATTTTTCAATTAGTGCTGTCTAACACAAGTCTTTATGAGAAGGAAAGGCTATTGATCCAAATCCATTGAAACTGCACTGCAATACAGTGTAGATGAATTGAGACCTAACACAGTTAACACTGTCGTTTGGATCAAATGCAGTCGTCTTGGTTGAGGAATAACAGTTTAAACAGATGGTGTCAACTAGATCTTGGACCGCAGTTCCCTTAATTACAGCACCTGAAACCCACACAGTGGCAATGTTAATGCATTTGACATCAGCAGCCCTCAGTTTAGACAAGCACACACACTGAAAGTGTAAATGAGTGCTAGAGATGTGTTCTTTTTGCCCAGAATCGAATCCTGAGACTTCTAAGCAGGGTCCTGAACCTGACTCTTGACTCCTCAGCACACACCAACCTGTAACTAAAGGATTACCTGAATCATTTGGGCCATATCTGACTCTCGGGCGTTGATAATGATGAGGAAATGGATACAGAAGATTCATATACGGCAGATGCAAACTGTGTATCTACGTAATTGTTTTGTTTGTGTATAATTTCACCTCTAGATATAAATAGCATCCATCCAAAGTACTCGGTTTAACACTAATAAGATTAAACCTTTGGTGTTGCCACTGTAATTTAAGGGATAATCGCTCAAGGCAAATATTAAAATGCACTTTAGATACACCCCTGCTATCTTTTTGATACATTCCCTGTCAATAGGAAAGCAGCATGTGGAGGCGTGTCTGCAGTTTGCCTAGTTGCCATGAAGAATTATATTCAGCAGTAGAGGATTCAAACACATTTCTCGACACACACTGGGGTCCTAAAACGCGACACCTTGAAGTCTAACCACCTATTGTAAATACAGTGCAATAACAAGAGGTGTGAGCAAGTGCCACCTTTTTCATTTGTAACAGACATGATGCTGCATAACTGTGCAGTTATGTGTATACTAACTTGCACCAGTAGAGCAGAGCGCTGACCTTTCACAGAAATCACATCAATGTGTGCTTGCAAAAGATGACGCACACAGATCTTGTATACATGTTTGTGTTTTGGAGGAATGACAATAAGCTTTTGTGTGTTACGAGAGTCTCAGAGAAACAAATTAATACCCAAACTACACACCTGAAAAAACTTTTTAAAAACTGCATGTTCACAGATCCAGTCTCGTCTGTGATGTGTTGGTGCTGTATTATAAATCTACACATACCCTATGCAATATCATTTAAATGATCGGTGTCCCCTGTGTTTATATAGGAACCTTGCCTTTATTTTACAGTAGTGGATGATTAACCGTAAACCTCGATCTCCTCATAACATTACCGGTAACTCATCTTCAGTTTCCTGGTATCTCTTACTGTTGTTGTTGGCAAAATTTGAGAAGCACTTTCCATTTTAAAACATCTCATTTCAAAAGAAAACTTGAACCCTCTCACTGGCATTATTGATATTGATATTCATAGTTGCAGGTGTTCATGTCTGTTTGCTTCAAGGTGCTTCTGACTGGTTATTTGAGGAGATTCATTAAGGAAGGCTCAGGTTGATGTGTGCTTGTGTGAAGCCATGGTCAGGAGGCATACTTGAAGTGTATGACACGTTTTAGTGAATGGATACAGTACATTGATATTGCCTTGAGAGAGAGAAAGTGCTTTAGTGCTATTGGAACAAAAATGCATGCATACAGTTTAATTGACTTTGAAACTGACTGTAGAGGTGACAGCTCGCAGTGTAAAACTTATACCAAAGTGAACATGTTAGCAGACTATCAAGAGATCTTACTGCTCTGTGGTCTTATTTCAGGAAGTGTGCTAGTGGCATTCATACACGTTATTATATCTACCCTCTATTCTCATTTGAATTCTTTATGTCAGGCTGTTACTGGATTTATATACACAGCATACATGAGAGCCTCTATATACACACACACAGCATATGGGTAAAAGTACAGTCTTGTGCAAATTTATTCCAACACCTCTGTTGTTCTGATTTGTTGTGCATATGAAATCAAACCGCTGTGACTGAAAATCTTGGAAAATGGTCAAAATAGGCAAATTGGTGATTGTCTAATTGAACTGATGTCTTTAATATGTAGAAGACTTTTTAGAAGTTGTTTAAGATGCCTAATTAAAGCAGAGACTGGTGTAACATGTTCACACGAGTGCCTATTGTTTCCATATCACTGATTACTGACCGGTGGTTTTTAAGCGTTTAAAGGATATAAATGAAAAAATCTTGATGTATTCTAATACATTTGCACACAACGGTGTGTGTGCGGTGTGTGTGTGTGTGTATATATATATATATATATATATATATATATATATATATATATATATATATATGTTGCCAGACTCCAGCATATAGAGCACGGTACTGTACTGTATTATTTAAACAAGAATAGTACATCCATTATTGGGGGTATAGACTCTCTATGCTGTTAATTTAAATATCTGGTTTGTAAATGCTTGATGAGCAGAACTAGTAAAGATTATTTGTGTTGTTTGACTAACCACAGAACAACAGCCTGTAAAAAAGATTTTCCACCCTCAGGCTACATGGAAAGAGAATGACAGCTTGTTTGCCAGATGCAAAAAGAAGGAAAACACAAGACAAATGGGTATTCATTATTTTTCAAATGTGTGTCCACTTTATCAGAATGCTGACCTTGTATGAGCTGCCTGCTTGTTTGCATTTAGAACAGAGACAGATTCTTCTCTCTTGATTTTGAGATTGAAATAATCTTTCCTTTATACTGCAGGAGGCAGTTCATTATACCGGTAACACTTCATTGCCAGCTCTAGTATAAGCTGTTATATACAGTACATGAATCTTATATATATATATATATATATATATATATATATATATATATATATATATATATATATACACACACACACACATACATGAAGATTTCTATCTAATGTTATAGAATAAAAATATGGCAATTGTGTATTGTTATGTTCTTTTTCTCTGTTAACGACATGTTTATAGATGCCACCACAGACATTGAACTCACAAATATGTAATAACTATTTAAATAACAATCGTGAAAACGACAATTGACCCGAGAAGAAGAAAAAAAAAGGAACAAAAAATTCTACTAAACCAAAAATAATCTGAACATCATGGTCTTTGAAAAGCAATAAAGAAATCTGAAACTGTATTTAGATGACAGAAAGCTATTTTGAGTCTTTTTGTTAATCCTCAGAAAGCCGTGTGTACTCAGTGGCTCAGAGGGTATGGAAACCAATGAGCGATTGTGGTTAGAAATGGTTTGCCAGAATGGATCAAACTCAAGGTTTTTTTTTTTTTTTTACTGAAGCAAACATGGAAATGGCAAAAGTTCACACATGGTTATTCCTATTTTTAGTGAACAAGTTCCAGCTTGAGCATGCATGCCTGACCGCTTCAAAGTCTGAAAGGAGACATTGGCTCAATGCATTCTTGAGATTAAAAGTGTTGGGCAGCAACATTGGGGCAGCATGCAGAGACACACCCAGTGTATGGCCAGATTTCCAAAGTGAGCTAAGAAACAGTGAGAGCCACTTGTGCCAGACATATGGAAACAATACACCCAATGTTTCATTAGGGTAAACATTTAAAAGCAACAGCAAATTAAAAAAAAAAAAAAAAGATGGTTTGTGTTCGTGGTTAACAGCATCCCCTTGAGGCCAGCTTGAAACTATTTAAACCTGAAAACAATGTCGTCCAAAACAAAGGGGGGCATTTTCTTTCCTTAGCTAAAAATGAATCACGTTTTACACCCTTCTGTTGGTACACATAGCCTCCTGGTTATCCTGGTTGAAACAGGCTTTTATAAATGGTTCCATTGCCAGTCCTTGCGTCGCTAGAAACAGGAAGACGTCTGCTAATTCCCATGCTGAACAGCAAACACTCACCACCACCTCTTACACACTGCCATGTAAGACAGCACTTTGCAGAGAGTTCATTTTACTAGAATTGAGAAGCCCCCTTACCAAGCTGCAATAACCACCTACCCTGTCCTAAATTCATTGATGGGGGGAAACATACACACTTTGCATTGGTAGTAAATGGATAATACTTGAGGTAGGTGATGCCTGCATTCGTGAGATGGATATTTGATTAGAATGTGTTTCCACATAGTTGAATAGGAGACTGATATGTATATATGCTCACTAAATGATTAATGTATAGGTATACTCTACAGTTAGATGAACAAGAAAACGTACATTGAAACACAAAAAATGCATTAATTATCGAGCAGGAATAGATTTTGCAGGGATTGGACTGAACAACTTCAGCAGGGAAACAAGCTGTCAAAATGACAGCTGCTTGTGACCATTCAGTTTGATTTAATATACAGAAACAGTGAAAATAACCACTGTACTCGATTTAGCTGTAGCTCTCCTTTTAATTTTTTTTTATCAGCTTTCTGTTTGCATGTCATTTATCTTTCAAAACCACTCTGAAATGTCAAGCATATTTATTACCTTAAGAAAGAGTTTACTTTCCTATTTTGATAGTATCTTCATTTGATTTGAATATTATAGAAGACAGCTAGTTGAATTCCCCTCTTTTGTGTTTTTAAGTGTCAGTGTTTGAAGAATGAATCTTGATGATATGTGCTGTGCAGGCATGCTATCTCCTGTGCACTGTCAAGAACACTTGTCAGCTCTGGCTGTCGAACAACATTTCACAATCATAGTTATGCTTATGCAGGATTATTTTCCTGTGAATTGTGACTGATGTAAATAAAAACTAATATACAATTGAAAACCATGCTGTCAAAACAGAGCATTGTGCATTTCTCTTATTATGTGTTTCGAACTGGTTCAATTGTCTTACAGAAAACTTTTATTTCTGAAGATTCTGCTGACAGCTTCATATGCAACGGTTCACCCAGTTGTATTGTTTTTCTAAACATACATTTGAAGTGACCAATGCATCCGTTTAGATGGAAATGTTATGAGTAATAATTCAGCCCTGAGTAATGCTTGCTATGGTGTCTGGCTCTATTCTTTAGGAAAGCTGCTATTTTGTACCTTCCAGCCTCCAAACCTGGGATAGCTGTTGGGGAAGTTGATACAGTAAGTTTGAAATGAACCCCCCTGTTTATTTTGTTCTTCTCCTTCATCCACTGCTGCATGTATATGATGGAATGGCTAATACCTCCAAATCAGTTTGACACATGTTTTGCTCTGATAGATGCATGCGTTCTCTCCTAGGAGTGTCTACTCAGAAGCAGAACACATTACAGCGCTCCTCTGCATAAGCTCATCATTCTTCGCTCCCAATGCTCCTGGAATATCTCCTGCTTAAATATTTCAGGGGGCAGCAAACACTTCTTTAAGATGTCTGCTAACTTTGCGTGGCGAGACACTTTTATTCCTCATCATTATAATTGAAAAGACTATTTCTGAATGTTATTGCCGTTCTTTTCTTTTCTTTTTTAAATTATTCTAATAGGATTCCGTTCCTGTCTCTGTAGTACATTTCAAACTGTTTGCTTATTTACAACTCAAAGCTGTGTAGAATTTCAATTTGCTTTAAGGAGGTAGGGTCATTTGGGTGCATTGCAGTACTATGCCGTGTTCCTGCATGGAAGACAGTTCAACAACATTGACATGATTTGCTTTTATTGTCAGGGTTTATTAACTGTGTGGAATATTCATTTGTATAAACCCTTACAAAATATCAAAAAAAAAAAATGTGAGAGGCGTTCTCAGAATGGTTTTTGACTGCAGGTTAGAAACATAAAACTCCAGAGGATTCTTTGATTATCAGAGAACATCAGTCCTGCTGGTTGGTGGTTATAATTGTCATTTCTATCCTGTTGCCACTGATGTTTTGGATCTGTTAACTGACAGATGTAGGACCCCTGGTCCACTGGGAATCTACTGAGGAAAAGGCGAATAAAGGCTTCAAACGAGTCCTTAACAAAACCAATGGAAATGTTTAAGAGTATGCAAAACAGTGTTCTGGCAGTGTTTGGTATAGGAGACTTTTACTACAGTAATTAAAAGTGGGAAAGTCAGAACTTTATCATCAAAAAGGAAAAGAAAAGTAGACTTATTATTTTAGCAGGCACTACCACACTACAGATAACCTCTGACAGAACAGAACGCATGTGTCAGCACACAGCAATTATAAGAACGGATATGATTCTTTTGTGTTGTATTATTTTCTTTATGCACGCACCTGTCTTATACAGATCCTAATTTATTTATTAAGAATTCATTTTTATATTGATTGAAAATGAATTTAACACACACTGAATTCAGTTACTATGTTTGTGTGTGAGGGGGGGGGGTGTGTGTGCGTGTGTGTGTGTGTGTGTGTGTGTGTGTGTGTGTGTGTGTGCGCGCGTGTGTGTGTGTGTGTGAGTGAGTGTGTGTGTGTGTGTGTGTGTTCGCGTGCGTGTGTGTGTCTGTGTTTAGGTCGTTAGGTCGACATTAAGAAACTAAGTCAAGTAGCTCTGTTTCAACATGAGAAGTCTATGTGATATTGAAATTGTGCTGGATGTATACAGTACGTGATTATTTCCTCAAAGAAGTTGGGAATAAAATGTCTTTAATCATTCAAAAAGGAGTTTTGTTGTTCCAATATGACATTTTTATCATCTTGCTTGCAGGTCTGTGCTTTTTGCTTCCTAACGTGCACAAGAGACGTGTATTTCAAGTACATGAAGCGATCTTTAAAAATGTACGTGCTTCATCACCAGTCACTTGGACTGTCTAAACAGGATCGTGCGCTGGGTCAGCTAGCCAGTACAGCATGCATTTTGCATGACAATATGCAAAAAAAAAAGAAATTCTAGGCTTTGCTATGATGAAGACTGTGTGGTCAAAATGTTGACAACTTGTCAAACAAAACCCTTGGTGTCTCAGGTCTGCACTTTTGACCTCATTCAGAATAGTAACGCTCAGACTTGAGCCTTGGAGAGAATCGACTGCATTTTTAACATAACAAGTGAAAGCAGTCGTCAATCTATTTACTGCTGGCAACACAAAGCAAAAAGAATGACATGTTCACACATCTATAATGCAATCCAAACAAAGTCTCTTGCACAGTCGGTCTCTCCTAGCAACATTTATTTTTACTTTTAGTGCTCAACACATCTGTGAAAGAATGTATATACTAACAAAACAGATTTTACTGTGTGCCTTTTTGGTTTGTAATCTGAAAGACTGCTTCAACCTACATATATTTTATACCACATAGGAAGTTTTGCTTGAATAGTTGTTGCTGTTAGACTTGGACAATGTGAGGAGGATCACAGTGTGTATTTTGTATTTATTTTTTGCTGTACTGACAAGTTGAATGTGTATTGTCCACACTTTGCATTATTATCACCTGCATTAAATCAGTTTATAGTCTGTGATACAATGGCGCCACCATGATTTTGTTTAATCCAGGCCTATACTTCTTAATTACAATGTAATAGCATTGTAATTAAAGATAACCCGATGGAATTGCAATGTAACAACATGTTTTATTACAGAATCATGCTTTTAGGCAGTTGCTAACTTTTCTTTTGTATCTTATGTGTCATTTTAGTTTCACCTAAATAACTAAAACAACTCTTCCCAACTTGACTGCTCTTGGGCAATAAAGCTGTGTCAAAAATAATTGGCAGCAGCTTTATCCAATTCTAAGATAATTAGTTGAAGAATGATATAGTTTAAAAAGATCATAAATTAAACATACGATTGTAATATCAGTCATTCAGTATTGTACATAATGGATCATCAAGCTTCCTTTAACTGGAGTATAAAATTGTAATGAAACAGAGCCTTGTATTATTCTTTATTACTTTATGATTGCAGGCCAGTGCTATTAGAGTTCAGACGTGTAGTTTTATCTCTTTTTAATTAGGAAGCAAATTAAGTCTGGTCGCCGTCATGCATTTTTGGGGTGAATTTCTAAAAGATAACTGAGAACCTGGTTATTATTTTGCCACAGCTTTTTTTGTGGATCAAAATGATGAATATATTCTTCCTTCAGCAGAATGCATAGTTCATGACGTGTGGAGCCATGAATCCTTCAAACTTAAAAGAGACAATGAGGGGTGTGTGTGTGACAGCAGCCCTATCAGGACTCGTTGTCATGCTGTGTACAAGGTGTGTGAATACTGCCAATGCGTTTCTTAGAGGTTGTATCAATGTCAGCTCTGGAAAATGCATGCAATGGTAAGGGTTTTTTTTTGGTATTTCTTTATGTTTTCCTCTCTGGGTTAGCTCACAAACAGGAATGCGCAAGATCCTGACAGACCAGACTGCAGTGCCAAAATCATATTCTTTAAACATTTTTGGGGTAACACTTTACATTAGGTGTCTCTCATTACAGTGTATTTACATAGTAATTACATGGTAAATACATGTGTACTGACACATAATTACAATACTTTGTAAGGATGGGGGATAATATTAACACACTGCAGCTTTTCTGTACATGATAATGGCTTGTATTTTTAGTTTTCAGTCCTTTGTTTCACTCAAACACTATATTTATTAATAATTTGTCAGAGGAACAATAGGTACAGGCTTGGGTTTTAGCTGCGGTGAAAAAAGCTTTTTGAAACACAGTGGCAGCCAACGTTGCTTGAAGTTACTGAACTTAAATTACCTTCCCCTTTTTGAAGCCTCTTCTGTAGACTTGCTACAGGCACCGGATAATGGGTGCCAGCGCCTAATCATTCCCTTGGGCTTTTACATTATCTTTCAATTCCACTAACCATAATACAGTTCCGGCTGAGTACGTCTGAAACATAAACAAGATGTTGTGCGTTTAATAAGTGCATTTCCTCTCACGGAGACTGTTTGAAACTAGCGCATGTGATGCTGCCACTGCATGAAAAGGGCTTGCACACAAAAGACTGCAGAGTTCCTGAATGAGTCAGTGACAGAATGTCATATTGCAAGTGCCATGCCAGTGAAACACACATGTCTGTTACAATTACTGACCCACAGGCAGAAAAGGAAGCTTTTTCAATCTACATGGTTGAGATATAAAACTATCTATAACTTACAGGTATGACATGGCTTTCTTTCTATGTGGGCAAGCATGCAAATTGAAAGAGGAAATAATACAGTGTATATGCGATACAAAAACAGAACAACTGTCCAAGTGTTTCTAGCATCATAGTTTTAGATGCATTATAATTCAAAAATGTTTCAAAAACTAGCCGTGTTTTATCTGAGTAAATGAAGTGTGAGTAAAACAGCACAGGGCTAGATGCTCAAATAGATTTTAGAATTCCCTCTAGCCAAGGCAAATTCAAATCCTGTTGCTTTTGCTTGCTTGTTTCATTGCAGTGTGGTGTGCTGGTGGCTGTGAAAGACTAAGATTGAACGCTCCTAAATGAACTGGTTTATTCTGCCAGTAAGAAGTGGAGGCCTGTATTTCTACCAGCTCTGCTGGGAGGTGGGATTCAGCCTGTGATGTCAGGCCCCGTACCCGGCAGACCATCTGAAAAGCATTAAAGCAACTGTTAATATGGACACGTGGTTTAAACAGCATCTCTCCAGTACCATATGGAATATACTGACACATCCTAAAGACACTCCTAGAATAAACGTCAAAACAGATTGCATTTAGTTACTCATCTCATGCAAAACAAAACAAAAAAAAATAATAAAAAAGGGTTTGTATTGTTGATTTGTCAAGGTCTCTGCAGAATGAATGGTCTAATTTATGAAGCCCCTGCACGGCTAATAAAAGTGACCTTTTTTTAGACCTTCACAGTTTAAAGCAGGTGTATGACGTGCTTTGTGACAGGTTATGCATTAAATCCAATGGCAAGAGAGAAAACGAAGAGAACACTCTCACGTAATTAGCGGAAGCTGGGTGATTACTTATCATAATGGCACTGATTTTAACTTGTCCAATTAGGTAGACCACTCACTGAGTCTCGGTACACGGACAATATATTTCAGCCAACTCCCTTACGTTGGAAAAGACTGTGTGAATATACTCAGGGAGAGAATTTCAGAGCAGGGGTGATAATAGGCCACAAGCTTAGCCTTGTTCAAACACACAGGCCATTGCCAAATCCTTGCTTCCTCAAGCACCTAACAGAAAGAGACTGCTATGGAGAAAAACAAAGCAAGCATTGAAAAGTAGGCATTAAAGCTCCATTGCTTGCAAAATGATGTTCAGTATACACTACAATATAACACATTGGCTTTGCCAACTGAGCACGTAGAAATATTGAAACACAGCAACCAAACCTTATTTACATTGCTTGGATGCTTTTACAGGAAACAGCTATATCTCATTGTAACACCCTTCTTAAACAGGTACACATGTCATAGCAAACATTGTATATATTTATTTCTACAAGAAGAATGGAGAGCTCTGCTCCTAAATAACTTGTTTTCATATTCTTCGCTACAGAGGGAATATTTATTTCCCGGATCACAATTTGCAATATTTATTTGGGTTCACTCAAATCCACAGAATTAATCACACTTTTTAAAAAAAATAAGGCCACATTGCTTTTTGTCAAATTATCATACGATGTTCTCTTATTCCACTGGAACTAAGTACAGAAAAGCCTTTTGAGTTCCACAAAGGTTGACATGTGAATACATAATTGTTTTGATTCAAAAAAGAAAGACAGAAAGAAAATACTTCAGTACCCATAGTACTGTACTTATCCACAATACCATCATAACTAGCACAGCAAGAGGGTGCAAATTACATTTTCCATAAATGAGCCTTAAAAATCGCTATATATTAAACTGATCTACAATTGCTATAATCTGTCTGAAAGGCAAAGCTAAGGTTATTTATTTTATAGGAAAAACATGGGACCAAAGTGTCAGTGTATCCAGATTACCATGACTGTGAGTCTTGGTATTGACCTCCCTTATAAAATAATTAACATCTTCCTACTAAATTGCTTTGCAATATAAAGAAAGTCCCCTATTCATTTTGAATGAACATATATTTATTTTTCAATTGTAGATAGAGCATATGAAAAAGAAAGCTTTCAGGCATGAGTGGCACTGCTAAATGGTACCTGCATCTGGAAGGAAGAAACTGAATATAAAACACTTATCTTAAATTATCCTTTGAGTTACAAGTTCATGTTTGAACCAGACAAGAGCTACCCCCTCCTTTTAATACATTAGAGTTTAGAAAACATTAAAACTTTTTTTTTTTTTTTTTTACTGGAAATATAATTCAACAGCGAACAATTTCACTGATTTATTGAGAAGTGCTTTGCAACAACCCCCCCCCCCCCCAAAAAAAAAGAAAGAAAAAAAAGCAGTTGGCTTTTATGGGTATGTTTTTTTTATATTGATGAATGATTCATTTTTCTTTCAGTTCATTACACATGAGATATAAAAGCTGGAAGAAAAAAAAAAAATTCAGATTACCAAGCAAATTACATTTTAATGTTTTTTTTTCTCACTCAAAATAACAATTTGACTGTAAAATAAAAAAAATAAAGTGATGGATTGGGTTAACTTTGTCGACTCCTTTTAAGTCTTGAAAATCTTAAAGCGTAATATAAAGTTAGGCTCAGCACCTGGGCAACCCAGAAGCATTGACGGACCGAGTGGCCTCCTTTCGTTAGTAAATGTTCTTGTGTTCTAATGTAAACTATCGGTGTACCCTCTTATCCACGTCCAAAGAATGTTACATAACTTATTAATGACCCTGACTTATCAACTTCAATTCTGATTAAATTCCAAAGTGTCTGTGGCGTAGGGGCTTTAACCCTGCAGAGAGTGGGGTTCTGTTGGGTCACAAACTCAGGTGTCTGTGGCGTAGGGGCTATGGCCCTGCAGAGAGTGGGGTTCTGTTGGGTCACAAACTCAGGTGTCTGTGGCGTAGGGGCTTTAACCCTGCAGAGAGTGGGGTTCTGTTGGGTCACAAACTCAGGTGTCTGTGGCGTAGGGGCTATAGCCCTGCAGAGAGTGGGGTTCTGTTGGGTCACAAACTCAGGTGTCTGTGGCGTAGGGGCTATGACCCTGCAGAGAGTGGGGTTCTGTTGGGTCACGAACTCAGGTGTCTGTGGCGTAGGGGCTATAGCCCTGCAGAGAGTGGGGTTCTGTTGGGTCACAAACTCAGGTGTCTGTGGCGTAGGGGCTATAGCCCTGCAGAGAGTGGGGTTCTGTTGGGTCACAAACTCAGGTGTCTGTGGCGTAGGGGCTATAGCCCTGCAGAGAGTGGGGTTCTGTTGGGTCACAAACTCAGGTGTCTGTGGCGTAGGGGCTATAGCCCTGCAGAGAGTGGGGTTCTGTTTGGTCACAAACTCAGGTGTCTGTGGCGTAGGTGCTATAGCCCTGCAGAGAGTGGGGTTCTGTTTGGTCACAAACTCAGGTGTCTGTGGCGTAGGGGCTATAGCCCTGCAGAGAGTGGGGTTCTGTTGGGTCACAAACTCAGGTGTCTGTGGCGTAGGGGCTATAGCCCTGCAGAGAGTGGGGTTCTGTTGGGTCACAAACTCAGGTGTCTGTGGCGTAGGGGCTATAGCCCTGCAGAGAGTGGGGTTCTGTTTGATCACAAACTCAGGTGTCTGTGGCGTAGGTGCTATAGCCCTGCAGAGAGTGGGGTTCTGTTTGGTCACAAACTCAGGTGTCTGTGGCATAGGTGCTATAGCCCTGCAGAGAGTGGGGTTCTGTGGGGCCACAAACTCATGCGGTTTGCTTTTATTTTTCTATGCCTACAACATCAGTGGAAGCGGTTTTCCTGTATTAAATGTTATATTGATTTCAGCTAACTTCCCTTCTGATTACTAGTTAATATGTATGTAAATGCATAGTAATAAGAGACACTTCATGTAAAGTGTTATCAAGAATCCTATACATTTCATATATTGCCATTAAATTAGACTCACAAGCCTTTCTAAGAGAGTGGTCTGTCCTTGTTTAGATTCATTGAATGTACCCCAAGGAAAACACATATTGATGGAAAAGCATCAGATAAATGGGTATGCTTCACATTTTTACCACGCTTGTATGAGACATTACAATACACTTGCAACAATTGATCAAACCCTTTTACAGATGGTTGTGGTCATGTTTTCCTATGCTTTTAAATGTTTGTAGCCCTGTGGCAATTTTTCAAGGGCTTGTGACATTCACCATTTAATGAAAGTTTTTCTTCAAGATAGTGATCCTTGCAGCTGGCAAACTTCACATGCATTTATCCTGTCTTATTGCACAAAAGAGAAGGAACACATGTATTTATTAACAGTTATCAAATAATGAGTATTTATGTTGCTGTCGGCATCTTTTCCTGTCCTTGTTCACAGTAATGGATTGCTGTGATCTTAGACCCAATCAATGCCTTTCAAGTGCAGAATGATCCATGTATTCATACAGAACTTCAAGTCAATACAAAAATACAAGCAAGTGCAAAATGATCCATGTATTCATACAGAGCTTCAAGACAATAGATAATTTTGATTGCATTTGAATATTTTTTTTTTTAGACATTATTTTATATATGCCATGTCTATATTATACACAATTCAATTCATGGTTCTGGTTGTAAGTGGTGTGCTCTACAGAAGGTGTGTTTGTTCATGGTAAAAGTTATTTTGTGGTCCTTTGGATTTCTCTGTTGGAGGTTACTACTGTATATGTCACAGAACTTCTTAACAAGCTGTAACAAGTACAGTTGGTAAATTCCCAGGCAAGCTGCAGCATCATTTCTGGAGATAATTGTGATGGCCCTCTTCATGTTTTTGACTGAGTTTGGTCTATAACCTTCTTCTCCTACACAATGCATGCTGTAAACGAGGGTGTGGGATGTTATTGCATTATACACCACAGTAAGGTTCTGGAGTTATACTAACAGTATGCCCTTTCAACCTCTGAAAAGTAACGATGGAAGATAATGTCACTGCATAATAATAGTGATGCTTGTATTTATTTATTAAGAAAGAATGTGTGCAAAACAATGGGATCCTGTTTCTGATTTCCATGATGCATGGACCAAGGCTCCTGGGGGTGGTAGCACACACACAATTAAGAGGAGAGTCAATACCTGGCCTCAGCATGTATCTTCCAGCAAGTATTGAGTATGATGAAGTGATGCAGACTGACTAGCTGGGGCATTTGTTCTTTATTTTATCCACAACAATATGCTTTTGATAAAGCAACAGCCAAGACCCGCGGTGTTTTCACGTCTTCAGCTTAATGTATATTATATTAGCTTGTGGTAAAAAAAAGAAAAAAAATGAAACACATTTAAAATGGTTTGTAATTTAAATCTATCTTTCTTATCATTACATTGGCTCACCTGGACCTTGAATTGCCTCGACAGCTGTCCTTTTCACCATGGAAACATGCACAAACTCACACAGTCACCATTAGATGTCAATGACATTCCTAAAGCAGCCGTTTCACCCTTGCTGGATTCACATATGCACGATTGGGGTTGAAACACTACAGGGAGCTGCTGAAACTAGCTGCACAAGAACTGGACAACAAACAAGCAAATTGGCCGACAGCTGTCAATTTCCTTTTCAAGACAATGTCTTTATTACATGGAATTAAATGTCATTGAAAGACATTACTGAAAACCCACAGAGGGAGTGCTCTTGTAGCTCTGAAGACAGGAAATGTGTGAACTGTTCTTAAGGAGTCATTCTAAGTCGGAATTATACTTCCCCAGTGCTGGAGGAAAAGCCCTGTCTGACGGCAGTAATGATTGCTTTTGCTGTCATTCTAAATTGCATTCTCAGTCAGCTGTCTCAATGTGGATTTCTAGAATATTTCCAGAAGGGAGGGGGCAATGTGACCCTTTACTGCTTGTGCTGTTCCTAGTAAGCTGGAATTGGCTGTGGTTAATTTGGTCAGCTCCTCTTTATTGTTTTTTCTTCCAGGCTAACTCGGCAGGCTAACTAGACACAGTTCCCACAACCTATCTTCAAGCTAATAATCTTTGCAGGCAAGACTTTTTTTTTGCATTACATGGTTGTCTGAACAGTGCGTTCATCTGGCAAAGTGCAAAGTTAGCAAAGCAAAATACAGTTCAATGCTAATGCCAGTATTTGAGTTGGTTTGATAACACATCATTCAAATATGAGCACAAAATATAAACACCACCATTTTCCAATGCAATTTTCCAGTGTCTCCTATTGTGTGTTATTTAACTCTGCTTTCTCAAATAATGACATTCTAGACATCTCCATGGAATGGATAGAGGGTTATTTTTGTATGGTCGTGTGATTACATCACACGACCATACAAAAATGGGCAGCAGTGTGGAGTAGTGGTTAGGGCTCTGGACTCTTGACCGGAGGGTTGTGGGTTCAGTCCCCAGTGGGGGACACTGCTGTTGTACCCTTGAGCAAGGTACTTTACCTAGATTGCTCCAGTAAAAACCCAACTGTATAAATGGGTAATTGTATGTAAAAATAATGTGATATCTGTATAATGTGAAATAATGTATAATGTGATAAGTTGTAACAATTGTAAGTCGCCCTGGATAAGGGCGTCTGCTAAGAAATAAATAATAATAATAATAATAATATGGGCTTTTAATATTGAAACAATGCAGGGCTCTCATCGAGGCTGGTCCAAAGCTCGTGTCAATAAATCAGAAATACGTTAAACTACAACGTTTCATAGCGCACAAGGTGACGGATCACCTTGAATATACCAGCTCTTTCTTAAAGCAATATTCCCTTTCACTTTTTTTGTTTTAAAAAATGCTAATAGACTTTCAAACCCCTGTGCTATTCTATACCTGCAGCAGTGTGGAGTAGTGGTTAGGGCTCTGGACTCTTGACCGGAGGGTCGTTGGTTCAATCCCCGGTGGGGACAATGCTGCTGTACCCTTGAGCAAGGTACTTTACCTAGATTGCTCCAGTAAAAACCCAACTGTATAAATGGGTAATTGTATGTAAAAATAATGTGATATCTTGTAACAATTGTAAGTCGCCCTGGATAAGGGCGTCTGCTAAGAAATAATAAATAAAAAAAAATACCTGAGTTCTCAGTTCTCAATGGGGTTTCATTGTCCTTCAGCTGCTGAACTTGGTCTCAATGCAGGCCATGTCTTGTTTGATGTCTTTTTTTCCCCATGCTTTCATCTGCCTTCTCTGTGAATACACATGGCCCGGTGAACCCTAGATGCTGGCGGCGGTCCGTCTTGGCAGAGTTGTGATTTTTGCTGAACCATTTATATATATATATATATATATATATATATATATATATATATATATATATATATATATATATATACTTCTATTTGGGTGACTTGAGGAAGTAAACTAGTTCAAAGGATTACACTTTAGAGTTATGTATCTGACCCTGCTTAGTTTGCAGAAATGTAGACTGAAGTCCCTCTATTCACAGATAACCTAAAGTACAGTATTTGTAACATCAGTGGTGTTTTTCCAAATGGTGTAAAGTAGCATTTGACATTACAAGGCATGCTTACATGATAAGTCAGATTACACTGTGTTGCTACCTGATGTAATCACACAGTCCATGCACAAGCTTATTCCACTAGCTGTTACCATGTACGTGTATGAAGTGTTGGTAGTTAACCCGTTATTACAATGTTATTACACTGTCATGTATGGAACAATCCAAAATTCCATGTTCTTAGTGTTTTATGTGTAACACAAAAGGCAGTCTAAATATTGGAATAGTACTGTATTTTATTTTCCTCTGATTTAAACTCAGTTTTCCCAAAGCTGACAGAATTAAAAGGCATTCTGTCACCCAGTCCTCTCAAAAGATCTATTTGATCATTTGTCTTCAGTTTCCTTCCAGGAGCTCTAAAACTGTATCTTTTGAGGTTTAGGGAATGTCGTGACAGCAATGCTCTGATCATTCAGGGCAGTAATCAATACTTAATCTCCAGGTAACTGAATTCAAGCTCATATTTTTCTTGTTTTCTTTCAGTCAGGTGGTTGATTGCTTTAAAAAAAAGCAATTTATCGGGGTCCCTGTATATTGCTTTTCCTTGATTGTAAAGGTACAGAATAACATCATTGGGGGAGTTCTTCTTTTCTTCCTTTTTTTTATTTAGTTGATCTGCTAAATTAGTTCCTTCACTGGACACAATTGTATTACAAACATGGCTTTGTTGGCTGATTTCTTTTATTATCATTTAATATTCAGTATCTTGGTAATATTTTTGTGATCCTGCCTTTCAAACACAGTCAGGGTATTTAATACATATATTTAGGAAAAGTCATAAACAGGCAACTGCATAACTTTCAGACACGCAGAGTAATTTCAATTTGAAAACCTCAATCCGTCAAAATGACTGCATGGTGGTTCTAGTGGTTCCGTGGTGATTCCGTGGTTGTTCCATGGTGGTTCCGTGGTGGTTCCGTGGTGGTTCTAGTGTTAATTGAACTCATGTCCATGATCAGAACCCCTGCTATTTAATACATGTCTGCACAGAAACCATTACAACTATTAAAGGAATCATTTGGCAACACAAGTGGTGCTCTGAATTATAAATTTACTGAAACACAAAAAATATTCTCTCAACATGAAGGGCAAAAGGCCCTCTGTGGTTTTCATTCATTGTTAACAAAAATAGAGCTCTTTTAAATCGCTCAATAAAAAAAAATAAAAAAAGTGTTTGCAATGTCTTTGAAGCGAATGAAAGGATTAGTAAAATAAATAAACGTGATGTCCTTGAGTAAGTGATTGACTGGAGTCTCCGATGAATATAACACATTGTATTTCCAAACAAACGATCATTAAAATGATATAATAGGCTCACTAAAACTCTTTGGAAACATTCCACAAGAGACTTATTTGATTAAAGTCATAAAACCGGTTTACCCATCAGCGCAATGCTTTTAATTAATACTGCAGTAGAGGCTGGCTTCATCCCCACGAGAGTCAACGCTGCTTTCATTTCGTCGTTTAGGATGGGTGTCCCAAGAACTTCAGTCCTGACATGCATTCCACACGGTGGCTTCTTCATAGCAATTCTGTTTTACAAAGCAGAAAAGGTCAAGGGTCGTTCGCAAACATTTCAATAAATGATAGTATTGCATTGGCAGCAAACTGCGGTCGTGTTCCTTGATCTTTTACGCAATTAAGTTCTGTATCCCAAAGGAAGAAACCTGCATATGTCAGCGATCTAGAAAAAAATAAAAAAGTATGAAATGTATTGAAATTGCAATAATTCATCCCCATTGCTTAATTGTGTAGAGGAGTCTCGGGGCTTGATGTTTGTTCAAGATCTACAAACAGGCTATTTAAACAATCTCACATGCACCTTCTGCTCATTGCCAATGCCCACCAATATGTCACTGTAATCTATTACAGTGCAAGTTTAATTACTGGACATTGAGGAGGTAGCACATTTTAATCCAGATAACAAAAAAAACTGCCTAAGGCTTCAAATGTTAATGTCGAAGTCTACACACTCTAAATGTTTTTTTTTCTTGTGTAAATGTAACAGGCCTAACAGACTTGGGTCGGTTGTTTTCTGAGGTAATCCTCTTACTGCTTTTAGGCTGTTACTCTATTTGCTATCTTTTCATCAGCTATTCCTGCTTGCAATGTGGTACAGCTTAGAGCAATGTATTGCAAAACTAGGCCATCCATTGTTGATGTGCTAGTTTTATTGTTACAATGTAAATTGAGCTCCGCTTTTCCAATGCTATCAGGGATACCGAACGGTTCACTGGACACACAGACCTGTGCGGAATTGAACTTGATGCACCACTTTGCAGACTGCAGCAGCTTCTTACTTGCAGATCATTACAAACATATTGGGGCAAATCAAAAACCTAAACTCAGGTTCAGGGAAGTCTGGACATGCCAAAGTGAATACACATCATAGTGTAGTGTGAAAGCAGGCCCATGGCAGAATAAAAACAATCTAAGTTATGCCTGCAGTGTCTGGGCTGGCTGAATCAATAGTTTCCTTTTAAAGCTTTTCAGTCTTCAAAGGGGACATGTGATTGGCTGATAGGACGCTTTTAGGCGCAATTAATAACTACAGAATTACGCCCTTATGCATTGGTACAGTGTTACTACATGACTATATAAAGTGCGTATAATTACAGCGTAATTACAAAAAGCGTTTCAAAGCATCCGTTACATCCGTTTATTGAAATTCTGTTACTGAACACGTATTACTGAACACATCATTAAATAATAATAAGAAAATTGAGCCACTGTTTTATTTGGACAGTTATTACAAATGCAAATTGTCTGAAATTCTAAAATGTTAAAGTTTTATAATACGGTATAAAGTAACAGCGTACATAAATAAACACACACGGCAGTAATATTCATCGCAGAGTAACCAGGGCTGCCAAAGTTAGACCTGCAATAGATGGCATGCAACTTGGATGAGTTTATATGTATTGTTGCTGAAGTGTATGTTTTAGAGTGTGCTACATACCATGGTTAAAGAGATGAAAACCTGGCCCCTCTGCTCCTGTCTGTTGAACGATAAGGAACCTCCTGGGGTAGAAGGAAGAATGCGTGTCATTAATCTGCAAGGACAAACCAATAGGCCTTCTTCTGGTTTACAGTTCCAGTTTGTTTTACTTTTTATAGGACTGAGGTTAACTCAAAATAATAACAATTTCGCCACAAAGGAAATGGAAGCTGTGTTTAGAAAATGGGAACAGCATGGATGATTTATTTATATATTTATTTTTTAGATTAGTCTGTAAATCTAAAGTTAAACATGCGTGTGACTGTTTAGGTGTATCATCCATAAGTTCAAAAACACTCAGAAGCATATCAAGAAAAACGTGGAAGAAATTGGCATCTCCATGGCAACATTGTTTTTATTTCCCTTCAAAGCAGTGGAGGTAGGAGAGGTCTAATCACTGAAGATTCAGGTCTGGAACTCGGTTTAGGTCAAACTGAGAGCACCAGTCGTACTTCCAGTTGTGCCTCATTAAACCACCAATGCGTCACCACTTAGGGATGTGATAAAGTAATCTTACCACTCCACACTTTCTGACAGCTGTACATCCACCTCTGAATCCTGATTCAGGCTTTCCAAAGCCTCACAGCTTTATCATTTAGGTTGGCAGGGTCTATAGACTTGGACTTCTAGGTCCTGCGTTAGGATGATTCAGGAGAGCCAGTAGCAAGTTCACTCCTCAACGGGCAACTGCACACAGGAAATATAAAGAAAGGATCTGCAAGGGACTCTGTTGCTACATAAAGCTTGGAAGCAAGCCTGGTGCAATGGAATACTATGGGGTAACCCCAGATCCAAGCAGGGGAGTGCCTTGAAAGCTAGTGAGATGTGAAATCATTTTCATTGTGTAGGGTAGCACAGGCTTTGTAGCTTGTATGGTACAGTAGCTAACTGTTTCCTTTTCATGCTGTGTGGACATTATTTTCTTGCTTCTCTCGAGTCCCCAGTAATATTCTAATACAGGTTACAGGAACGACAGTTGGATCTCAATAGGAATCGGCTTGTCTTAGCTTCTTTATCTAGTGTTTCTCTTTATCTAATGTGTGATTTTTCTTTCTTCAGCAACACAGCTTCACCACAGGGCTGTATTTACACATGCATAAAAGGCTACAGTATCACACAATATGCTTGCATTGTTTAAAGGGGAAAAGAAATACAAACGCACATAGTAATTGCCTTGTAAACACACAAAGCCTTGTTTTGTTAGATTTTGTAATTTTAACCATTCTATCACAGTGTAATTAGAGACACGTAAGGCAGAAGGGTTCAAATGTGATGTTTCATGTATAGAATTAAGGGAAAGAATAAATGTGTAAATGTGTGTTTCCTGACATCCTAAATTCATCCTGACAGTGATTTTGTAGAAGACGCTGGTAAAATGCAACTCATGTAGAATAAGCAGGCACCGCTTTTCATTTTGTCATGATTTATCTTATACACACATTTAACATTGTGTGGTCCTGTAGCGTCGTTTAAACAGATTCATTTTTATCTTCCCAGCCACTTGCTTCTTGCTATATTAAGAATTTGATTAAGAAGTCAATCTCTTATACTGTTGCAGTAAATGATTTATGCCCGATACTGCATGATTTAGTCATGAGCAGAGAGACTACTTCAAGTTAAAACCCATCGTTGTGCTGTAGAATAGTTCATGTACTTGCTGTTGGTTCAACAAGCCTTGCTTTTTAAAATGACAATAACACGACTTTTGCTCTAATAAATGCTGCAAGGTTGATGGATAGCAATATTTTATATTTGAGATTATATGGGATATAACCTTAGCCAAATTCGAACCCAGCCCCACAGAGCTGTACGATCAGTGCAAGAGTTTTCACTTGGGTATTAATAAATATATATTGTATGCTTGGCTGCTCTTTACCGTGCCTTTATTTGATAAAATTAAGTGGCAAAGTATATGTCAGTGTTGATGTAGGCTGACTTTTTCAAGACGTGAGCTATATTTTATATTTGCACGAGGTATCTGGCACTATTATTAGCCTTGGGTGAGCACATTCTCGAAAAACCCTTTTCAGTACATTAAAAGCTTTATACACAAAGGGGTTTATCACAGTTATTTCCTGCCTCCAATACACTGTTCCATGTCTCTCAGTTGAGTTTCTGGCAAGCAGAGACTTTATGTAGTGCCCCGTGGCTTTTTTTTTTTTTTTTCAGTGTTGTCTTATAAATATCCATTTCAAAATAAACAACATTACAATTCATTTCAGTTCTGCTTAATGGTATGTAACATAGCTTGCCAGTATCATTTATAACACGGTTCTGTTGTGAATCATAGCAGGAACTTGCTTGGGTGACAGTATAGGTAGGCAGGCAGGTTTCAAGGGGTTTCAAGGGGTCCTGACACTAACATTGTGTATGTAATCACACTGGTGAACATACTGGTCAATGAGGTCTGCTTTCTGAATAGTACAGAGACACCAGGGCTTTTTGTTTGGGGGTTAAGCTGGTATAAGGCCATGTTGGAAAGTCAGGGCCTGGGTCAAGTCTTTCAGGTGTTTTAAGTTGTTCTGGTGTGATAGGGGATCGTTCCGTAATGATTACAGTTTCATGGATGGTGAGGGTTGGAAATCTTCAGCAAATTCTGTTCCCCAGAATGGCTCAAAGAGTCGTCACTTTTGAGACTGTTCTTTGTGAAAACATGCAGATCAGTAGATAAGCACAGCATGCCAGCGGCTGTGTAGTAACGCCAAACTGAAGTTATTTCCCAGATGCAAGAGGCTGGAAGGACAGGTTCCAAGGTCTGGAGGGACACCTTTGGCCCCTGGCCCTGGGTTTAGCAACTCAGGTCCTCAGAAAGGTTTCTGTTACTGTGAGATGTGAAGGTTTAAATGACAGACAATTTCACATATACATAACATTGGCTTCAGTTTGAAAGATGTATAATGAGAAAGGACAACACGCATTCAAACGGTTGAGGAAACTCAACATTTTCATTTTAAATTGGTTGCTCTGTCCACCTCTAATGCTGCTATTTCCCATGGTATGCTGTAAGCACATTTGGCTTTCCCCACCTCACCTCAGTGTTCTATTTTTAGCCCTAAGTAAAGTTATTAATATGCACAGCTGTTAACCAATAGCCACGGAACGGCACTGAACGTTCCACAACGCTCCCAAAGGTCTATGGATATAATTGAGTACACCTGGCTCTTGTAGCCTCCTACTGTTTCTTTTAATTCTCTTCGTGTGAGCACCATGCCATTTACCTCCCTCCCCCTGCAAGCTGCATGGAGCATCTTAATAACTTCAGAAGAAAAAACTTTAGATAATTAAAAAAGAAGACTTGGAACCAAGAAGCAATATTGCAATAAAAAAAAAGTTGAACGGAAAAAGCAGGCTGTTAAAAAGAGTGAAGGCTGATTGAATGCACAGATGTTTTCTGAGGTTATGTTGCTAACCAAGGTGATAGACTGCATGTTGCATTTTCAAGCTCCAGTACACAAGACAGAGTGGAAGGTAATAGCTCTTCATTTCAACTCTTTCAACTCAGACATACAGAAAGTTGGAGAAAACAACATAATAATACACCTGCGCGGTTTATAATAGCAGTGCTATACACAGTGTATTGTAACCATGCAAGGAGTACTAACCATACATATATTGCTAAAGAGAGGCTTGTTATAAGAATAATAATAATACTAATAATACAAGGGTACAGGCTTGGCACAGCAGGGTTGCCTGGTTGGATGTAACAGAGGAGTTCAAATGAAGCGTCTGTCTGATCTGTAAAGTTGTCAAAGCTGTGAGAGCTCTTCAGTATCCTTGTCTTATTCCTGCCATAGCCCAGGTGATGGGTATAAAAGTAGGAGCAGCACATGTCTCATTCTCTTTTGCTTGTGACAACGCGCTGACCCCACAGCAGCAGCCTTGCAAACAAACTGCAACCAAAAAAAAACATGTGCCCTTACCAAGACCAGTGTGTCGCCTGCCTCCTCTCTCCACGAACGACGAGACCAACAATGTGCACGGCAATAAATAATATTAGAAATCAAGAGTCCCACTGTATTAATCACTTTAAATAAAGAAATAAAAGTCTAGTCATTTTATGAACAGCATGAGTATAATGTGTATACCGTAATGGTCATTGTTGTAGCTTGACTTTCAGTGCTTCAGATTTAATTGTGTGCATGAAAGGACTTTGGCAAGTAGAGGCATGTACAGTATCTGTTGCTTTTAAAAGCCCAGATCAACCCATTTGTTTGCAGAGTGTGAAGCCTCTAGTTCATCAAACATAACACCTGGCCAGCCATAGATTCAAGGGCACATTCGTTTTGGTTCACTGGTGCACGAACAGTTTTTTAATTTGTGGAATCTGGCATGCACCCATGTGGTATCATGTGCAAGGGCTGAATAGTAAATAAGTTTTCTCTAAATTGATTGGGTGATTCCTTTCTTGGGAATATTCAAATCCCTGTCAGCAATTTAGGAGGCGAATGGAATATCAAAGTTATTTTAAATAATGTGTTCTTACTGTTTAAATATTTTTTAAATATAATTTACTCTTTCAGTAATCAAATCCCGGAGACTTAAAACTCAGAAGTTTAAAGCACAATGATGCAACCATCAACCCACCCCCTGCAACACTGCCCCCAGTGGATAAATAACACAAACGACCCACACAAGCACAATACTGTGCACAATTTCCTCTGAAGAACAGTAATCATACAGCATATCTGTTTGCTAACTGAGCCAGTGGCTTTATAGCACAGGAAACAGATATTTCTCTCTTTTCACCCCTCTCTATATTTAAAGAGATTGGTTGTGGTTTCACCCCCATTGTGATTTTGCATTTCAGTGAAGTTAAACAATGTAGACAGTGGAGACTGAAGTCTGAGGTGTCTGACTGTGAAATTACTCAAATCTCCCCATTTCAGTTGTCAGCCTCTGTTATTCTTTCATGGCGAGAGTTGTCAGTTCATGAGAAGGAGGCTAGGAGCTGAAGTTCACTGTTGCAGTAGCATTTCAGAAAGTCATATTACATCAGAGTGACATGGTGCCCCAGCATCATAATGTTGATGCACTGTAAGAAATCTCCTAATTGTAGCTTGCACTGTGGCTTGTACTTGCTGTAATACAGACCATATGTTTATGAAACTTCTGCCATTTAATCGTCATTCTTTCACTCATAAACATTTACCATGATACATTTGCACATTCATTTTGCAGTGTACCATGCTTTTCCAAAATGCTTGTGCTGTGCATTTCCTATAAATAGGTGAAAATAGCCAGACGTGTTGCCTGGTTTATGCTGTTCTTAATTCAGACTGACAAGCAGTATTCTCTATTTAAAACAGTACTTCTGATTAGCAGATGTAGGTAAAATTGAAGAACGTATGGTGAAAAACACTGGCTATATCTGACACCTAGTTAGACCTCTGCCCATTGCAGTAAAGCAAACTAAAGAAAAAAACATTTGCCTTACCTCAGCTGATAGCAAATAGTTTGGGTTAAAGAGTTTCTTCCTAGTAATTGCAACACT
Source organism: Acipenser ruthenus (assembly GCF_902713425.1). Lineage (NCBI taxonomy): Eukaryota > Metazoa > Chordata > Actinopteri > Acipenseriformes > Acipenseridae > Acipenser > Acipenser ruthenus. Next base: position 891,680 of record NC_081227.1, on the reverse strand, counting down.
GACATCTACAGTAAGAGTTTAAGAGTGAAGACAGAATTTCAACAGAGGCCACAGAGATCTCACAGAACATTAAAGTGCAATTTCACAGTCTTTCGAACCTTAGTATTTGTATTATTATTATTATTATTATTATTATTTAGTGCTTATTGGAATTGATACTAAATACAAGATCTATCAAGAGGTATCACATCTACAGTAGTCATGCAGACCAGCTTGTGAAGATGCATAAAGCATGGGCATCATCATCAGCTCCTAAAGGGCTTTTAAATAACCAGACGACTGGAGCTGAATGTCCTCGGAAAACCATGCACGGGCAAAACAAGTAAACCTGGCATTTACATTAACGTTTCATTGTATTGTGTTTCCTAACCCTCTTGATTTATTTTGAGTTAAATGATATAGTACTCTAAATAAAGTAATAAAGCACTCCTGCAAAATGTATAGCATCTGATGAAAGCCATTAAACATGTGTCTACATAATTTATAAAACGTAAAGTCATCTCATTTATCAAGCAGATTTATTTGGAAAAAGCTGGTCATGTATCACCAAAATGCCGGACTCGGGTTAAGGATTGCATGCTGCTGTGTATGGAGTGATGACGCTGTCAGTATGCTGAAAATCTTAAATCGAGAATTCTGTCTTAAATCAGCTATCAAAATATCTAAGAAGATCTGAATTTAAGACCTGCTGTAGTCTACAAGTATCCGTTCTGCCAGACAGGTTTATCAAGCCGTACACGTTTAGATATTTAAAAAAAAAATCACTTTACTTCATGTAAATGAAGAGCCTGTGCCAGTCCTGCAATGTTCCTATTGCTACTGATGAATAATTGGAAGATTAATTATTTAAGAGCGGGTTGGTAAGATTGGGGCTGGATCGTCCTCAGCCTCAATACACAGGTGTTCGATTCATAATCATGGGTATAGGGTACGTTTGCACTTACATTCATGAAGTCTGTGGTCTGTTTTATGAATATACGCTATTGCTCTTCAAAACAGGAAATGATTAAAACTCCTCAAAATAAAGTCAGGACAGGAATAACTGAGGTAGGACCGATGAAAAAAAAACAATCAATCAATCAATCAATCAATCAATCTACACTAACAGTTATTAAGATCCAATAGGATCCCTGCAGTGAATATCCCAAAGTGTAAATTGATAAGTTATATGTATGGGAAAGAGACTAATGCAACTCTGCTAAATTAGTCTGTTCTACACTCCTAGACTTGTGGGTAGGCCCTCTTTTTATACTGATATTTATTACTGTATTTGAATCAAAGACTCGGCTATGCATACAACATCATCAGATTATGTGGCAGTTTTTAGGAAGACCCCAGAGGGTCCTGAATAAGCCAAATGGTCTCTTTTTGAAGCTTAAAATCTCTATAACTGCTCCTTGCCACACCCCTCTGGGGGCCCCAACCATACACTATGTTGCCTCACACTTCAGCCCCCCAAATGTCAAAACTACGCCCTTGAGTGTAAGTATAAGTAAATATTTCCCAAACTCTTATCATTTTTTTCGATGAAGGTCTTACTTACACAGCTAGGTAAGAATGGATTCTGGTCTGCCTTCTTTTCCATACAAAAATACTTCTGGTTTATTGTGCTAGTAGTTTTTTCTACAAGGTCTTGCACTGTCAACTGGCATTGCATTTTAAAAACGGTCGATGTTTGTTGTTTGCAAAAGTACATGACCTAGTTTCCTCAGCAGGACCATGTCAATATTCCTCTCGGGAACGGCACATGGTTCCCAGTCACTGTGTGTTCTTCTGTTCTGCTTTGTTCAATACAGCATGCTTCAGTTTCTAACAACAACAACAAAAGGAATAATTCAGGACCTGAAATGTGAAGTGCCATGTATCTTTGAAAAGCAAACAAAGATTACCAGCAGTGTTGTTCCCAGAAAATACTCTGCCCTTAGATAAACAATCTAAATACATCCCTAAAGCCAACTTCGACACACCGTAGCTCCGGGTATTTACCCATAAGAGGTTACAGCTTGGGCATGTTAACAGTGGAATGAAGCAGTGTGGAGTAGTGGTTAGGGCTCTGGATTCTTGACCGGAGAGTTGTGGGTTCAATCCCCGGTGGGGGACACTGCTGCTGTATCCTTGAAAAAGGTACATTATTTAGATTGCTCCAGTAAAAACCCAACTGTATAAATGGGTAATTGTATGTAAAAATAATGTGATGTCTTGTAACAATTGTGAGTCGCCCTGGATAAGGGTGTCTGCTAAGAAATAAATAATAATAATGAAAAGGTGGCTGTGTGCCCATTCTCTACAGAGTGAACACAAGGGTGTGCTGAGCTTATCCTTCAACACTAGTTTATGTTATTTTCAGATAACCTTGAAAAAATAGATGCTATTCTGTTTGAGGTTTGGCATGTTATGTGTTATTTATTGCAGATGGATGTCTAGGACTTATCAAAGTATCAATGTTTGGAAAATGTTCTCCTAAAAATCTGTATTTTTTAGTGTGCTAGTGTAGTGTGCTCTTATCACAAGTTATTCTACGCAGTTACACAGCCACAGACATGATTTAAATACAGTAATATAGATACATTTTCTAAGTGATACTGCAATGTTGTGAGCGACTGTGACAAATCCCAGCCTTACCCAAACGATGTCCTGAATCAATATTCCAATCGCTATCCATCCATATGGGCCATGTTTCTGTATAATGAATTAGACCTGTTGTTATTTAAAAAGGGATTGCTTGAGTCAGGTTTTTGGAACGGGCCAGTGAGTACATGGAAAAGTGTCAATGCATGAAAAACAAGCCTGGTGAAACAGCGAGAGACATTTAAACAAGCTGCCATGTAATGAATTCTTAATTTTCAAATGGTACATTTCTCAATACACTGTTGACTGGGCTTAAAAAGACAACAGGGCATTTGGGGGGACCGTCACCGGGCCGAGTGACTCCTGCTTTATACAATAGGAATTTATAATTTCAGGGAAGATAAACTAATACTCTCAAATGCTCCCAGCTCCCTGGGATAAGACTAAAGCTAAACGATCATTTATAAAGGATTCAAAGCTGTTCAACTTGCTGTTTCTGATGCTTCATAAGAGTGGTTTTAGGTACAGGTCCTGACTATACTCATACAAACTAGTGAATATTGTACGCACACACTGTGGCATTTACATACTGTGGTTAGACTAAGAGGGGGTTCAATCATAAAACATGCCCGTTTAGGACACACATCCCAGTTATATAACATCTAGACTACATTTTCTAAGCACATGTCTACGGTAGTAAACATTATGCATTATTGTGGTAAACCCTAAAACACATAGAACTCCCATGGCAATGATGCTTCCATGACTTATTTAAACATTTTCCTTTATGAATCTGAGGAATTATTTAAATGCACAGAATTATGCATTAGTTTGAAAGCCTATCACTACAATCTGTTATATGAATTAATTCAGTTATTAACTTGCATGGTCTTATCAGTATTGCACATTGTATTTTTCTGATGCTGTTGTAATTAGCAGCTTCAGTTGCACTTAAAACTGTCATGATGTTTAAAAACACTGTGATGTTTAAAAAATGTGGATGATAACAAAGAAATGGGAAATAAACACGTACAGAATGTACTGTATAAACATCTTAACGGCAGACTGAGGAAGAAATGCTATCTTAATATATAATAGATATGCCTACATTTGGCTGGGATAGAGATCCGAAGACCATGTTGGTATAAATCAGTGATGATAGGGTTACTGAATAGAGGGATTGGATGAGTACATGAGGAAAATACAAGGATAGTATTTAAATCTCAGGAGATGGAGCTAATAAACAGTTTCCAATGTTAACGCTGACATTGAGCTCAAAGAACCTCTATGGAACAGCTCTAGAAATAGAGGCAATAGACAATGTAATACAGCAGGCAATTCTGTATTTTCAAAGACAAAACCACCTTTGAACCATGCACACCGGCTTGTGTTTTATAACTCCAGCCTGATGTATTACTGGTTACAATGATGTTTCTGAGATGTGCGTGCGTGTGTGTGTGTGTGTGATCAGAGTCGCATCACGCTGCTGTAAGAACACAGGTTAATTCTGTAGGGTAGCCGCCCCCAAGCCTATACCTCACATAACCCATGGCATGCTGAATTCTCTCAGGCACGGGCTTCCTCACAGTGGATTACTTTACTCTAGCCATATCGCAACTCTGAGGTAAACCATGGTAAATGCACAGCCAGCCACGTAAGCATTAGACTACCAGACTATCAGTTTTCTTATGCACAAAGACACTGAAAATAAATAATGAACATAAACGTACAGTATATAAGTATGGTGTGTTATTTCTGAAGTTAAGGGATGCATGTAGCTGAAGCCACTGCATACTTCAAATGGTGCAGCTCCTGTCGTTAGTCCACAGCTTCTTTAAACCAGAATCCTGCCCCTCTTGGAGCATAATGGGCACGTGTGGAAAGTTCTGTACCCTAGAACTTATTGTTTTTGGCTGGTCTCTGCTGTTTTTCAATACGTTACTGCAGACCGCATAAGACTGAAAAGAAAAGCATGACACAATCAATGGCAATGCCAGCACAAACGCATACAGAGGATTAAATACATTCTTTACATTGTTTTTAATCAGATCTTTGAAAGCTCGCTGTCAATATTTGTGTTGAATAAATGACACAAGCACATACAGTAGAAGGATGCACAGCGTTTGGTTCTCCATATATAGTTAGTTAGTGGTGTAATTAGGTTGGCCCTAATGGATGAATGTTTTTCAAAGATCTGCCGCTGTCATCACAGCATGGTGAGAATTAATTACGTGTTCCATGTTCCATCTTCCATATGCATGTCTAGTGTATATGTTGCTCATAACCTCTTATTAGGATGTTGTTGCCTATTTATATTCTGCGTGGGGTCATTAAATATTCATTACACAACTCATCATGCAAACTCAGGACTGCTGGCTTTGCTGAAATTGATGTATTCAGCATATAAAGGCTACATTATAGGATTGGGAAACAGCAACCCAATCATGCATCTTCAGGATTTAGAGCCATAGGCCACACTCATTTGATTGTGAGGCTGCACTTTGGCGATATCATTGTCATATTATTCACAATCATCCAAATCAATCATATCTAACTAAATACTGAATGCATGCGCACGTCCAAATTTCAGCACAGGAGCGAAATGTAATATAATCTAGCAGTGCTGTTCCCTCTGTCCTTCTCAAGAAATGACTGCATTTTACTGTTTCCCATTTCATTTAAAATACATGGTCTCGAGCTAAGGTGCAATTACACTGTTACTACATGTATGAGTATTGCATAGTAATTACATTGCAATTACGCTAATCAATTGGATCCTGTAAGACCCAACTTGACAATGTTTTGAGTTCAATCAACTTCTCAGAACCGGACGAGCTCAGCTTTTTGTAAAGGCATCTATATCAGAATACACTGGTCAGAGCACGTAAGTTTGCTTGTAGTGATTAAACAGACATTGCAGTGAAGCCAGGCAGGCAAGCTACAAGGGTGGTGCAGTAACCTTCACTATGATACATATTGATGAAGCCCATGAACTGTAACACTAATGAACTGTTACCATATGGTTGCGATATCTGGGTTAAATGCATAATACAAGCCTGGCAAACTGTAACCTTGGATACCCCCTGTACCCCGGTAAACTGGCCATGAGAAATGTTTGTTTTTTATAATGTGGATCAATATTTTGTGATTTACAGATTGGGTGTACTATGTTCCTATAGAGCAGCTGTGTTTCTCTTTCCTAAGGTTATGCATTTAAAAACGTCGAACACAAATTATACTGTGAGGTCTGAGCTCTGAATCTTCATATTAGTTGCATTTGTAGTGGACATATAACATCATTTTATAAAATGTATGAGAATAGCAGTTGTGTAAAACCTTTTTTTTTTTTTTTAAATAGGAACAACAGTTAAACCTTTGGGGTGTATATATATACAGTATATATATTTCTTCTTTGACTCAAATGAGGCTATTTTTGTGAAGTTAAGAAGCTCAAGCTGGATTTTAATAGGCAACCCCCTTAGGATGTTCATCCCATTTATCATTAAGGAAGCACTTGAACAAAAAACAAAACAGATATTTTGCATTTCCAGTAATCCATCATGTGCAAAATAACCCCCTTTTATAACAGCATAGCACCCTAATGTGTGTGCAGTTGTGGGAGGAAAAAAAAACCCATCAAATGCAAACTAACACATTGTTCATGCACATTGAAAATTGCCTTCAATTCAAGCAACGGTAAGTGTCTTTTTCTTTTGAGCTGGGACCTCAGATGCGACTTGCAATCTGTTTCTTCACTGCCAATCCAAGCAAACATTTGAAATGCATTCGTCTCTTTTCAATATAACTCCAAAGGCTCGCTGGGAAGCAATACACTGCTTTTGAAATGCTCTTGCTAAAATCATGATTGCAAATGTTTTCTGAGAACACCGACTTCTAATTACATTTGTTTCTAGACAGCGGCTAATTATCAGCAATGCTGATTCTGATCTATGGGTGTATGTTCCAACAGTTCCAATCCCGTCCTATCATTAGATTCTAATCTGTCACTTAACAGGTTGTAAAATAAATATGAAACACAGGGTTCTCAATCCATCTGATGTTAACTGTAGGCTATGATATTCAGGTTTTTAGAATTGCATCTGGGCTTCAATGATGATGTTTGAGTGTATGGGACTGATGTGAAGGTGTGTGCTGTCTAGCTGGGAAACCATTGGCTCATGCCATTACTGTGTCCCCTGTTGAATATTGCGGATTTAAGGTTAGGGTTGTATCATGCAAAATAAGTTTTACACAGTAAGTACATTGTAACAATGCATCATAACATTGTAGTTATGTGTAAGTACACATGTATTTGCCAAGTAACTACTATGCAAATGCACAGTAATTAGAGACAGTAATGTAAACTGTTACCCGTTTTTGCCTTTGTTAATGGTTACAAGGTAATTAATCATGTGAAGGTCGTCAGCTCTTCTGACACAGTTCTGAGTTTGAATATCCCAAAATGCAATGACTTCCTAAGGGATGCATCCAATTACTGTTCAGCATCTGGTTTGCAACTATTCCTGTGCACCTATTCCAGAAGATAAACTGCTGTCAGCAGTGAGAGTCATTACAGTAGGGGCTAATGTAACAGGCACATGCGATTGCATGGTTTCCGTGGTCTGCTGGGGTGCTTTAGTGAGCAGGTTTGCAAACACAACATGCAATTGCACTCTTGTGCATGTAAAGTGCAGTAAAGTACCGCATTCTTTTTATCATGGATTAACATGACACCGGCATTAATGTCGATATCTAATTGAAAACTAAAAGGTCCATGTTCAGGTGGCATTCATTGTTCCAATGAGCATTTCATTTGTTCTGCCATTTACCTCATTGCTGGGTATTAGTTAAGCATGTATACTAGGCAAGTCATTGTTGGTCCTGCATTATAGGCAAGTTATGGCAAAATATACAAAAGAAGGAATTCTCGTTTAATGATGTGTGAGTGGTGTGAGGAATTGGCAGCTATACCCTTGACAAGGAGGAGCATCTTACCCATACATTGTTATTCTGAAATGCAGGGGTTTTTGCACAGCTGAATGGTGCTTTGCATTGTTACCTATGTTGCCAAGGTTACACTGAGCAGAATATTTGTTCTATAATAAGCTCGTAACATTTCACAATATGAAATATAATTGCTTAGGCAAATTATGAAAACTACAAGGTTACTTAAATGCACACCAGTTCTTCCGATTGAATATTAAGCTGTGGGCTGCTGTGAAGTGTTCGGTGCATACAAAAACATTAATTGCAGTTGCACTAAAGGATAGTTAAATGTTGTTAAACCTCAGCTTGTTATTATTACATCCCCTTTCATTTTTAACAATTACTTCCCAGGGAATGGGTAATGCAGTCTCAGATTTCTTAATACAGCACTGAAAAACAGCGGTCTCAGCTCCTGGAAACCGGACGAGCTCAGAAGGAGAATTCTCTCATTTGTACAGCATGTGATAATGTATTAGTTTACACACATTAATTAAGCATCATTGTTTTTGCATTCAATTAGCTTCCAAGCAATGTGCAGCATTTAAAGAACTTGAGAGTCTTGTCTGTACTGATTGCTCTATTGTGTTACACGAAGGACTGACTGCCCACGAATGAAGATCACTTCCTCTGCTTACGCATTCATCTAGATGGCTTTACGTTTGTATTTTCATTTACCCATTTTGTTTCTGGAAAGTCCAGTCAAACCATGTTCTTTTAGATATGATTATATCCATGCCTTGGTGTGCTTCTGGATAGTAACCTCTCATTTGATGCCCAAATCTCCTCTGTAGTCAAATCCTCCTTCTACCACCTCCGAAACATCTCAAATGTGTGATATACAGAAATTCAATTAGAATTCCTTCACTTTATCTACATTTCAAGTTCTTAAGGCATGTCAAGCTAAATATCAGTAACAGACCTCTGTATTCAGGAGAATATGTAAGGTATGGTTTCCAAGGCAACTACTCTACATCAGCCGAGAAAAGACTGCTGTAGAATTGTGTGTGTACCTTTATTTAGCAACACAGACAGTAAATAAATATATTGGAATTAATAATTGAATATGAAATCCACAGCATGCTCAGAGCACACAGTTCCAATTAGACTCGCTTCCCTCCACCAAGGCTTCTAAATGTCATGTTACACGGCATCTGGTTGCTTGTCTGTCAAAACAGCCTAGTGACTTCTGTGCATCTTTTTGCATGATACAACCTTAACCTATTGCTTATACAATTGCGTACTTACATCAATATTGTGCAAAAAGATTTACACTTGAAGTGCATTGTCACTGTGGTGGATCTACTTCCTCTCCCTATCCCTGTCACTTGGGTCATGGAAACTTTTGTTCTACTCTTGTATTCAACCTCAGGATATTATTAAAACTTTTCCAGTTCAGCACGTTCCTTTCATTATTTTTCAAAACTCAATTATATTACTCAGATAGAGGCTGTATGGGCAACTTGCAAGGCTTGATTGTATCATAATCCATGCTTTACGTCTGTGAAATATGAAATCAACTGTGTTAAAACACAATGACAGTTTTAAATTATTACATGACTTGAGATAGGAGCAAATGGATTAAAATGAGCTATAGATTCTGTCAGTCATAATCTACAGTATTAAATCTGTTCTGCTGAGAGATATGATATGCAATTAAAAATGAATGTTTGAACGTAATGCTGGCATTTTCAGTGTTATAAGCCACTTAGCTATACTGAAGGTATCTCTTTTGAATAATTTAGAATACATGTTTTAAATAAGCATTTTTTATCACTTAAAAATAAATCCAGTAAATTGCATTTAGGAACCTGGCAGTCGGTTTAGTTTGCTTCCGATAAAGGACTGAACACTGCTAGAGCTGCATGATTTCTTTAAAATGTCTTCAACGAAAAAGCCAGCAGCTGCTTCGAAGATCAAAAATATTTCTGCTAAACATCGCTCCAAGGTAGCAGGATGGGACGCCCTGACCCCTTAGAGGGGAACACTGTTACAGAAAGACAAACAAAAAGAAAGAAGGCACGCTCAGGGGGTTACAGTAAAGAAAGAGAGAGCGGTCAGTGAATGAAACGGGACCATTGCCACACCTCCAGAACTCCATCAAAGTTAGAACTTCACTAACCAGTTTGAGTTAGTGAGTTAAAAAGACACTTTTCTGAATGTGTTATAAATGCACTAATCACTCACTGTAATGTGCGACCTTGGACAGGTAATAATATCATTCATTCAGACTGCAGCTGCAGATTCAATACAGACTTGAACCATTTGTATCAAAGACTACACTTTAACTCCAGATGCTAATTAGGAACTGAGTCGTTTCACCCACATTAGTATTTGTGCTCTGGATAATAAATACACACTCCTCCTTATCTGACCACCCTTTTACTTACTAATACTATAAGCCCATGACAAGGTAAGGAATGCCAGTATTTGGTATTGTAATCCTAATTGCTAATACACTGGTCTACTCCATTCTCATTAAACATCTTTAATGCTATCACACACTTTGACTACAGCCTTAATTAAGACAGCATTTATATGCAGATAGGGGGTAGCAAATTAGGGAGACAGTCAGGGAATGTAACAATTGGGTGGGTAGGGAGGAGGGGGGTGGTATCAGGTGGATTCAATCTACATTTCTTTTGTAAGCAAACAAGCAACAGCTCAGTCAAGTGTGCAACTCAAGGGCAAACACTTCCTCTCTCTCTCTCACCCTGTCGCAGCTTCTATACTAACAGTCCACTTAGTTTCTCCTTACCAAGTACACCAGTGCTGCCTGTGCACATGTACCAATTAACCAGTATATTTTGGGACAGTTCAGGCTTTTCCACTCCCACCCCCAATGCATTCTGGTAAGTGTAGTCCTGCTGTGAAAGGTACCTGAGACAGGTAAAACGTACCAGAATGCATTGTGATGTGAATTGAAAAGCCTGAACTGTCCCAAACTGTCCTAGTGTATCTGCATTCATATAGTACCCCTACCTATTGTCAGGAATTTTGGCTAGAGCTCCAGAACAGTCAAATACAAGTTAAAAAAAAAAAAAAAAAATGCTGTGTAAAGCATTGCCATGCGCAAAATACCCAAGGAAAGCATGAAGTAATCCCTTTATTTGTAATTCTACACCCCTTCAGACTCAACCGAGACCCAGCACAAAATAAGATGCTCAAAGCCTTTTTCTTTTTTTTTTCTTCCATGACAGACATGCAGTGTATTTCAAATCCTGGATACATCCAGCATGCTGTCGTCTCCAACAAGCATTGTAACGGCTGGGGGATCAATGCTTCCATCACACCTCATCCAGCCTCGTATGAATGTTCCAGTCAACACAGCTCTCGGGATTTTAAACAACAATCTGTTGTACCTTGAGGCACAGCACAGTACACCGCAGTTATCATGCGGTGCAGCTGGAAGAGTAAAACCAATGCTTTCTTTTAAACAGAGAGGCGGTTTGACTGCTAAGCACCCCGGTGAGGATGAAAATGAGGAGGGAGGCTGTGACAGGATAGCGCTGTGGGCCCAAGGTGTTACCGGCAGGAGAGAGACAAGGAAACCGAAACAAGGAAGCTGCAGTTTAAGCACCAAAGTGCACATTCATTAACCCGACAGGAGGACAAAATAACAATAAACAAACCGGAACAAATAAACAGAGCACAAGGGCCAAAATAAAAGGTTTAAACAAAACAACCATTGAGTCTCTGCAGTTTCGCCAATGCAGCCATTACATAACAGAGGAAAATGGCAACACGTGATCCAGTGGTAAAGATTTCACAGCTTCAACTAAATAATGCACAGGCAAAATAAAGCAATTTGTATTGTAATTGTGTTTCCACCCACAACGCAGTGGACTTCAGCCCTCGCGGTGCAGAAGGCACAGCACTGCCCTCATTAGAACGATCCATCTCAGTCAGGGAATTGATACATGCCAATGGGCAGAGACAAGAGAGATTTGTCTCCGCAGTTGCTTGTGTTAGCCCTCTTGGGAATCATACGCATTGCCCAGATTCCAGGCGTATACAGCTTAAGTTAAAGAACAGGGCCAGAGAGAGATTAGTACAGCCTAAGGCATTTGTCACTGTCACTGTAGTTTTCACTCTGCTTCTTCGATTTTGCCTGTATTTTTAGGTGCTATCAGCCATGCAAACACAAGCACATGCCTTACCTGTCTTGGCAAACAAGGTACAACTCACTCAGCTTGTACTGCTCTGACACACGTTGTTAAATTACTGTGGCAAAAGCAAAGCAGATTTCAAGAGCATCGCTGAATCCCTACTGCCACCTACTGGCCTGTTTATGTATTGCACTCTTGATGAAATCCTGGGTTTCATCAGTTCAACAGCAGCCAGTTTAAATGCACGAGTCATTCCAGAATTCCCAACAAGCTTAGACAGACACTGCAGTTTCTGAAGCAGTAAATCCTGGAGCCTATTCCTGAGCAACATCAGTGTAGTGTCACTTTGTTCTTCTTCAAACACTTCCCCATCAAAATAATCAGGATTCCATTTACTGTATTAAAAAAAAACAAAAAAAAAAACACTGTGAATTTGAGGGCTGATGGCACCAGTTCTATTCAGACATCATAAGAGCTTCTCCTCACAGCTCTGTAAGCGCACCTCATTTCTGATCTGAACTCCGCTTACTGAACTGTACTAATATCCACTGACCAGAGATGAAAAACGAGACTACAGCTCTACCTGGGTCTGGATTAGGTAGCACTTTACACAAAGCGTCTCTAATTACTGCGTATTTACATAGTACTTTACTCGGAAAACACACATGCACTTACACATCACTACAATGTTATTATGCACAGTTAGAAACGTACTCAATGTAAGCATCTTTTTGCGGGATACACGTAAGTACACAGCTGTATCAGAAAAAGGGTTCGGTTTAGAGTTAGGGTTATTTATTTTACACATTGTAACTATGTAAGTACTCATGTATTTCTCTGCTATGTACATACACAGTAATGAGAGGCACGTCATGCACAGTGTCACCCTGGAATATAGCAATGTCATGTGGTGTCTGAAGCAGAGGTACGGCTGCACCAGAAGCTTCGCTTTAAGTCGGGTTCTTGTCCGCCTGGTCACTGTGGTGTTTTTGGGCAGGTGGATTTTGATAAATGGGTTTCTTATGTTTTCAAGGGAACTTTCTTATGTACCATTTCACCATTTACTGAATCAGCTGCTTTGGGGTTTTGGGGCTCATCCTGTTATTGTGTTTTAAACCTTTTTTTATTATGTGTTGACCAGAATGTGCCACCATCACAGTAGTATGGGAAGTGCATGTGTGCAATGCATAATTCATGGGGAAATATGAGTCAGTCTGTAAAAACATAGCTTTTTTTTTTTTTTAACTTTGTGTTCTTGTTGAGCCATTACTGCCCTCTGGTGTTCAAAATACTTCATTACACATTCCTGTATAATATATATTTTAAGTAAAACAAATATAATACGCTTTAGAATGTAGGTACATTAACCATGCTGTAGCTACACTGTGCTCACACGTTTGTTACATTTTTGTATTACGCATACTTAAAACATTCTCAGGACAGTGGTTTTGGTTTTTAAATACATTATTGACATAAATGAATGCATTTATTAAGTTCGAGGTTATGGCAAAAAGTGACTTGTGAGTGACATCAGATTACTTAAGTATTTTTAATATATTAACCAAAGCATAAAAACACACTTGATATATAGCTATTGACAATCTCCAATATATGAAAAATCTTCAAGTGCCAGCTTTTGCCGTGCCTAAATCCTTCTTTGCCTTTGCATTTTGAATGATGATTGCGCACAACCTTGTGCTTTATCACTGTGTTCTGTGTTCAATGTGGCAGCCCTCTGACCAATGCAAATTCTAAGCAAAGGCATGGAAGAGAGATAAAACAAAACTATTACATCAGAGATGTGCATATATGGAAAAAAAACAAACAAAAAACGTCCCTAATCGTGATGGAACGTGTTCAGAACCTTCTTTTGCTCAAGCGTGTCATAATCTCGGAGCATATGAAGGTTGTGTGGCAGACTGCCTGTCTGTTTGTCACACATACATTAACGTATCTACAAAAGACCTTATCAAAATTCTGATGAGATTTGGCATTTGTGACCATCGCAGACAATGCTCATTTCTTTGTGTGTGTTCTCAATCCTTTCTACTACACCGAAAAGCCCTCCAAGGTTTGTTGTGAGCAGGATAAGGATAGTGTTTAGCCGGGGCTTAAAAATGAATTTGCAAAAGAGAAAGTAAAGAACAGGAGCTGCAGATGTTCAGTCCTTGAGGTTTGTAACACATCTTTGTTGAGTGTATTATAATCTATGACTGTCTGGAGGATCTCTCTCTGCCTGCCTGGATTTCCATCTTGCATTAGAATTAAGGTTTACGGATTACACTTTAGTGTAAAACGCAGTGAAAAATCTGGTTTGCTGCATGTAAACCTGGTGCCTAGTATCCAGGTTGAGCTGCGAGGTGGTGCCACTTAGTAAATGTGTTATAAGCTTGTAGTTTGGTTAGGTTTACATAGCGTTTGCACACCGTAAAAGTCACGCAGCGGAAAATGTTACGTTATAATGCATTTATTTCTTATGCATGTTATGTAATGCTGACCTGAGGGTTACACAAACCAATGTTTCGCTTGAGCTTTTTATTAGCTCTCTGTTAATAATGTGTTTTCCTCTCACAGAAGCTCCCCAAAGAATTGAAGCAGGCATGGGAGGAAACTTCAGTGCAGAACAGTGTGTGATTGGCCAGTCTCCCCAGGGATCTGGAGATCGCTGTCTGAAATATCCTTTGGCTCTACTGCTTCCATGCTTTTTTCATTTACTTCCTTTCTTTTTAGCTGAACAGATAGGGAATACTTATCAAAAAGAGTAAAGACATCCAAGTGTGGGTGTTTTAAAAGATGCTTCTTGGTTATCATATTTAATCATGCTAATTCAGTAATTTTCACCTTTGAGAAGTACTGTATGGAAACCCACTGCAGGTTGAACTGTCCATGCACGGCTTTCTTGTCTCTGTCCGATATAATGTAACAACAACGTTTTCAATCCGTTTTAATGAAGTTTAGGATTAGGTAGTTTACCAAAGTTACTTCACCTCCATGCAGCTATAAAAGGTTTTTCGTGTAAATGTATGATAAAAAGAGTTTCACCGGAGGGTTCTAACTCTGCGCTCTGAATGTTTCAAATGACCTTCCTCTGTTCTAAGTCCATAATGAAAAATGCTTTGCTTATTCATGTAATAACTGCCCTGGTCCCTAGAGAAGGAAAGGGACCTTGAAGGACCATCATAGGACAGTGGAATGCCAAAGATACAAAGGAAGCCTAAAATGGCTGTGACTCTCAAACTTTTCAAAGCGGTTACTCCAGTCTTGAATTCCTTTTTTAAAGATGAAAATGCAACAGTAATGTACAGACCTGAGGGGTAGGGTTAGGTTTAGAGTTACGGTTAGATTTTAGGGTTAGGGTTATATCTTGCGGTTAGGGCAAGAGGACTTTGCTACCCTTCCTCTGACATGTTTTTGTTTGGTTTCATTTTCATGCTCCACAAATCTCATACAGCGTCTACTGCTCTCTGTACTCCTTACTTCTGGGCTCTAAGTGCGGCCGCTAAATAGCCCGATGTACGTTATCATGATTGCAGCTCATTATTTGTGCATGTTGAGTAATTTGCGTTGCTCATAAACTTGCATAGGCCGCAGTGCAAAATAACTGCCTGTCCGCTTGGCAATTTGGATTTTGCAGCCGCGATTGTTTGCACTGCACCTATCCTTACACCAGCCCCTGTCCTCTGCTTTCTGTGCTTTCATAACCACAGGAATTTGGCTGGCATTTAAAGATGGTTGAAAAGATATATCTACTTGCAAATAATGTTATCTCTAGACCGCCAAGAGAACATTTGTGTAGGGTATGTCACATGGTGTGTATCCCTGCAGGCTTTCATCTCAGATTCAGATCAGAGGATCGAGAGGTACTGCCGTAACCAAGGTGAAACTATTACCAAAGCCAGGAAGATTTGCATTTCACTTTGAATAATAGAGTGCTAGGGTTAAGTTAAACTTTTAGTTTGTCCCCTTACATTTTCATGTTTGAAAATTCTGTGTAGTTCTTATCGCAATGGCAAAAATATATGTGTGTGTGTATATATATGTTTATGTTGTTCAGGAGCTGCTCTTCACACTTCACACAGGCTAGATCAGCTGAAATGTCTAATGAAGAGCCAGTGCCATCTAGTGATCTGCCATTCTGAAAAGTTTTCTTTTTGTTTTTCTGGCAAATAATTTCTGCGCACTAGAGTTACTCGCTGATCAAGCCTATCTACAGCAGATAAAAACAACTCCTGAACTCGCAGTATTAGAACGTTTACACAAATTTAAAATCCCCAGGTCTAAAACACATCATACTTGAGTAGTTGAAATTCTATAGTACATAGCAAACAGCACAGAAAGGAAGTGGAGCTGAGTAACTATCTGTCTCCCAGTCACGCAGTATGCATGTAGTTCTATATTCTTCAGAAAGGAACAGAAGAGTTGAAGATTAGTTTCTTGCTGGCCTGACGATATATTTTTTCAGAAAAAAGGGGGTACATTTCAAAGTCAGTTTTAGGTTTTCAAAGCCAGGCCTTAAATAGAGCTAAGATAAATGTATAGATAGTGTGATGGTCCAAACCCAGCTATGTTAATTAAATTGTATTCATTTTAATACTGTGATTATCAAGAAAAAATATATGTTTAAATAGCTTGTGAGGTTCATAGCAGCCAGGCGTTGTTTCCTTTCATGTACACTGTACTTTTTTGCAATAAAACAAATGAATGCACCATCAACAAAATGTCCCAGATTGGAAAAGCAAATGATACATTACTTTTGTTTCTCTAAACATTCAGTGGAACTATTGTCTTTCCAAAACTAGTTCTTCCGGATAGACAGTGCGTTAAGTGATGGAATACAGTCTTCTTAACCTTCAGTCAACAATAGGAACTTTCTACAGTGCAAACTCAAGTGCTCAGTACACACTCTATGTACATATTTTCCTTATGCTGCATGGTAAGCACCACTTTTATTTACCAAAGGCACAGCCAAGTTCTGCACCCCTCACAGTCGGGTACATTCCATCATCAGCAGTTCTGCACCCCTCACAGTCAGGTACATTCCGTCATCAGCAATAATCTTAGGTAATTGTGCAGAATTGACCTGTATGCAGTAAACACACAGAGCATTGTTTCCACAAAAAGTGACATACTGGAAAAAAAAGTGTATAATTAATATCCAGGTGTGAAATGATGCATGAAAGACATTACTGGCTAACAGAACAGAAGTGGCTAAATTAAGATTTAAAAAAAGAAGGAAAAAGGAAGCTGGCTTGGAGGACGCCCACTGAATCTTCGTGGGGAATTGCTGCAGTGAGGAGGAAAGTGATTGGGCATTCCAAAGTGGGAGAAAATAGGGTGAAAAAATGATCCCTTGTACCCTAAAGGGTAAAGAATTGTTTTAATTAGAGGCTGAGTACATTGTTAATAATTGTTACAAACCATTTACAAAACATGAACAAGGGCTGTTAATAGTCATGTTGAATTATGTAAGACACTAAAAGGTTGCATAGGTACAATCTAACCTCAATTACACAAAAATCCAGTTTCATCAAGCTTGAAGAATTCACCTGTGCAGTCAAAACGTTTTTATATCAAAAATAGACATGTGTGCTGTTAAGTGGAACAGTAAAACATGAGAGGGAAGATATAGACCAGATAAAAAAACACGTGTATCAAATTAACTGTTTGGTATTTAATTTGCTTGGAAGTGAGTTGAAAGCCTCAACTACAGAATCAAATCATACTTTGTATAATTTTTTTTTTTTTGGAGCAGTTTTACACAGAATTGTAAAAGTAAATATTTGCATTCCGTCCCCACCCAGACAATGACTTCATTACCTGGGTGTGTCCTTCAATGAGAGAGGATATAACCCTGCTAAAAGCCTTGCGCTTCATATTTGAATTATCCTGTGGCTGAAGACAAAGAGAAAATGCTACCTTTCACATCAATGATTGCTCTCTGTGTGCTTTTAATAGCATTGCCAGTCTACACTGAAGGAGGTGAGTGGCAGACATTATTCTTATAGGTTAGGAGAACACGACCATTCCCCCTTTGTAAGAGTTGTCCTCGACTATTACTGATAAGTGCAATCACTTATACTATTGTTTTTTTGCTCAGTGAGACCAGTGTTTATATATATATATATATAAAGGGGGCAGCAGTGTGGAGTAGTGGTTAGGGCTCTGGACTCTTGACCAGAGGGTTGTGGGTTCAATCCCAGGTTGGGGACACTGCTGCTGTACCCTTGAGCAAGGTACTTTACCTAGATTGCTCCAGTAAAAACCCAACTGTATAAATGGGTAATTGTATGTAAAATAATGTAATTGTATGTAAAAATAATGTGATATCAATTGTAACAATTGTAAGTCGCCCTGGATAAGGGCGTCTGCTAAGAAATAAATCATAATGATAAATTAATTCCTTACCTATCTTTAACTGTATATACAGAGGATATTAATACACATTGACTAAATTATTGCAGACACTGAGCTTTGACTGAAGATCATGGATAGTTTATTGTTACCAGCTAATTATACCTATTATATTATTAACTTTGACATGATATCATACCACAATCTGTGAACATCATCCTTCAGTTATATTCATCATTATTATTTCTTTATATATTAGCAATGGGTGCCGACAATGAAACTTTAAATGAAACCAACTCCACAACAGATACCACCAAATCCAATAGTACTTCTGCGGGAGAGAACTCAACTTCAGGTGAAATCAATTTTCCATCCAATACAAACACCAACGTGTCTGTTAACTCCTCAGTCTCTGGTACCAATAACACTGCGTCTGAGTCCGAACCCTCCCAGACTGTTAACAACACCATGACTACAGGTACCAACTCAACGGAGCACGGAACCAACTCCAGTCTGACAGGAACAAATCCTACATTGCCAGGAACTACTAGCACAATGAATCCTTTGAACGCCACAGCTGCGTACCTTTCTGCAAACGCTTCCAGCAGCTGTAGCCTCTCATACTTCCTCACCGTGGCTCAGTTAACCCTCGCGTTGCTAGTCTCCGTCAACAAGCTAATGGCGTAATCACAATAATCATCTGTTGTATTTTTCAAGTTTCGGTATTGTTGTGCCAAATGTATTTTCATGCTTTTTAAAGAACGTGGTGGTTTTGTTAGAGGACCACGTGGGTTCAACGTGAAAGCTTAGCAGTATAATGTAGGGTTCAGTTAAAGCTGTGACCACAGAACCACTAAAGGTGTAGCGTCAATGTGCTTGTGTCCTTGTGCGATATTACCAATATTAAAATAAGAAAAGAATGAATAAGAAAGATATTGATCTGAACATCTGATTTTGTAATACAAAATGTAGTTCAACTTAAAAAAAAAAAAAAGTGGTTTGTCTATTTTGACTATGCAATGCTACAATGGTAATGTAAGAGCATGTTATCTCGAAATGAGACGCTTTGCATATGATTTCTACCAAACCGAAAAATGAAAAGGATGGATAATATTGTTTTTTTTGTTGTTGTGTTAATTGTTAATAAAAGCTCTGTTGAAGTGTACAGTATAACATTATTAGTTCATTCAGTAATCTCTAATTTCACTTTACTCCAGCACAAATGAGGCCCTGTTGTTTACTTACAGGAAGGCAACAGCGTTAATGTCTCAGAATTAGACATTAGCATCTCAATATATTAAAGCCAAAGAAAGGTCTCTTCTAGCCTCCAAACGAGACATGTTTAACTAAATGGAAACCTATTTCAGATATCTAAACTGCATTTATGAATTTAGCAGGGTTCTGGAAAAGGAAGAAAGTTATTACAAATACTGGTCAAAAGATATCTAGTGAAAAAAACATTGTATTTTAATTACCAGTGTGCGTGTTCCTGGAGGATTTGTATATACTCAATTGTCCACACATATGTCATAAAGTTTGGATGTGTGATGGGATGGACCTTTCTGCCTTTAACATGAATGGGATTCCTTTATATATTGATGTAAAATAAAATCAAATTATTACATGTGTTATCTTTTCTATTACATTTTTTAATTTATTATTTAAAGACTTTTTACAATGTACTATGCATCAAAAATTCATGGTCAAAAGAATATATATATATATATATATATATATATATATATTCTCCTTCCTTAGGCACTGTTTGATTCATCAACAAGTATTGAGGAAGCTTACACATTCCAACTGACAACCTTTATACCCGATTTCTGAATTTAACTACACGTGAATATGCAGTAAAAGGTTCTTCACCCCCCAGCTGTTATAAAACCACAGCATTTACAACAAGCCACCAGGAGATGGCAGTAGAGCTCAATGTACGGTATGCTGTCACATTTTAAAACCAAGTGTTTGCTACAATATTCTGCAGTCAGCTGCCATTTTTATGTTATTCCAAAAGAGGACCAGAGACAAGAAATAGGTTCAGAATTTGTGTTGATAAAGCCAATTGAACGAACATGCTTGTTTATCAGCAAATAAAAACACAGAATCCTTTCTTGGCCTCGATACTCTTTCCCTGGCATGCTCGGTCTGTCCTCGGCTGACAGCTTGACTGGCTAGAGGAGAGGATGGTGGATGGGGCTCCAGCCGCCCCCCCTCCCCAGGGGAGAGAATTAGCTGCATGGGGATGGAGGTGGAAGTCGCATGGAAATGAAAAGACAAGTACAGGTAAGTACAGTACAGTTCATAACACACGTGTGTCAAGTGATTGTAATAGTTAATTGAAGATGGGGCTTGCCTCTGAGTTTCTTAAAACTACAGCCAAGTGGTAACACTTTACATTAAGTGTCTCTAATTACTGTGCATTTACATGGTAGTTACTTAGGAAATGTGTACTTATGCATAGTTACAATGTATTTAATGTGTAAATCCTTTTTACATTATATAACCCTAACTAACTCTAAACCTTACTCCAAACTTACATTTAGAAATACGATTCAGTGTAACTGGGATTAAAGACCTCCCTTACTCAAACAGTGAGAGTTTCACATCAAGGTATTGATTCTAATTAAAACTTTTAATGTACTATGTGTCTTTCTATACAATATACATTATTATTATTAAGTTTCTTCTGTATTTATTGAATGGCTGCACAGGTTTTAACTAAAGCTGGAAGAATGAAAACAGGTAAACACCTGCTATATGTAGTACACACTTGTGCATCTGTGTGGTTGTTTGACTTTTTTTAATGAGTTGAATGGGGTCTAAAGATGAAAGCTTTTATGGTTTGAATATACACTGTGGACATGCTGCAGATTGTACACAGCCTGGCAACCCTACTTGATATTTCCTGATCAGCTCAAGATCTCTTTGCTCCAGGAATTTCCTCATTCCCTTTCCTTTCCTTCTAAATTAAAACAAAACGCGTTATTGTTCAAACATGTAACTTTAATTCTTCAAACAAGAGTTCAGCATGCATGGACTGCTTTTTATTAATGAAGGTATATGGAACATCACTCAAGAAAGTGTCCATAAAGCCTTTATTTTTCTCCTGAAACAGTTGGAATATTCTTCCCACTACAGTATAAGGCTAGTGTGTGAAGTGAAGGTACTGCCGTTATTATAATTTCATATATTTCCACTCTGTGTGCTTTTTGACACATTTGAACCCTCTTCCTAAGGAATATCTATACAGCAGTAACTTATCAGAAGTGGAGCGCTGTGTAAAGTGTTGCATCAAACCTCAGAATTCTGCCCAAAATGGGCTTCTGTTCCCCCAACACTGTCCTATGGTCAGACAAGCAGACAATATCAGAGTATTACGTCAAACCTCTCTTTGTGCACAAGCTTTATAGTTCCTAAGAAGTTACAGACATTCACAGGCCCACCTCTTTTCCTCAATATTTCAGGGTCAACATCCAGACCCCATCGACTCCCGTCCCACGTCAAAAGTTTGCTTTTCACAGTGATGAGAATTTGTGCTGTCAAAAAATATCCTCTACAGCAAAAGGTATACATGGGCAGATTACCTCAAAGGCATATGCAACCTGAATTGCAGTATTACTATTTTTTACCTATGCTGAACTCTCTCAAATTCATTATGCATAAAGCAGGGGGTTGGTTTGATGTTCTTTGACAATGTATCAGTGTCCCCTAGGGATGTCAAGGTGAGGTGATAAAACGAGAGAAATCCTTTCTTCGCTGCTAGGCTTTCCAGAGGTCACCAGCAAAACAATTTGTGTTTGCTGTCAGGTGCTGAGTAACTACATCTTGCTGGAAATGTGAGTATGATTCAAGCCCTGTTGAAAAGAATAGTGTTAATAAAAGTGACTCTAGACCTGGCTCCTTAGCTACTGTAATAACTCTGTATGCATGAGTGAAAACGGTGCAGCAAACAACATCATTTGACTGCAGTGAATGTGTATATGTAACAGGCAGTGCCGTGCGATGCAGTGCAGTCACAGATTCCACGCTCCACTCTTAATACTGCAGATAAAAAAAAATCATAGTTTCAAACACTTCATCAGACATCATACAGCATCATACATCATTCTGCAACAGGAACGGGACTACTTAAGTACTAGTCAGAACTAAAATAGACACGAAGCTTTGAATTAAAAAAAAACACTTGAGGTCTTTGATGCTCACATCAAAGCAAACGTATTTAATAAAGTTATTAGAAATAACATGCTTTGAATGAAACCTTGTGTAATTCTGTAGCATTAACAGAGTGTAGCTGGAGAATCGCTTTGATGTTTTGTAGGTGTAACATTTTGTTTCTTATTACTGGGAAGTCTTGTATTTCTTCTATAGGCTGTGAAGTGCATTAGCATTTTGTAACGGCATCATTTACTTTGTACTTGGAAATCCCTCGCCTCTCAAGGGTTTATTATACATATCCGTCTTATGAATTATATGAGAGAGAATGGGCAAAAACTGACCCTCCCATACCCATCCCCTTATCAAATTGAAACTGCCCGAAAATGATTGTGTAGGGCTCTTACACTTAAACTACACTTTCACAAATAAAAAAATATGAATTTATAGAAATCATATTTACAGAATAACATGTGGCCCATCAGTGCTTTCCTGGTTCCTAGTAGCTGGCGGATCTCAAAACTCAGGACTTAAAGGATCCCAGTGCTTCAGCATCAACAGCATGGCTAGGTAGCCCATTCCACCCCCTCAGTGTTCCGTCCCCTCAGTGTTCCGTCCCCTCAGTGTTCCATCCCTGAAGTGTCTCCTGCCCTCTTTTCTAAGTCCACTTCCACCTGGCTTCTGTGCTGGGTGTGGATCGATCGGGTGAACTTTGTATACTCCTTTTAGGAATTCTATCAATTCTATCATGTCACCCCTAATCCATTTTGTTCTAGGCTAATTCAGTTACAATGACCTATCTTCATAGCTCTTTCCTTTAAAGTAATTGTAGCCAAGAAAAGAATCCCATTAATGTCAGCCATTATGCAATTATCCGTTGGCTACA
The DNA here is from genome assembly GCF_902713425.1 of Acipenser ruthenus. Lineage (NCBI taxonomy): Eukaryota > Metazoa > Chordata > Actinopteri > Acipenseriformes > Acipenseridae > Acipenser > Acipenser ruthenus. The sequence continues at coordinate 868,625 of NC_081227.1, read as the reverse complement.
AAGGCCTCAAGTGTGCATTTTTAAAAGAAATACATTTTATAGCCCACGTGTATTTTAATTTTAAAACATGATATCTACTAACCGATACACACTGGTAATCTTCTGAGGTACCACTATGCAAGCTAAAGAGGACCAGATCCATTGTATTGCAATTGCTCATCATTCTGTGGTCTGTCAATTATTTCTTCCGGGTAATCATTGGTATTAATGGCATCCCAAAGATACATATCTGCTTATCTGGGGTTATTTTGAAACAAATTTAGAGCATTTTCCACCCCTAGGGAATTACCCTAGATTGCAATCCATGTGTATATCCTGGGAATATCCCTAAAATAAATGATTGATGCAAAGAGAAATCTGTCTCGCCGATATCTATTTACAGCAACTCTCGGCCTAGCTGTTAGAATCTTGCAAATTGCCATAAAAGGGTTTGAAAAGCTGCGCATGAAAAACAAAGCTTGCACAGAAATATTTGCTGTGTGCTCGGTTGAGATGCATTCATAATTCATAACTCGCTATAGGTTATGTGTTTCCAAATTGCTCTGTCTGCGATAAATAATGATGCTGCAAGAGGTGCTCGTCAATCATGTTAATTTAGTCTGCAGCTTGATTTACTTGGGGAATCGTTCAAGTTGTTGACTGCTGTTGCATGACTGAATCCCAACAACATTTCTGTTTGTCATCTTATATAAGTAATGTTTATCAGCACCACCATTACCTCTCTGCATGTTATAGCATTAAGGAACCATCGTTAGCTGTAAGACATTGTTATTTCCATTTAAAAATCGTCAGGTTAAAAAGAAAGCGAGGGAAAAGCAGCTGGGGTGGTCATCGCTGTTACGTTGTTATTTCTGTTATATGAAATAGCATTAGCTTGTCATAACCCAAGAGCTGGTAAATACACCTCCGTTTGTTAGATTAGATTGTGTTTGCGGTCATGCATAAAGATATTGAACTCAACACATTTTAGATATGACATTTACCAGATGATTTTCTGCATACTGTATACCACCATAGAAGGGGTTAAACACGCTGTTTATTATGACAGTCTTTGCTGTTCATGGTTGGCCTACCTCACACTGGAATTCCCAATGAGACAGCTGAATCTGCACAGCATAATCATTATAATTCACTAAGGTGATACCGTATATAGGTCATACAGTACTTCATAACACTGTCACTTTCTTGTGAGTCAGAACAATATCCTATGCTACATATTATACAAGTCAGATTCTCAAAGCTGATATAACCCTAAACCTAATCTTAACCCACTAACCCCAACCCCACGAACCTTAACTCTAATCCTAACTCTAACCCTAGTCTAAAACTCGCTTTTATCTGGAGATTAGTTTCATTTTGGATGAACTGAAGCTGCTGACGAACGCTGTGCAAAGTGGCACTCCCTGCAAAGCTGGATACATTTGCATTTGCAATAGTCACAGGGAAACTGCTCAAGGGAACTGTCTGTTCATTGTGATGCTATTATGATTTACATACAATGCAAAACACCTTCTTGACAAGCATCTCAAAGCACAGCAAATGGCATAAGCTCAAGGAAGCCTGATGTATAGATACATCTGTATATATTATCATGTAGTGACTAACTGTAACGCATTGCATATCATGAGTATATACATTCCCACAACAAGCGCCTAAACCATGCTTGAAATATACATGATTATATACATAGATATCAAGAATAGTTTAGGTGTTTCCAATATCAGATTAAATCATCATTTGAATAGCTAGTATCTTATTTGTCCTTGGATAAACAATGCGTCCAATGATCTACAAGGAAGGGATTTATATCTTGCCTCAGTCCATTACGTCCCTGCTGTGCGACAGAGTTCGCCTCCTCCTTCCCAGCCTGCACCTGCTTTCTGCCTTCATCTAACAGGGGAAGGCAGCTATCCTGCCTCTCCACATATCTGTGAGCTAATTTACGGGCAGGGGTACCTTGAAAGGCGAGGCCAAAGAATGTGGTGTACAATATGTATAATGTAGTAGTGTTGCCTAATCTATGTTTTAATAAATAATCAATCACATGAGTTTCCTGATGGAACCAAAAGTTAATAGTTCATGTTGTTGTTCTGCACTATAGCAATACATCTAGAGGTTCTTATGAGACCTAATGTTTTTAACACAAGACTGGACTTTAAAACAACAGAGTGCCCATAAAATCTTGAACTGTAACATTGTAGCTTTGAATACTGGGGCGTTTTATCATGCAGTTTTACTCTGGTGTGAACGTACTTTGAAAAATGCTTTGTTTTTAATGTGATTGTCTATAATGGTAGACATTACATTTTAATAGCTTCTACCAGACATTAATGTTTTGCTTATATTGTATCTGTCATACCCGTTCATTTATATTCAGACCCACTGCATGTACTTTTTCCTCTCCTGCGCAACTTATTAATGAAACATGCTTTACAGAGATTATTAAGCAAACTGATATCACTTTGAGGTCATTAAATTAGTTGACATTTCTGATGGCAATCCTAAATTGGCTGGAATGCATTCTGCAAATGATGCAATGCATTTCAATACCCATGTTACATTTCCATTGGCAGCTGGTATGGGTTGGGGGTTTGGAAGCCTTGTTTGTGTCCCTCAGTAGCAGACTGCAAACCTGCACTGCTGTGGTTGGCAAAGCAGTTTCTTATGCAGCGTACAGCAAGTGCAAGGGTGAGCAGTGTCTATCCAGGTGATCCGAACTGTAGCGTCACTATCTAAAGAGGACACTCTGTGACATATTTCTACAGACAGAACTGCACCAGGCAGACTCGCAGGCGATGTTGTTAGATGTTTGTATAACCTTACACAGCTTTGAATCACCAGTGTAAAAGTACGAAGCATAGCAAAATTAATTTGATGGCAAATCCTATGAGTGTTCAGTAGCACTTTACATTAGGTGTCTCTAACCAAACTGTAATGGTTTTGCAATACCACTCGGATGACACATAATTAAACACATGGCTGTACAGTCACAACATGCTTAATTAAAAAAGGAAAACATGTTGGCAGTTTCTAGCATCTTTTGTAATTACACTGTACATATATAACCACGTGTTTAATTATAGTGTATGCCATGTGTTAATGCTTTTTTTTTGGTTTAATTCTTTATGTAAATTGAATTACAGATGCTTTTTTAATATGCACTGTAAAGACCGAAAAGTAAGCCAGCACACATGGTTTTTCTATCTGATGCTCACTGCATGGCAACAACATACCATTGGTTACCTTTCTCAAAGTTCAGATGAAATTGGATGGACATGAGCATATTATTCAAATAAGTGACTCTCTGTCCAAGCGCCTGCATGTTCTGTGTGCATTCCTTTGCATGACCTTCTTTTGAATCTGGGAAGCCCTCAGCATTACACCGGTCATCTGATCACACACTTCATTGTATGCTTCAGCAATGGGATGGAAATACACATTGCCTTTCTGTTTCAACGACAGCCACATCTGAACAGTAAACTCAATTTGAAAACGTTCTGTAGTCTCTTCTTATTGTTTATGAATCATCTGGCATAGACAACATAGGAAACACGATTTTGAGTATGGCCATTGGTCCCCCTGTTGGCATACTACAGAACACAGTGTTTAAGTACTGGGTATAGATGATGTGTCATTGGCATTAGAAAGGAGGACTTATTTAATTATGATGCGTACACAGCAAAGGAAGAGAAAACCTGACCCCGGATCTCCTCCATTCTTTTCAGATGATTTGCATGATGGCTCTGATATCTCCCCTGGTTCAGCATTAGCATGGAAATTAAATCAGATCACTGAAGATGCATTGAAGAGTTGTGTGTTTTTAATCTTGTTCACCAGCCTTCACATTTTCTCATTTTATACTGAAACGTACATCAAGTTGTCATTAGAAGCACATTACTTCACCAATGCCGCTTTGTCGTCTGTAATTGCAATCGGTAATATAAACGAGAGAGCATCAACACGTGAGGTCCCACCATCGCGACAGTGGGGCAGCATGAATACATACAAGGGAGTATCTGCATCAGGTCGTGAATATTTAACAGTAATGATGTGCCAATGCCTGGCCTGGAAACACCAAAGATGATAAAACAAGTCTAAAAAATATGCTTAATTTATGATTTTAACAAAAGCAAACGTGCTTATTTTGCAGTAAAACATTGCTTTCAGACCGCCTCAGTATAATATCCACTTCACTATTCAGACCTGTGTTTTACAGTCCCAATTGCCTCCTATTAACAGCAATGTAAAGTCAGCTTCCATGTTAAGGTCACTATCTACTGTACCTCCCACACGCATCAAGACTCTGGTACATACCCTCTCTATCTGATCAATGCAATGTTAACTGGTTAAATAAATGGGCTAAACCAAGACATTTTAAATCATCAAAATCCTATGGTGTTTATTTGGGTAGCACTTTACATTAAGTGTCTCTAAGTGCTGTGTAGTTACATAGTAAATACACATGTACTTACACATAATTACAATTACACATACACTACATTGTAACTATGTATACTAGCACTGTAAATAGGTGGAAGTAAACTTGTATTTACTAAGTAATGTCTATGTAAATACTGCAATTTGAGACACTTAATGTAAAGTGTTACCTGTATTTGTTACAATACGCTATACAGTTTTTCAGTCATGTCATTGATCTCATACTGTATGCATGACCACCTGCATTTAAGCTATTTAACCAAAACCAAAAAGGTCTGCAGACCTGCTTACAGAATACATCTGCGAAATTCCATACAGTGTTTATTTTGTTTCTAAAAGGCAAATTGTCAGAATCAATCAAGTGGACAGATTCACTCAGGCATAGCCATTGCAAGGCGAACATTTCAAAAGATTGTAAATTTCAGTGTGAGCTTCTGTTTTTATGCAATTTCTGACCTATTTTGTTCAAACACTATATCTTCTTTACAATGGCTTAAGTAAAACACTAGTTTATGGTATACGTTTATTATTTAGCAGTGTCAAACACTCAGATGCACGTTTTTGCAAACACATTCTAAACTGTGATAACTGACTTGTATCATACTTGCTCCTGTTTTATGAAAATGAGCTCTCAAGCTTTCTGCAGAAAGGATTTCCAGAGCATTGCTTTTGTTCTTGTCACCAGGGGTCCCCAAAACCCTTCTGAATTTCAGTTTTGTTGTGAGGTACAAAACAAATCTCGGAAACATTGCTTGATTTGAAATTCATTTAAACCCATCTACTGTGTGTTGTAATTATATTAGCACAGCTGTAAAGCTGTTACTATAATAAAAAAGCAAATCTGACTAAAACACTTAATAAGAGGCTTTTCTTTCACAAGGCATCTGATTCTTCCAATGAATAAGCATGTTATATATTGTATGTGTCGCACCATGAATTCACTTTTCATTTCATTCCCATGCACCCAAGCACGACCGTCCCTTATCTTTATAAAGATCTGTTCCATGATGCTTCTCATTCATTATCTTACCTTTTGTTTTTACATAACAAGCAACTCTTGAATTAATAACCATGTGAAACACAGAAGAAAGTCACGATGTTTATCCATAGAAAAAAAGTCATTTATTCTACACAGTAGTTAGTGAAAACCGCACACTGTGCTCTTCGTGCGGCTGACACATCTCGCTATATTATGTCTATTTTTACTGTCATGATGGTCGTGTGGTGTTGAGTTGGGGGGATATGTCTATTATATGATAATGAGTGTTTTTTTGCGTATGACCCCCTCCCCCCCCCCACCCCCCCCCCCCCCCCCCCCCCTCCCGGGACAAGCATCCCGCTGAACAGTTTCCAAATGCTGGCAAGTATGCACACACATCTGTAAAGTGAACCGGAAAGATTGAAAAACAACAGCTTAGGTGTAGTACATCTCATGGGGTTTAAAATAATATAGACATGGTCATGTCTCTAAGTGGCTATTGAAAACCGAACGGTGCTCATGTGAATCTTGCGGGACTTTGGGATTCAAGCTAGTTCGGAAGCAGCAAATCTATCTTACTGGAGCTTGCAGAAAGGATCCTGTCTCACAGGCTTGCAACAATCTTCCAGACACATCAGCAGAATAATAATAATAATAATAATAGTAATAATAATAATAATAATCATCAGCAGAATGGAATTTCACAGTACAAAAAGTTTTACAGGCCTCTGACCTATTGACTGCCTTCGCAACCTCTAATTAAAACTCAAGATGCAAAACAGATCAGCAACCCCATTAATGCAGGATGCCGTTAACAGGCAGCAGTGGATTGATACTGGAAAGTATCTGTTTGGGTATTCATTAATGTGACATTTTGGATATGAATATAAATTAAGACAGTGATTCTAAATGATGTACGTTGCATGCCTGAATGCGCAAGGGCCATGCAAAGCAGATATATCATTCATGAGGTGTGGATATGAATGGGGCCCATGCTATTAGAGGATAAGCCAAAAGGACATTCACTAAATGACAGGCACTTCTTCACCAGGTGAGGAGGCTTTTTGCTTAATTAGATGCTAATATGAAAAGCATTATCCTTGATCACGTCATCTGCATAGTGGACAATTAAAAATAATAGAGACGGGGCTATTTGAGCATTCCGTTTCAATGATCTTGATTTTTATCTTTAATAAATCAGAATGCCAACAGATTTACTGGCCGTTTAGCGTATGGCATTTTTATAACGTAAAGTCTTTAGCCATCCCTTCCACCATCTGCCGGCAATGTGTCTGCTATGAAAATGGTATGACAATCAGAATGAGCAGATTTCCCAGTCTTTGTAATTTAGTTACGTTTGTGTGTCGGTGGGGAGGGCAGTGAACTGTTAACCCACCCACACACAAACGCCATTCATTTAACTCATTTCATGATGTACATGTATTTACATGACTATTGTTTGAGCAATGCACTCTATACCAGCAGTGTGGAGTAGTGGTTAGGGCTCTGGATTCTTGACCGGAGGGTCGTGGGTTCAATCCCTAGTGAGGGACACTGCTGTTGTACCCTTGAGCAAGGTACTTTACCTAGATTGCTCCAGTAAAAAAAAAAAACAACTGTATAAATGGGTAATTGTATGTAAAATAATGTGATATCTGTATAATGTAAAATAATGTATAATGTGCTATCTTGTAACAATTGTAAGTCGCCCTGGATAAGGGCGTCTGCTAAGAAATAAATAATAATAATACCGTTAAATTAACTTTTAAAATTCATGCTGTTGGAAACCTGTTTAGAAAAAGAGATTTATTGTATTTGAACGTGTATTTATTAATAAATAAGTTAATACATATTAATTAACGTTTAACACAAACTGAACAGCATTTGATAACGCATTAGTAAACTGTCCCTTAAAATAAATTGTGACCAACAGTTTTACTGTTTGTCCTCCATCACTAAAATCGATGTCTAAGTTTGAGTATTTCTGAAGTCTGCCTACACAGTATATATTTTAGGGTAACACTGTCATAAGAACATAAGAAAGTTTGCAAACGAGAGGAGGCTCCATTCAGCCCATCTTGCTCGTTTGGTTGTTAGTAGCTTATTGATCCCAGAATCTCATCAAGCAGCTTCTTGAAGGATCCCAGGGTGTCAGCTTCAACAAGATTGAGTCTCCATTGAGTGTCTCTAACCGACTGCACACTGTAAGTACTGTAATTCCACATGTGGTTCATAGTAATTGCTATTATCATTATTATTGCAAAGTGCTATCCATGTTTGCATATGGTGTAGATTCAGTAGGTGTTCTATCAATACCCAGACTCAGATTGCAAACCCTTTCTATACGTTGCCTTGCTAAATAACATTATTTGGGAAATCCAGTTCATATTATAATCCAGAAGCACGTGGTAAACCTGTAATCGATTTTTTTTTATTATTTTTTTTTTTCGAAACGCTGTTTGTGGGATATGTAATGGCAGATGGCTTAGCAGATTAATTCATTTTAGCAGCAATTATCATTTTAATTGCATTGTTCTTGGCCTGCAGTGATACTGTTAGATATTTCCATCTGTCTAGCTCCATCTTAATTGGATTTCTGAAGGTCTTCATTGTACAGTAGTTGACAGTGGGCATCAAAAAAAACAATCCAGGGCCACTTGCAGTAGCTACAAATTCAGTATATTATATATATATATATATATATATATATATATATATAGATATAGATATAGATATAGATATAGATATAGATATAGATATAGATATAGATATAGATATTAGAGATTTTAGGGCAGGGTGCTATGTATAATTGACTATCAATAATTCTAATAATAACTTGTAACATGTTTTGACGGCTACCATTGGAATTTGTGTTTTTGGGATTAATGTTACTTGGTTTTGATGCTCTATTTTTTTCTCCTCTGCATGCAATTAATCACATGTGTTATAGAAAGCGTTTCTTCCTTATAGTAGTCCGCAAATGGAGTAAATATATGGTGGGGTGGGGTGGGGTGGGGGGGGGGGGGGGGGGAGGGTCTATTTCAACAATCTGAACATCATTGTGTGTATCTGAAACCTGATATATTGCAAGCCTTACGGTATATCATTATGTTTGTATTGTATCATTACACAGATCCATGAAAACAGACAATAAAAAAAATAAATAGATATAGATTGTCAATAGATTGGGATAAGGGGATTTAAAAACCAACATTCACTCGTACCAGAAAATAAAAGGTTAAAACATCAATTTTGTCTGCTGCACAAAATCCGACATTCAATGCCATGTAGTTATGAGATTTACTAAGCGCGCAGGAGTCAGCTAATAATATCGAGAGAGAGAGAGAGAGGATTTTCTTAAGGATACTGGGAAGATAATGTTACATCCTACCACTAAGGAAAGATAATAATGAGAGATGAGATTATCACAGAAGGGATCAGTGATGGGGATGATGGTGATGAAGATGCCTTAGTTGCTATGACTTCCCACCATACAGCTAGAATGTTTCCTGCTGAGAGAACATATTGTGTCTCCAGCAGTGATAACATCGACAGGAACCTCCCGTCGAGTCAAAGATCATTCCCATTAACCTCTTAGAATGGGGTCTTGTAATATTCAGGATCACCTGCTTATCCCTTCTCATAAATAAATAAATAAATAAATACAAATGTGACTGAACTGAGTACACGAGACAATTGAATACTGCCAAAGAAATAGTTTCTTTTATTATTTTTCCTCGTGGTATTACTTACAGATGAGGAAATGACACATTGCACAGTATATTGCCATTAAATTATAGATGCCTGAACTAGCAGTGCTGTAACTAGCTCACCTCTTTGCGTTTGTGTTTGTATTTGGATTAATCAATACCATATGCCACTTATTATTTGGAATGTAAAAGCATAATGCATGTGTTATGAAAAGTGCACTTCATTGCACAGAGTGAGTTCAGAAGACACCAAATAAAACACATTTCAAGAAAGGGAACATAATTGGGTATTCTGAAAGGAGGAGAAAAAAAACAGGGGGAAAACTTCATACAGAATACATTTAAAAAAAATAAACAGAAAAAAAAAAGTTTCGGACAACTTAACTGTAGATGCTTTGAAGTTCAGGGGCTCCTGTGCCTTTGCAACAAAACACATTAAGCAAGACTCTACCCTGGCATGCACTGCCAACAAGATCCATGGCCTTATTTATCATCCCATTAAGATGTGCGTCATTTACTTTATTGAAGATTCAGACAGTGGGACACCTGCTGCCACGGCGTTAACTTAGATGAATTCTCACCACGCACACAGTCGGCATCCTTTACAACACTGAGCGTGTTCTCACTGAACGTGGGCTTCAGTCTGTAAATCAGACTGCTTTTGAGCACATGTGACTTAGTGTATTAAAGGTTCACTGATAACCGCTCCAAATCCAAGCTCCACTCTGTTTTTCACAGAAATACCCTGAATTTCTTCTGCAGAAGCCGGTTGGCAGCATCCCAAACTCTGATTGGTGTTGGCGAATAACACCTTTGATCTTATTGAACTTCAGGCTAGAAAGAATGATCACAGAATAAGCAAGTGCGGATATAGGCATACATTTTGTATAAGTTCCTCATTGAACTTGTCTGGCAGCAAGGATATGACAAGTTTTATATAATTTATCGGCAGTACCATAATCTAGCTCTGTAACATGCAAACAAAAAAACACCAGCCCTTACACCTGCCCCCCCCCCGGTGGAGATATTCCAGGGCCACAGGTTGCTAACTTTAGTGAGAAAGTGCAATTGAATCTCTGCTGAGAAGCCACCTGAGTGCATTTCATTGCATTTGCTGAGCAGCCACCCAATAAAGCCTATGATTGCGTGGTCGGCCCTAGAGTAAACCTTAATTAATGTGAATTGTATGCTGGAATCACAACGCATGTGACGGATGATTGAACAGCGATCGTTTGGAAAAAAAGAACTAAAATGATTCCCTTGTCTGTATGAAATTAGATTTTTATTCAATTAACAGACTAGGCTTAATAGGGTGTTGATGCCATATTAACAGAAGCGGACACCAGTTTACATCAGTTTAGCATTGTAGAAAACGATATGCAGAGACACGTTGTCTGACCATTACATTTGGCTGGCAGATGTTTTAGAAGTCAGTCCTGTAGGTTCATTTCCACAGTCATCAGCAGTATCTTAAGCTATGATAAGCTACGAATAGCCATCAGATGTAGAATATCTATTAATGATACAGTACACAGTGAAAACACAAACGGGGGTGAATAAAAATTGACCAAAGATTGGAAAAAGCTGAGTACAAAAGCTGCAGGAAAAACTGATTAGTCAAAGGTCAAACAGGTCTCCAACTGTTCTTCCACATTATAGCTGGAAGTACCATTTAATTTCATATTTATTATTATCATTACTTTTTAAAATTATTTTTATACCTGCTATGTAATGTAAAATACGTTTCAGATGAGCCGATAAAGGCAAATGGCCTGAGACATGCATAATCGCCGGCACTCTGCAAGAGCCACTCTCCTTTGAATTAATGCAATACATACAGTAATTTATGCAGATGAGAGGCAATCAGACATCGCATAATTAGACTTTTGATGAATTCTCATGCCATGAATGCAATTAAGATAAAGGACCTGTTTTGTGTCTGTTGCTCCGGTACACAGAATGGATTCCCTGACTGTAATGGTTAACTTCAAAGGACAATCTGATCATGTGGATTCTTTGTCTAAAACAATCCACCTTTAAGCAGTTTATCATGAATATTAATTGGAAAGTTAAATGAGTAATTATTGTTTATTGATGGTGGGCAATTAAGATCAAATATAAAAAAGCAGGCACCTGTGGCATTTCTATCACAGTCTGATATTAGCATATGCAATATAGTCCAATGATAAGAAGATAGAGAGGGGAAAAGCAGTATTCTCCGGATTGTTACAGTATTTATAGCATAAATGCCACCAAATGTCACAAGTACACAGACAAAGGATACATGACAATTTGGTACCTACAGTAGTGCAGTTATCATAGAATAGTCTAGTTGCTACTGTGGACTTCTATGAAAGTGCTGCATGTTGTGTGTGTCTGTGTGTATAGGGCAGCAGTGTGGAGTAGTGGTTAGGGCTTTGGTCTCTTGACCGGAGGGTCGTGGGTTCAATCTCTGGTGGGGACACTGCTGCTGTACCCTTGAGCAAGGTACTTTATAGAGATTGCTCCAGTAAAAACCCAACTGTATAAATGGGTAATTGTATGTAAAAATAATGTGAAATAATGTGATACCTTGTAACAATTGTAAGTCGCCCTGGATAAGGGCGTCTGCTAAGAAATAAATAATAATAAAGAAGTCTACCGGAAGCCATAATAGTAGTACATTATTACATGTTAGATTTCAAAATGTCACATTTATTAATTTGTCAGTTTTTTTCGTTGCGTATATGGAAAACTACAAAGCGGTATGTAATTAAATATGTTAACATACCATTATTTAGCATGAAGCAAAATTATTCAATTCTATAGGGTGATTTTGGCCATAGGTGTATTTTACTTGAAATAGATTAAATATATTTTGAGCATAAAAGAAATAAAATGCTTACACACTTCAACTAAAACATGACATTTCTACTGACTTTTATAATAAAGAACTTTTGCTATAAAGATTCAACAACAGTCCTCGGTCTGCCATTTTTCACTGAATCTAAATGACTGCTTAAAGTGCTTTGACAGCAGTTCTTGCGTGAGAAATGTCATTGTTTCCAACATGGGCAATTTAAGATGTGACACAGGCAGTTTCTAAATGATAAAGATTTTAAAATAAAGCAGAGGATGGATTTCAACTCAGAGTGAAGCACATTAGATTTTCATCACAGCACAGCTACTTAATGATAGTATAACCCGTTTTAAAAAGAAGTCATTAAAAAGTAGAAAAACAAATCTAGCGGGGTTGCGCGGTGTGCTTTTCAAATCATTTCCAATGTGTTGTTTATTTTATTCAAGTAGTGTCCATGCACTGCGTGCAGATCCTTATTTTCTGTGGGCGATTGACATTAAACCTGGTATTAGTTTTCTTCCTCTTTAATAGCGCTGTACCTCAAAGAACTGTGTAACTCCCATCCAACAAGTGGAGAGTCTACTGCAAGCAAGTCATAGGAGTAATAGAAAGGAGAGCTGAGCCAGCATGGCTCTGAGCACCAATGTCATTTAAACACTGGCAACAACACTGAATGCAGTCTTTACAATTACATGCAAAGGGAAAGGTAAATTGAGATGCCACGTTTGCTCTGTGACTGCAGTTTAGGCATTTAATCTGCAGTTAACCTGACCTTCTGCATACAAAAATGCTAATAAAATACAGAATGCAATTTTCATTTATTTGTTCCACAAAAGGATTCCGTGCAAAGTTTGGAATGTTTGTTCTTAATGGAAAAAAAAGATTGAAAATAAGAAACAATGTAGAATGTTAATGTAGGGCTCCTGCGTGTAACTCGGTTGATTCTCATTCGTCTGTTTAATGCTTCTCTCTCCTATCTCATCTGTAACAATAACCACAGAAAGACTTCTATCCTGTGACGTATTATCCAATTACAAATTGCTTTGCTAAACAGAAGTAAACGGGCACAGAAATTAACCAAGAATGACAGCTATTTATCCGTAGATTTCTAGCATTTGGTTGGGGCCATCTGAGCCTTGCCTGTTTGTCACAACGAAAACCCCAACGCAGTAAACTTAAAAGTGCACTTCAGTGAAATTCTGTAGCTAAACAGCTAGCTTTTTAACCTCATTTAGAACAGTGTTATATATAAAGTAGTGGGGTTCTGGAAATGGTAGCGTTACACGTTCCCAAGAGTTGCTACAACTGTTTAAATAATGTACCTGTAATTGTTATTTTCACTGTTAACACCCTGACAACTGTTTACGCTTTAAAGTCTGTTTCACAAGGATTTTAACTAAGAAAAGAAAAATTACAGGTACATTATTTAAACAGCTGGAGCAACACATGGGGACGTATAACGCTATATTTATCAGAGCCTCGCTAATTACTCTAACTTGAAAATCTGTTTGCATGATATATGTAAGAACACAATTTTCTCAGAAAAGGGTTAGGGTTAGGTTTAGAGTTAGGGTTAGGCCTAATAACATTGTTATTAAGCCTACTGCCTTCTGTGTACCTGCATCTTCCAAGGGGTTGCTGGTCCTCCACCACTAAGCTTTAGGCTGACTTCTGACCAACCCTGGACATCACACCTCAAGTCTGGAATGCAACAGACCAAACTCTCTCATAATTCAGTGCTACAGCAGCTTAATATATCCATCATATGTCAATGCTGTTACTAACTTTGGATGTCTGATTGTAAATGAATAACCAGCCCTTCTTTCTTGGCCTCCCATTATTGCTTTGGAGTAATTAATATTTATCTTTAGTGTCTACTGTGAGGGTTTCCATAGGTGCAAAGGAGATGTTGCGATTCCTAGGAACCTTGTCTGTGTGCATGGCTGCTTGCATGACTGTTGCCAGCAAAGCTGATGCAGTAAATCTAACCTTGGTGAAGTCGGAAGCTGTGAAAATGATGGCTACCAGATAATTAGGTTTGCATGGGAAATCAGGAAGGATATTTGCATAATTTCCCACTTTAGTATTTGCAAACTTTTGAGGGAGTTAATACAAATGGTTCTTCAAGAAACTAGAGAAAATTGCTTTTATGATTCATTTATCGCTTTAATTTTCTTTTATTTCTTTTTTTTTTATCACAGTGTCACAGTGTTCCCGGTCTTACCTGACAAGGCAAGACAGCACCCCTAGAATGATATGTGGCATTCCTGTGACACATAGAAATAAACATCATTATTACTATTGTTGTTATTATTATAAATGCACCTTCAACATTATTTATTATGGAACAAAACAATACAGCCCTATTAAGATTGATGTCATTTTTTAAAAATCTTTGGTAGACAGCAGCTGTCGGCTCTATTATAAAAATATAGCACGGTACATTTTAACAGCAATTCTACAGGTACCTATACCCTTTACCATGCTTATTCCATGTGTCTGCCCTCGTTGACTTAGTTAGCCATGTTTCTTTTTTACTGTTCTGTGCCATGCTTAATTTACCATGAATTCTCTCAGCTTTACTACAATTTGCTTTTACCAAACACCATGGTAAACTTTATAAGGGCTGGCTGTAGACCTTCTTATTATTAAGTGATGCCTCTAATTTTCACACAGTTCAACGAATCTAAATTTTCTTGGGCGGTAGTTAATGTATTAAACCATCAATATAAGGTGTTAATCTCAATTAAACGCATTACCTTGCAGATCCCTGGCAAAAAATCCAATTAGCACGTACTTCTCTGTGGTTTCTTCGCTACATGACTAATGTGTTTCATAAGCCCTCTGTTCATTTGGAAAAAATAAAAAAAAATTAAAATTTAAAACACATATTCGGAGAAAGGCACATTCAGTTATAATGCTCCTCATTAGCAAATGAAGAAAAATAGCTCTATTGTACAACTGCCGGAGGAGGCCAGCTAGTTAGTATTTGTACACATGCTGTGTTTAAACCAGCCTGTGCTAGGACCAGTCTGGGCAGGCTTGGTGCATCAGTACAGGGGCCTTGGCTCAATCAAACTGATGGCAGTGCCATGGCCATTATAGAGTATAAATTGTGATGTCATTCAGGACAGTGTTTTTTCAGCCTTCTTTGCTTGAATTGCTGCCTGCCTTCTTCTGGACATCCCAGTTTAGTGTGCCGTGAGTAAAAGGTATTTCAAAGGACAGCTGAACAGAATAAGAAAGGGCTCTAGGCATTGTATATTCTAATTACCCAATCAGAGGTATTGCATTCCTCTTGCTATTCCAGAATGGACTCCGTGTAACTGAGAATAATGTGTGTGCTAATACACATAATGTAGATAATTCCATATTTTACTGCACACTACCGGAGTTTATGAGCTGATTATAGCCATTGGGATCACACTACACACTGCATGTGTGCACAGTTCACAGTTTAATTGCATTTGAAACTGCTTTGATAAAACCATGATAGCTGTTCCTTCAGAACTCATAGGTTATGCATACAGGTATACAGGTGTTATTCCTGTGGTATTCAGCCAGATTTCTTTATTTTAAAGTGTTACAGAGAATTATAAAACGAGATGATGAAAAGCGATTAAAAAATGTTCAGATAAAATGTCACTTAACAGGCTTCCGGTCATTCTGTGAGGGAGGGATTTCTATTTTTTTTTTAAATCCCTGCCAGTCATAGGAGAGGTGCTGACCCTGTTATGGAGGGTATGGGCCCTTCTGCATTCACAAGGTGGTATTTGGAGACTCAGCTTGGATCTCAGCCCAAAGAACAGAGCTGGGATTTGAACACGCCGTTCCCCAATGCTCAGGGTCAGCAAGCCGGCACACCAGAATGTAAAGAAGCCATGCTGGCTGTCAATTGAGTTTTAATATGCTGCGCTCAATGCAAGCAGAGCTGTTAATGATGCAGCATTATTTTATTAATCTAGAGGCATGGTAATTACATGTGCCGTAGGCTGTGTAGTACACATTTAAAAATAAATAAATGCACAAATTCATAAGTAGTTACTCAGTAAATACATGTGTACTTACACATAATTACAATGTTAGTATGCATAGTTACACTATCCGTAATGTGCACATTTTTTGTATTATATAACCCTAACTCTAACCCCCGTAACCCTAACCCTTTTCTGATACAATTGTGTACTTATACAGTATATACTGTGCAGACATATTTATACGTTAAGTACATTGTGACTATACATAATAACAGTGTAATTATGTGTAAGTACACATGTAATGCCTATGTAACTACTATGTATATACACAGTAATTACAGACACCATGTAAAGTGTTAGTGTAGTATGTATTTAAATATCTAATCTACTCTACTTAAATAACCAAGTGCTATTCACTCATTATAAAAGATGTTTACAGAACATGATGAACATGCATTATTTAGGCAGTGAGGTATTATACCATAAAAGAACATAATTAGTCAACAGCAATTAATATTATCTTCAAAGAGAACAAGACCAGAAGCAGACTTCAGAAGCACGTTGCTCACTAAGATCTCTGTTCAATACATTATGAGTACAATGGGTATGTTTGGTATAGAAAGACTCCAATACAGTTTTCATTACATTCACAATACGGTCAAACAGTTACAATGTTAGGCTAAACTGAATATTTTCTGAATCCATCTTTAAGTCCTTGATGCTCTCAATTATCCACTGACTCCTTTAATAGCTTGCAATCAGTCATCTGATCTTGTACATTGCATGTAATCAGTCCATGAGTCTTCTGCTCTAAAAGGGGCTGTAATTATATATAAAAAAGGAAAATGTTAAGGTCAGAAATGCTGTATCAAATTGGTAAGGATTTTCTACTACAGCAACAAAGCAATGGGAAATCGGAAGGTCAAGTAATTGGATGATTTTGCATTGGGTCAACAAAGGCCACACTTCTAACACTAATCTACAAGCAAACATGAATCATTTCAAGTACTAAGAAATGAAGTCCAGTGCCAGTATGTATGTAGGAATGCTTGTCTGTGAAAAGCAAACACATACATGATCCCAGTTAAAATTGAGATGCTGTTGATATGGCCATGCTCGTGTTGCATTGAAATGAGTCCTTCTAGCATCCACAGACAGCTGTCACAGACCAACTGCTGATTTCATTCATTTATATGCACTGAAAAATAATGCTCTGCAAAAGAACAAGGGTAGCATTTTACAATAAGATGGTAGCAACTACAATAATAACATTGTTATTCAACATGTTGTTACATTGTAACTACACGTGATATGTGTAGTTGGTATGCTATTACAATGTCATTACATTGTAATTAGAGACATACTGTAGGCTTTTTACTTGTGTGAAAAATGTGCCCGTGATCCTTAAAGTACTTTGCTACTTTACAGACATATTGTGTGTTTCTTCTCTTTTTTCTATAAATAGTCACCATGTGATACTGGCTCCAAATGTATTCTAAGATTGATTTTGCCCAAATTATCCATTTACAGGTAACAAATGATATGATGATGAGTACAACCGAGCAGAGGCCACTGTTCTGTGTGCCATGTGTTACAGAATTGTACAGTGACAAGCCTGGGACTCTGAACAAATTAGATAATTGTCCTTTGAGAAATGCAGCAGAAAAAGGTTTCAGAGTTCCGTGCTGCGAGACAGCATGACTCCTGGAATACTGAATGGAGTTTCAGAGCTCAGATATAATTGGTACTAATTTAATCTAGCTACAGCATCATAGCTACTACATAATGAACTAAAATAAAACTAAATTCTATCTATGCAATTAGGGGCACTGTTTGCAAAGTGCTACATATATAGTGTTTTTAATGAGCTACATACAATTCCCTTTAGAACGGAGAAACCCAAGCTGAAAAATTGTAGTGGTACAGAAACTGTGACTCAAGGAATGAGACAGTAGTCACAAATTAATAGGACCATCAGTTTGGGCCAAGATCCTGCATGATTGAGCCAACGAACAATATAGAAGATACTATAAATAACATACCCTGCGTGCCCCAGGGTTTCCAAAATCTAAGTTACTTTCTACTTTCTACTGTGAAGCACCATGAATCAGAAATGTAATTGTATTTCTTATTTAAAAAAAAATACCTTCTAGCCCAATGTATATTACATATTGGAACGTTTTTCATGAAGATTATTATCAGTATTGGATAATCCCATACAAACTCTGTTGGTGTTGTCTGTAAAATGGTATCAGTATAAAGATAAATACAAACTTGTTTGCTCTTATTGTATGAAAATAGCAGGGGCTTCTTCTGTGGCGGTACATCTTTGGAAACCATGGTGGCCCTGTGTATAAGGAAAGCCTCACGAAAGCTTCATGGATTTCAAGTTTCAGGGCATGCTTTACTTTAACGCATGACTGAAGTTACGCCTATCGCATAATGTGGTTTGAATAATGATTAGAATAACGTTAAAATATAATTTTTAAGGGCTCCCAAGTGGTGCCTCCGGTCAAGGCGCTTTGCGTGGAGTGCAGGATGCGCCCTATAGTCTGGACATCGCTGGTTCGAGTTCAGACTATTACACAGCTGACTGTGGACGGGAGCTCCCAGGGGGCGGCGCACAATTGGCCAAGCGTCGCCCGGGGGGGAGGGCTTAGGTCGGCTAGGGTGTCCTCGGCTCACCACGCACCAGCGACCCCTGTAGTTTGGTCGGGCGCCTGCAGGATTGCCTGTAAGCTGCCCGACAGGTGCATTGTCCTCCGATGCTGTAGCTCTTGGGTAGCTGCATGGTGAGTCCGCAGTGTGAAAAAATAATAATAATAATAATAAAAAATATCATTTGCATAGCTTATCGCCTCACTACTGGCATTTAGCACCAATTCTGCACCAGTTTAGATGTGTTGTGTATAATTTGACCTGCATTCTATTTACACATGTGTTAAATAGAATTATTATTTGTGTGCAATATGGACTTGCATAGTTTGCTGTACAACTAACACATCTTTACAAGTTATACACTACATGGACTAGACAGAAACAGAACGTTGTATGCGTTGTTTAAAAGGGTCATGTTCACAAAGCATTTCAAAAGTTAACAGCATGTTAACAAGCAAACTAAAGTTAAAGCTTCAGATAAATAACTAAACTATGAACACGTTCCCTACCAACACGCTGTCCCTCGTAGAGATTCTGTTTCACATCTGCTGTAATAGTCTGGTTGTAGTGTATATTTCTTACATCCACCGGGAGCTATTACAGGGGGACAGGTTAATGCTACACTCTCGTTTCCTGAATATCATTTAGGCACAATTCTGAAAGCTCTAATAAAGCCAGCAAAACCACTTGGATACGTCTTGCAAAGGAGTGTAACATATTTAATGACGATGCATTGGTTTAGCAGATCCTCATGTGAATGATGTTATAATTTGAAGTAGCATGCGCCCTAAAGATGCATTTGTCGACACATTTACCTTCTGTTGTTACACCAGGTACTTTGCAGTGTAAAGCATGGCTGGTTAAACACCTGTCTTAGATGTGAGAGTTGAAAAAGAGGCATTAAAACGTTGTTCAAGGTGTAGCTTGCACCATGGCCCGTAACATTGATTCTTGCATAACTCTCAGCTTCTATTAACCTTGCAGAGTCACAAATGAAGCTGGTTGGTGAACTGCTGGTCATGCAGATTCAGGGCTGAAAACTTCACACTCACCCCTCACCAGTGAGTCGAGACAGAGCCCTGAGTTAAAAAGCCTTTATCTTAGCAAGGAAGCATATACCGTGCTTGAGTAACAGAGCTGAGGCTGAGCACAAACCAGTGCATCTGAACCACTCCGCCAAGGAGCTCTGTAGGAGTGTGTTTAGAGCCTGTAACCCAATCTCCCTGACAGGCTTATTAGACTCTGTAATGGCATACATCACTCAACACTGTCCTTTACAAAGGCAATCAAAGTGCATTTACTAGATAAAAACACCAAGGAGTAAAATGCACACAATTATACACCCATCATACTTCAACTGTGTATCCAATCCATATACCGTATAGAGCTTCAATATCATTTCTGACAAGGTGTACGTCTGAGTGCATTACAACATCAAATCCCTCAGCTTATAATTTTACAAAAACAACACTTAGCGCCACTGAATAATAGTTGGATCTTGGCCGAGAGTAATATCATGCATTTTTCATAAAGTTCAATGCAGACTAAAGCCCATTAATGTTAAAATAAATAAATACAATTCAAAATAGGAGTTCTAACCAGTACAGTTATTACTATGCTGATTGTGTGTGTATTTGGCTTTATTGTGAAATGCATCGTGATTAATACTTCTTTTTATGTGAAGCGTTTAATTAAAAATGTGGTCTTTAACTTGACACTTGAGAATTTCTGTCTTCCCTTAATTAGTATTGAATAAGCGTTCCTTGCAGCACATCTGTGTCTTATTGCACCGTTAGAGCTTCGGGGACATGTTTGTGGGCTGTTATTCCAATTATCAGATGCCGTTGTTGGTTTTGTGGCTGTATTTGGTGATCGGTAAGGACTCCGTCAATCCAATGTATGCTCAACTGTGTTGCTTTTTTTAGGTTTTTTTTTTTTTGGTTAACCATGTATTGTATGAAACCAGTGCACATTTTCACAGAGAAAGCCACGGAGTGGAAGAACTTATGCCATTAAAAACAGTCTGATGGTCAAACAAAGCTGTTGTGGTTTATTGAACATCTCGGGAATTGTCGCAATAAGGGTGTGTTAATATAACACAATTTCATTATTGTCGGAGGGTTACTTTTTGGATATGGCTTTTTTTTCCTGCCATTGTAAAACTGTACAGTATATTAACTTTATTAGCATAGTAATGGTTCCTGTAGGGGTGACTTGAATGAAACATTTAAATCCAGTATTACACCTGTAATTTTGATTCATTTTTATACTTTGAAATAACTGTCACAGTATTACTTTGAAATGAAGAATCCCTAACAGCAGTATAGCAGTAGGTGTTTTACAACAAATTGCAGTTGATTTAAGCACACAAACCTGCTCCTGAATGTGCTAATCCCTTTAATAACATATCATATAATGTTGTGTGAAAAAAGGCATCTAAAGCGTATGTATTATAAAAGAGGTTTGCATGGTTAAAGACCAGCATTTGTATTTAAAAACATCGGAAGCTGTGCACAGTTTCAAAATTACAGCATACAAGAGACATTGGAGTCAGATCAGTGGCCCAGACTATCTCATTCTATACACTATATACAATACTGTATATGTTTTGTATCATTTTAGTATACGGGGCACATAACCATGTAATACCATGTTAATAACTGGGTAGTTACAGAGGTTTCCTGCTCTTGCCTGGTAATTACTGGTAGAATAAGTGTGTAATTACATGGGAATGGCCTGTGCCCTGATGCTACAGTTTCCAATGCTAGAAAGATATCATTAGCATTTGGAACATTATCGGTGCTTTGAATTGTTCATGTTACATGATTGATTCCTACGGAAGACTGCCACTCTATGGGTGACTGGTTAATCAAGAATTGAAACGTTGTATATTAAATATTTAGAGAAGAAAACTATAATCTGGGGGCAAGTTTGAAAAAATAAATGGGAAATTAAATCTCTGAGGCTACTCCTCTGTGAGTTACCATTTATTGCTTACATTCGAAATTACCATTTATCGTTTACATTCGAAATTCGAAAGTCTGAATTGCTGACTTAATGATATGTGGCCTTTATATATACTTCATCACAGCTGATAGATGAGAAAGCCATCCTAATGACCTCCAGTGAGGTTTTCTCATTACAGATCATATTATCAGAACATAACATGTCATAAAGCTATAGGGCAATGCTGGGTAATGCGCTTGTGCTAAAATGTAGTTGACTTAATTGAGTGATTTTAATTTTCCAGAGAATGCGTTGGTGTGCAAATCATATTGGTTGGTGTCAATGAGCTGATTTTATGACTTGCTGAAGTGAGAAATGTCGGGTATTACTAGTCTGAAATGCAAATAGCGAGAACTGAATCTTGAGAAACCAGAAACACTGCTTCCAAAATAGTTTCTCAGCTCGCAGAAAATGATTTATCATCATTAACAACAACAACTCAAATGTTAGCTCAATAAGGCTGCAATTCCGTCAAGGGGTTCCTGTCACAAGATAAACCACAAGAGTGAAACTGTTTGTAATACATGGCAATGGAATACAGGGCACGGCTAGTAAAATAATTACAGTCTGTCTTATTAAAACAGCAGTTCTGTCATCAGACTGTTAAACTGTGCTGTTAATGGAAAACAAAAGGCTCTCCCCCGGATTCAAACGATAAGCATTGAAACAGCTTTTTGCTTCAGATGTAATGGAATTTCAATGTGTGTGAAAAAGCAATTTGCACGTAGCAGGTCAGTTTGTTACACCGCGGAATGTTGATGTGCGCTATTTCAGTCACTTTTTGTAAACTCATAACATTGCAACTTTATGCATGTTTTTTTTTCTTCTTCTTGTTAAAGGGATGTCACATTAGCATCTCTTTCAGCGTGACAAACCGCTAAAAGCAGCAATATATTTTAGCTAATGGAAGATTTAATCTTTCCTTTGCCGCGAGGTGAATGCATCACATTCAGGTCCACATCCAGCATGCGTAGTCGGAACAATTGCAATATCTGAAGTAAAATAATAAAAACCTTTTAGCAGTTTTGCACTTGGAATGGACAGTAAACAGTGCGGAACTGGCTTGGTCTTTAAATGCTAATTAAAGGTGCAGTCGGTCATTATATTTGGCATTAAAGCTGCAGCTTTAATACCAAATACACTAAAATAATTGTATACACTAAAATAATGTCATGCGCACCTATATGCTACATTCATCACTCAACACCCTGTTTTAATTGGAAAGCAAATATTGTTCACATGTCACTTCTACTTTTTCCAAAGGTCATTTTAGCTGGAGATACTGTACCCATTCCCCCTTTGAAGTGTATGTGTCACCATGTCATTATGTGAGCCAAATAGGCATAGTCAGGATTCAGGATATAATAAATACATTATAATGCTGATTTACAGGAGACATTTAGCAACCATTTGGGGAAGTACACTTTAAGAAGTGACTTGTTAATGTGCAGATAAATATTTTGGCTAATCTCCTAAGCAAAGCAACAGAGAAAATGAGTCGGGTACTGTAGGCAGGTTAAGGGAAACTTGCTCGGCAGTATTTTTAAATGTTTTGCTGATCCACAATGGATGTTTTTTGACTGATACAGCTGGATCAGCAACAGGGATTTTGACAACCCAGCAGACATTAACTAATCTGTTGCGTGACCAACAAACTCAATGACTGAGACCTTGAGGAGTGCAGACCTGCCAACTCCTGCAAAATCTCACTTCTATTTTTTTTTTCCTTCATTTGCAGTGGATTCCCAAATTGACTAACTGAATACAAAACAGCAATATGTGTAATTGCAACTCCAGCTATTATGACACTTTTAACAGCTATAAACACTTTTGTGAGGTCTATTTTAATGATCTAAACACCACTACGTTTTAACTCAATATGAAAGCTGTTTGATCTGCGACAGTGGTATTAATACTGTACCATCAAGTGTAATGTGTTTCTGTATACTTCTTTTCTGTTGTATACAGGCACTGCTTTATCTATTTATATCGTCTCATATTATAAACCATGTACGAACTACAACATAAGAAACACAAGATGAATCACTCCTTTGAACTCTGAACGATTAAATAAATAAATCCATCGATTCATCTTGCCTACCTGAGAGCAGAATCAAAAACTGGTGCATGGAAAAGGAATCTTGAAAATGTCGAAGGGTACTTCTGAAGACTTTGACAAAAGCTGGAAGGAATACCAGATATTTCACAAATGTTCAAATAATAATAATAATTGCAATAATGAGGGACGTGTCATTTTCTGATCCACTACACCACATTGTTGATAAGAGCATTACATTCATGATGCAGATCCCTCAGCTCTGGATAAATACAGTGGCACATATTACGTGGAGTAAACACAGACAGGTTTCTCAGAGGAATACATATCAATTAGGGAGGCCAGGGAAATCAGATGTGAAACCCAGCCTATGCTAAGAGAATATCTGAAATGTGAGTGAATGATGCATTCATCTGAATGCATGTGGAGAGCTTAGGTAAAGAGATCTAAGAGATATGGAGCTTTAAGGACAGATAAGGTTACTTCTATTTCCTATGGTAAGTGAGTCAAATAATTATTATTATTATTATCATTATTAGTGGCAAATTATAATTTTCCTAAATATTCCTGTTTATTCTTGTTCAGGTACAGTATGTCACCACTTGCACATGCCCCTGTAGTTGATAATACTGCAAACGTCAAGGTGTCTGATGTCACTTCCTGCACATGTACACTGCAAAACAGCATCGCTAACAAAACAAACAACAATGGCCTCCAGATATCAAGTTTTATCATCTGAGGAAGACAGGGAGAAAAGCAGAGTAACACAAGCACGCAAACAAAACAAAAAAAGAGTTGTACTATTGCAGTGGGCATGCTTGCTGGGCACGTTTTCCCTTTTATTTTCAGTCCGTCCGTCGTCCAAAGCCTTCCCCAGCAGTGCTAGTGATGTGATTGCCTCTGGCTCCCTCCTTCCTTTACATGCCCCTTACAGAGTGCGTGGCACTGCGTGTGGGAGGCAGTGCCTGGTGGAGATGAGCCTGCAGCTAGCACCACCTTGTGTAGTCAACGTACACTAATGTATGCATTACACTACAACATCTTTATTACTTGTATTGTAACACTTGAATGTATTTGTATTTGCTTGCGATTGTAAGTCGCCCTGGATAAGGGCGTCTGCTAAGAAATAAATAATAATAATAATAATGTTCATTGCAGAGATCCCCATACTAAAATACACAATATAATCATGGTTTCTGTTATCTAATTTTGCCTTTTAAACGAGGGAAGGACGTTGATAATAAGTAAAAGACTTTACATTGTATCGAATTACTGTGTATTTACATAGCAGTTACTTAGTAAATACATGTGTACTTATACTTAATTACAATGTTATTATGCATAGTTACAATGTACTTATTGTGTAAAAATAAATGTGCACGATATAACCCTAACTCTATCCCTGACACTCACCCTAACCCTTTTCTGATACAATTATGCACTTACATATATCGTCCAAAAAATGTACACATTGCCAAAGTTCATTTAAGTCATGTATACTGTATATTAGAATAAAGCTGAACAAAATTTTAGGACACTGCAGATTCATTTAGTTCCCCGTACTTCAATCTTGAAAGCCTTAAAATCTTTTAATATGCCTTAAAAGACTTAACATTAAAGTGCATGGGGCTTTAACTCTGCCCCAACACACATTAAAGTGCATGGGGCTTTAACTCTGCCCCAACACACATTAAAGTGCATGGGGCTTTAACTCTGCCCCAACACACATTAAAGTGCATGGGGCTTTAACTCTGCCCCAACACACATTAAAGTGCATGGGGCTTTAACTTTGCCCCAACACACATTGAATGCAAAATGAACACATGCAAAACATAGTTGCCCTTATAGAAGTATGATTGGCTGGGCAGGTCTCTGTCTCGGTGGCAGGGCACAGCTGGAGGTGTTCCTTGGATTCAGTGCGGGTGGGGTTTGCTTTGTTATTTATTTGGGTGTCCATCACATATGGGGCACACTTGGTTTGTGACCCATAATTATTGAATACGTAATGCATATGTAAATATGAATAAGTGTATAGTTCCTATAAAATGAATAACCTGGCATCATAGAAAACAAGGAAGTGGACATATTTCAGTTCACAGTCACAAGATGGCAGTAGCATTATAGTTACATTAAGTTTTTTTTGTTGTTGTTTTTTTGGATACATGTGTTCTGAATTCCTTTCACTATACACAGTTAAGTCTAGGCACAGTACATAGTATCAATCTACACTACATAGTATCAATCTACACAACATAGCATCAATCTACACTACATAGTATCAATCTACAGTACATAGTATCAATCTACACAGTACATAGTATCAATCTACACTACATAGTATCAATCTACAGTACATAGTATCAATCTACACAGTACATAGTATCAATCTACACTACATAGTATCAATCTTCACTACATAGTATCAATTTCAACTGGTCAAGAAAGGGGGGGGGGTATGTTATTTTGGTTTTCAGAGTGATAATGAAGGATTGTGCCCCTAGTTATTCAATGTTGTGAAGCTTTTATGAATGTATTATTGATACTACTCTAAGCAAACAAATTAATCTGATGTCTGCAAATACCTATTGCTATATTAGTAAGTTTCCAAAGTAAAAAAAAATCTATAGCTTACACTCAACAAATGTGGCATCTAGTTTTAAACAGAACTCAGATGATGACCAGTTGCCTAATGTTCTGGAAGAAAGGTCCAGTATGTCTGTCGGGAGGTAGCTTGTCTCACTCGCACTCTCAAGTGCCTGTCTCATATATCTTACTCAACTGCGTGTGTGTGTGAAGCTGAACTTTGTGAGCTCGGCTTACACTCCGCTTTCCTAACAATATCTAAACACTGTCAATGTCTTGGGGTGAGTCGCAATGTTGTTCCAGTCACAGAACATACACAAGGTGAAATACACCCCAGCTTATCAATTCCTTGTTTCTGGGTTGAAAACATCTCTCATGTCAACATCTCAACAGCATGCATTGTCTTCTCAAGTAAGCTCACAGTACTTGTTTAACCTTCATTGGTCCTTGAACTACATAGTATCAATTCAAACAAAGAAGCGGGTATTATCACAGACCACAAGTAACCCTAATCCGGGACAGTTTGATCTACAGGAAGGTTGTTGTATGTAGGTGGTCTCTGGCAAAGCAGTCTTCTGTGCTGTTTCTTCAGTGTTACTGTGGTTAAAGGCTGCTCATATTGACAAAGCACGATTACATCTGCATCCATGAAAGGGGCACGCATTATAATAAACGTGTGTTTGATTTTTAATTGTATTGTTTGTTTGTTTTTCACAGCATTTAAAAAACAGTAGTATTGGCAAACACAACTTGCGCTCTTTTCAAAGCGGTTCTTCCCTGTTGAAGGAACGCATCCAGGACACAAGAGCTGCTTCTGGGAGTCTGAGTATTTGCGGGTGCGTTAAGTATTATGACCAATCAGGAACTGTGCCAATCACTGTCCTATGACTGACATGTTTTCAGTAGCGACTTAATTCCTCCATGCAACTTTAAGAAGTTGACAGGAAGTACAATATTGAGGTATCAGCAATGAGCATTCGATAAATATTGATATGCAACAGGTTTAAATACATTATATATATATATATATATATATATATATATATATATATATATATATATATATATATATATATATATATTATAAATTAGGTAAGATGCATTGGATGATAAGATTATTTTGTTAGCACTATGTAATAAAGGATAATAAAGGTCTGCTATAGTTTTTTATCATTCAAAGGACTCGCAGAAGTAATAAAGTCTAAAAAGTGTTCATTTACATAAGAAAGGCAGAGTAGCATTATCTTCTCATGCTGCAGAAAAAAACATATTATCATAAAGGCCTTTGTATGATGACGCTATTGATACTAGATCTATGAAAGGAACTGAGGAAGTGTGTGGCAGCAATGACAGAGCAAATGCAGGTAGCTTGCAAGGGCTTTAATGAGATTCTTACAGTAGCCGAGCAGACACTTAGCATGCAGTTAAATACACGTCATTGATGTAAGTTATTCTACGTTACAGCCCAGTCTCTTCAGGACACACTCATGGCAGGGGTGTGCAAATGTGGGTCTAGGGCTGCAAAATCAGCTAGGTAGATATTCTTGCTAAATGTTCACAACTCTACCGGCTAGATTGCAAGAATTCGAATACTGTCAGCAGTGGATCCCCTGGTAATAGATGACTTCTTTATACACTGTTACAGGTAAAACATGGTCTTGTTCATACACCATGCTTTTTGTGTTCTGTCTTGTGAATGAAATGGAATGGTGTTATGGGCTGAGCCATGGCCATGCTGTCATTTACAGTAATTGGATCTATGGCGTGGTATAAAGGGACTCTGTTTAAAGGGGCAGCACCAGGACAAATTGAAGCAATGCCAGATCACCCAATTACAAGACGTATATACCACAGACCTTATAGTAATAACACAATACCACTTCTCCCTGATAAGAATCTGTTTCGTGTGTTTTTCGAAGGCTAATGGAAATGCCACCTTTTCATTATTTACATGAAAAGTCAATATCCCTGTTGGTTTATTTTACTATCTTTAATGTAAATCGATGAACTGGTGAAAATTCTTATTTAACGCAATCAAGATAGTGTGGGTTGTTTTCAATAGGTTTAAATGACTTCATTTGAAGTGGAGCCGCACAAACGACCTGCTGTATAGGATCTCCAAAGAGCAAGCTCCTCTACTGGGGGAAATAAGGAGAAATAGATGCCTTTCTCAGTAACGTTTATGACAAATTGTATGAAACCAAAGGGGTTATGGGTAAGCAAGAGCCAATTCCATTATTTTAAGAGATATAATGAATTGAACATTAAATTTACATTAAAGTGTCATTAATAAGGATTGGGAATCCTAATTGCTCTACTGACTACCGTGTGTAATTTGCCCCCTGGGCAAATTTTTAAACACTGTCTACAAAAATTATTTAGACAGCAGTACCAAGAGAAATAATGAATTTCCGCATGTTTAATTACGTGATATAGCAAATGATCTTTAAAACGTCTCCGCTATATGTTTATCAGTATCTCGTTGGCAAGAGTGTGACAGTCAAGCCTATTAAGGGATTCATTCAACATTGTGTTACAAAACAACTTTGCCGGAAACATACGATTCTACAGTATTCAATATGCCTCTTTCCCTTGACCTTGTAATGCCTTGGCATTGAGCATTCAGTGCTTTAATGCACCACCACTGTAGTATACATCTTTCAGAATTACTCTCTTCATCTCTCGCTAGTCCTTTATCCGTGTAAAAGATGTTTTACCTGAGTTTTTTGAAGGTGTTGAAGGACAACAGTGGAATGTTTTTTTTTTGTTTGTTCTTATTTCAATGAGCTGCTTGGAAGTTCCCTTGGTATACTTTTATTCAGCTTACTCTTTGCCATTGTCTGCTAAATAGGTCCTAAGCAGCTGGCTTCACAATTTACAAATGAACCCCACTTCTTGGATTTCCAAGGCATTTAGTTGTATACTTTATTAGGTGCTAAAATTCAACGGGTGTTAGACAAAAGCCCATTTCGGTGACATTTCAAGCCATAAAAAATGTTCTATTCCGGTTTTAACGTTACCTTGCTAGCATGCCAATCAAGGGAACTGTTCAGTGGATTTGGATTTGACTTCTTTCGTAAAGGCACGGCTGTTTGATATGCAGGGTGTTTCTTTGCTTATGTTACATGTTTTAATACATACAATCAGGGGAACACAGATTCAAGCCAGGTGCCTGAAAACCTCAAACAGACACCCGCAGGGCTGGCCCGTGTCCTCCAGGGGGCGCTGTAGAGCTCCTGGATTTGAAGAGCGTTGGTTTGGGGGTGGAGATGGATGGTTTCCACTGACCTGCAGTTCTCTGGAGTTGCTGTGATGAGGGGGAACACAATGATATATTCCTAAAATAAAATGCATTTCTGAGGACAGCTCATAAATCATAATGTTTAACTACTCTAGATGTGAAAGACAAACACTTCCATGCAAGAATACACAAAATAGACATGTTTTGGTATACATAGCAACAAACGTATCTCCATTATTTTCATTGATTTCATTGATATTATTCGTTGCATGCCTCTTCGAGGGTGGAAGGGTGGATTTCCATCAAATTCATTACACTTCATATTTGCTGTGCTGTATCAGTGTCGTCCTGATTACATTGCACTACATTGCATTACATGCAAGTGTGAGCCACAGCAGTTTTGTTTTCTTTTGGCACTCACAGAAAATGAGGTGTCACCAGAGAGAGTGATAAGTGAATGACTTTACGACGGCATCATTTCATTTTCTTTGCAGATTTGCATCAGGCGAATACAATGTGGACGTTTTTTTGTTTTTTTTGAATGACGACTAATGCAATCTCTTTCTTCCTGTGGGTTCTGATTAATTTATGTTAATTTACAGATGAGTTCCTTTTGCAGTGGTTGAGATAATATTATTATTGGAAAAGGAATAGATGTCAGATTTATTTTAGTTTCATACATGCGCCTATTACTTTATATATATATATATATATATATATATATATATATATATATATATATATATATAAATGTAATAGTGTATTCCAATCTTTTTTTTTTACAGCCAAGATTCACTGCTTATGTTATTTGGTCTTTATGTTTGTAATGCATGCAAATTGTAGCTGTACAGATTTTAGCTGCCACATCAATACTGTATATATTATAACAATCGTTGAATTTAAATCAAGGGAAGTAATGTTAAACCCTTACAATGCATTAGTAGGACCTCATCTAGAATACTGTGTTCAGTTCTGGTCACCTCGTTACAAAAAGGATATTGCTGCTCTAGAAAGAGTGCAAAGAAGAGCGACCAGAATTATTCCGGGTTTAAAGGACATGTCGTATGCAGACAGGCTAAAATAATTGAATCTATTCAGTCTTGAACAAAGAAGACTATGTGGCGATCTGATTCAAGCATTCAAAATCCTAAAAGGTATTGACAATGTCGACCCAGGGGACTTTTTCGACCTGAAAAAAGAAACATGGACCAGGGGTCACAAATGG
Organism: Acipenser ruthenus; assembly: GCF_902713425.1. Taxonomy (NCBI): domain Eukaryota; kingdom Metazoa; phylum Chordata; class Actinopteri; order Acipenseriformes; family Acipenseridae; genus Acipenser; species Acipenser ruthenus. The sequence goes on along the minus strand of NC_081227.1, from coordinate 837,914 downwards.
AGATTAGATAAAGGGGCATTCAGAACAGAAAATAGGAGGCACTTTTTTACACAGAGAATTGTGAGGGTCTGGAATCAACTCCCCAGTAATGTTGTTGAAGCTGACATCCTGGGATCCTTCAAGAAGCTGCTTGATGAGATTCTGGGATCAATAAGCTACTAAGTTTTTTGCTCTCTGACATTCTCAATAAGAACCCTGCTGGCACTGACGTTTAGCAGAGGTGGTGTTGAGAACAATGCCAAGCAGTAAATGAGTTTTTCTGTCACCATGGCAGGAAAGCTGTGCCAACGCCATTAACACTAAAGTCGTATAAATCAGTTTAATTTTATTTTCTTTCTGTTTAACGTGTTCAAACATTCACATAATGAGACTGAGAGCTCAGTTCTCATGTAGACTTTTCTCCCTTGCCTCTGTGCAAACTTACTGAGGCAAGATGATTTACAACATCGTAGGGAGACTAAATGTATCAGAGCAGATAAAGGTTTTCATATGCCGTTTATTAATTCCTAGTCCTGTTAAATTAAAAACATAAAGTTTGAAACATAGCAGAAAAAACTACTAAATCCTACATGTATGATTCACCCAATTCTCCTCAAATGCTTTAATATGTATTTCTGATCAGAACTCTTATTAATATGATAATAGGCTTAGCATGCTGATGTTCTTAGTTATTCTTATATTTGCTGTTGCTTTGAGTGATTTATTTGACTAGCACCATATTCATATTTTAAAATCTAATTTTCATTCATTAGCATAATACATAAGGACCGCCTCCAGCTGTTTCACAGACAATCCCTTAAGATATATACAAGATCCCCCTGTGGCATTACTAGAGTTGTCAGAATGACCTCCAAGTACATCTGGGAAACCAGAGTGTAACCATTAAACTGTCCCCTTACAACACACTGCCTCCTAGGGGCAGAGTGCTGCAGAAGGACAGATTATTGGTAAATGCAGGTGTGAAACTGCAGCTTCTCTCACTGGGCAAACAGAAATACTTAACAGCCTGCTTGTTGTTTGGTACCGTCCTCCACCGGGGCATCGTTAAACAGCTGTCTTTAGCCACATTCGGACTGCCACCGTTTCTATTGACAGAGCAGAATTCAATCCATTTCTCTTTCATATCTTTGTCAAAGCTGTGTCTTTATATATAAGCAAATGCATCTGCCCTCATTATAAATAAATCACATGAATAAATGTTTTTGAGCTAGGGGCTAATGCAAAACCAGCAGGGAATCACCCTGCCTTCAACACGATAAGCCTAAGGTGGCAAAAGTCCTTAAATATGTATAAATAAGATGTTAACATCGAAGGCCATAGCTGTTCATTCTTGCGGCTAGGGAGGATGAATAGGAAAACAAGAAATACTGTATTTCATTGGGTTGAATCCCTCTTAGGATAGATTTGTTGCAGTTGCATTTATATACAATAAGGTATTAAAAACAGCAAAGGCTAATGATAGATCATTTTAAACTTTATTATAAGCCCTTGCTCACTTTTTCCAATAACCAGCTTTGTGCTTACTGGAGATGTCGTTTAAAGGGGCACAATAGTCATGTCCTTGTGCCTATTTGCAGCAGTAGGTGGTTGTATAATGAAGTCTTCAAGCTGCAGGAAGAGAAGCAGAAATGAAACAGTGTTTCACATTTCACAGTACACAGATACAGAGCTAATATTTGTGATCTGGGTTACACAGGGTCCTCAATGATTGTCTTAGGTCAGCAGTCAGGAGCTTGAGTGTCGTCTTTGATTCTGAACGGACCTTTGAAGACCCTTGTCAGAATTGTCAGAAAACACATTGACAGATGCATGACAGGTTAACTAACTGACACTGAGAGTAAAGAAAAAGTGAAATGGATTTCAGAGTATATACATCAGCTAGGCCAGGAAGAGGATGATTCTTGCTCTGGACAAACCCTTGGTCTGCATCTAATGAAACATCAGTGAACTCCTTATACCTTCACTCTCCTCGTGTTACTGTACTCGTAACATACACATATTATGTATTATACTGTTCTTAGAAGTCAGTTGGCTCTGTGCAGTCAAAACTTTTTGAGGGTCGTGGGTTCAATCCCAGGTGAGGGACACTACTGCTGTACCCTTGAGCAAGGTACTTTACCTAGATTGCTCCACTAAAACCCAACTGTATAAATGGGTAATTGTATATAAAAATAATGTGATATCTTGTAACAATTGTAAATCGCCCTGGATAAGGGCGTTGGCTAAGAAATTAATAATAATAAAAAAAAAACACATCAGAAAAGAGAATTACTGCAGAGCGGAGGGGGTATTTAGATATGCAGTTATTCAGATCATTGAAATAGACTCATGTAATTATATATTGGATTTGGATTGGTACTTTTTTAAATATGTCATTATTTTTTTCCTGCAATGTCTATACCTACATTTCACACCTGCAGACCATTGCATTTTAAAAGCATGGTTTTTATATTGTACAATTCTGCTGTGAGCCAAATCATCTGTACAGCTTCAAATTGACTACAGACAGCTTGCAATGATGCTGGAAGCAATAGAAGCAAAAAGCAACTCACTGCTGCCTAAGGGAAAATGGTCTGGGATGAATATTTGTATTGAACGATGTTGGAAGCCCAAACAGTAACATCTAATGTTAATTACCAAAAAACAGATGTGGTACGCATTTGGGAATCATAGCATGACCAAAAGAGCTATTCGTACTAGATGGATTGTAATATAAACTGAAGATTTAGAGCCACTTGTCTAAAAAAAAAAACTAAATAATGATATTTAGAAGAAACATCTGTGCGGAATGATGAAAGTCACATATACCTGACAGATTCACTTTTAGGCATGTTTGTATCTTGCATCTGGCAAATAAGGAAAACAGATTCATATCATTATCATTCTCGCAAAAAAATTAAGCTGACAAAATAGAGCACTAATGAAATACTCACCATGCAAAACTCTATCTACATATTCATGAGGGTACCAGTAATATTATTACCTATAATTGCAGGAACACATTATTTTGTTGACAAGAGTTAAAAATGTGTCTACTTTGAAATGAACTTTTTACTGCGTGGGTGGGCGTTCCAAAGCAAATTTATTTTTCATTCCTCAGTGCTTGCCTTTAGGGGTCACGCCCCAATAATCAATTTGCAAAGTGTTGAATTCACAGCTCCCCACAGCAACGGTAATTTTAAACCCTTAAAACAAAAATGAATTACTTAATTAAATGTATAAATCATAAAATAAATGGTTAATTAATTGTGCATGGTGTGAAACAGAAAACACAATGTTTCTCCGTGGGTAAATCAGAAATAATCAATTTGTAATTGAAGACACTTGGGATGTCTATGTGTTCACGTCTTGCCTCATTCATTGATTATTGCTGCGTTACCCTAAAAGACAGCCGTTAACTATCCTGTATTGTCTATAAAACAGCAAAACTCAATTGAATATATATATATGTGTGTGTGTGTGTGTGTGTCCGTAATGTTAAAGGCGTAGGCCAGAGTGACTTATGTTGCATCAGTTGAAGTCTGTCATTGGTAAAGTTCTGCAGTTTGCATTGGAGATGTGAAAATATTCTACAGCACGGCACATTAAACACAGATCTCATTAGGACTAATTCAGCTCGGTAAATGGCATAATATGACACATGCAATTGATTACAATTGTGTAATAATCCGGAGAATATATATATATATATATATATAGATAGATATATATATATAGATTAAAAAAACACCAAAACACAATGGAAAAACACTATAACAGAACGTGTGTATAGAGAGCTCCACCTCTCTATGCAACTACACAGGACCCCACTGGATATAACAGATGATGGCCATGGATCCCTACTGAGCGATTTCCAACTGCAAATCAATCATATTGCTGAAATGGTGATTTCATTTGTTTTAAAAATACCTTCAGATATGTTACTTTTGTAACATTTTACATGTTATTGTATACCTTTTTTGTCCTTTATAGTTTGTGAAGAGGCTACTATTTACACAAAATCAACTATAAATGTATGGAAAATAATTTGAATACACATTACCCCAGTGCTGTAGTATATTAATTAACAAGAAGCAAAGGACACGTACTGGCAGATTGTAAAATCAAAACCTCCCATTTGAGAAAGGGGTTTGCGCTGAGGACTGTATTGATTAAATTCTGCAGCAGCTGCTGAGTTTTGCGATCAGCTGTTTGATGACATGGTGAAAGCCTACAGCTCGAAGCCAAGTTGATCCACCCCAAATACATCTGGCAGCTGCTCTCAGATCCTGCTGTGCAACGAGATCATTTCAAACCTCTACTGGCACTGGAGCAGGTAAAAGTCAGTCTTCAATGTCAAGACAAGTTGCTCAAGTGTCATCTGTATCGATAGAGGGGTGGCGGTGGTGGTGGTGGTGGTGAGGGGGGAGAGAAAATACATCATACTTCCATAAAAGCAAGTGCAGTAAATATACACGACAGGATTTGTTAAGAGCTAGCTGAAATATGAAATGCTGTGAGTTCTATTGATTTCTCCCATGCCGCTGCTCTCACCTCATAGACATTGCTGATGAATACAAATAGACATGCAAGCACTGGGACTGAAGGGTTTATTTTTGGACAGCACTGACAACAGAGCTGTGTGTGTGTGTGAGTTTGAGAAAGATTAGAGAAATGACTCGAATTGGATGGAGATTTTTTTTAATTGTTCACACACGTTCCCCACTTAAATCTCAGGATGGTAAACAATTAATAAGAAGATGAAAATAAGAAATCTGTGGAGCATGAATAGTGACCCTCATCTAAGCCAGCACAAAATTATCTTACAACAGCTTATATGTGGTACAAATTGTACTGCCGGCTAATCCATCTGAACAGAACACGAAAAGCAATCTAATCCTTTGTTACATGTACTCACCTGTAGACTCGTTTAGTCTGATCAGTCCAATTATTCATCAATTTATACTTCATCTCTATAAATTAGTGTTATGCCAAGCAGAAATCAAGTAAAACTCAATGGTGTTTTGCTGCTCTCTTGGGAGCGTTGATGGCATTCCGTTAGCTTGTCAACAACACACTGTGAATGTATTTTACATAGCCTGTTACTGACCAGTACACCTGCTGTGAAGTTGATTTGTCAGACAAGTACAGAATAAAAGTCAGTTTTTGTTTATTTAAAGCAAAATAGAATAGAGTGAATGCTGTTCAAACACAGAAACAGCATAACCCACGGTAGAAAAGTGTCCCGGGCTCCCCCCTTTCTAACCACATGTGGCTGTAGTCCAGGAAACAGGACACTTCATTAGTTAGCCAGTTGGCCAATCAGTTAATCAATTTGGCTAATTAATCCAGCTGCCAGTCATGTGGATATAAAAGTCTGCAGGAAGGCCACTCAGGTGCATTAGTAGTGAAACAAGATAAAAAAATGACTGTTTGATGACCGAGCTCTGAAGCTAGGGGCCCTGTTTGTCCGTATCTGTACGAACAGAAGGAGTGTCTCCCTGCCTGTTAAGCAAAAGCTGCAAACAAACACATGCAACCACAGAATGTCTTAAGCTGAGGGAACACAAAGCCACTTTGTGGCTTGGAACTTGGTTTCAGGAGACTAGGTTTCAGGGCACGGCACGGCACACCATGGGAGACTGCTTAATACAGCAAAGCTACTTCAAACTAGGTCTCCCGGTCTCCTGGAACCAGGTTTCAAGCCACTGCTCCTTAAAAAAAAAAAAACAGTTTTGTGTTCCCTCAGTTTTAGTTTATAGTTTTCTGTTTTAAAAAACATGACTCTTCCCACGGGTTCCCCTACGAAATTATCTTAAGACTGCTTTCCATGTGGTACAAATTGTATTGTAGAAAAAAAAAGAGAGGCACAAAAGAACACTAGTGCTTTTATTGTTTTTGGAATTACATACCACACTGTCTAAAACTGTTGTTGCTGTCTTCTGGAAGGACAATAGTAACGTTTAGTGGTATCTCTATATAGCCTCCTGACATTCATGGCTTACTTCAGCACCTCCATCTGATATGCATGTTTGAAAACACAACCTCAGTCACAGCACCAGATTGTCTTGATAACCCCACAGTTGGAGAGAAATGGCTGATAAATCCACCTCTTCATTGTACGTTGTTTGGAGGGTAATGAACATTAACATGCTGTAATCAAAGTCGATGCATGCACTAAGCATGGGGAGTGCCAACTGCAACACAAAGCCTGCGAGCTTAAGAGGCATCATTCAGAATGAATTGATCTGCGTTTCTATCTGTGCACAGAGCATTGCACTGTTCAACAAACCTGGGTGAAGGATGCTTGATCTAGCTTTCATATAGCACCATCACTTGATAAACTCCTTGAGTATCCAGTACATACTTCTCCTGCCCAGATAGCTGTACTGCACTGTACTGCACTTCTGTGATTTTTTTTTTTATTCCAAACTGAAATACAATGTACAACAATTAATAAGCTAAGTCAAGTAGCCCTCGAATGGTGCTTTCATCAGTGTGCTGATGTCATAACCCTCTCCCGGTGAGAGTAATCTACCACAGTCTGCTCATTAAAAAATGATGACTTTTATTTTATGCACTGCAGGAAAAGGCTGTTTAATCTGTAAATAGACAGGGAGGTTGGACTGATGATGTACTCGCACAAGGAAGACACATTTTGCTCTGTGCTGATCAACTGTTAGAAATCATCAAGAATGAAAAACTGTTTTAACAGGGAATGTAAAATACATTCTGCATGCAGCAGAGATGCACCTGCTCAGTTTTCCGCTACAATATAATTCACAAGTGACTCTATTTAGCTTTCAGTGCACTTACCAGAAATGTACAGGCTAATAGTTACATACTGCAAGCTCTTAGACTAGAACAAAGGATTTGGGGAGACTGGATCAGAGTTTTTAAAATCTTAAAAGGCATCTTTAAAATGTAACTTTCAAAGCTACTGCACAGTCCAGAATCCCTAGACAACCACATGTGTTCTCCATTTCTGATCCTCAGCTCCTGGTGATGTGTTTCAACAGTATCGTTGAGTAAGGAACCCATAAAAGAAAAAATAATAGTAATAAAACACACTTTAAGTTGAATCCCCAAAGCACATGCATTACAGGCATTCTCGGTCAAGCAGAAAAAAAAAAGATATTTCAATGCACATCAAATAAGAAAGCTGTTAAGAATTCACCTTGAACAGACCGAGATTCTTGACCTCCTTTGAAAGGTCAGGCTGCTGCCTATGACAATGTTCTGGAATGAATGTAGATGAAGCTGTTACAAAAAAAGAAGCACAAAGGGGTGGATGTACCTACACAGGACTGGCAAGATGCTTCTTATCATACTTAAACATATACAGGACATCTCCATGTGATTCGGAGGCATGTGAGATAAGAAAAAAGTAGACCTGTAGAGTTGATTTAAATGTTTATTCCTTATTCCACATTGTAACTATGAATAATAACATTGTAATTATGTGTACGTACACACTTATTTACTACTATGTAAATGCACAGTAATTAGAGTGTTACCAAAAGTACTTGGAGCAAGGAAAAGTGCAGATCAGAAGGAATATGTCTCACTAGGAATTAAAATGTCTGTGTATGTATATGTGTATACATATATATATATATATATACACACACACATTGTGTTTTATTTATTGCTGCCTGCAGATTATCATGTGAATTATTCACGCCTGTGTACTTCAATTCTACAAGGATCAAGTTGCCCATCAATTTGTCCTCTCCATTCTTTGTGACCAAAGTACAATAAAGAAATAAGAGCTACAGTCATGTTCTCCCTTTAATCCCAGCCACACATCAGCAAATGCACCCACCGCATTCTCAGTCACGGGGGAGCGCCAGCTTGCACTTACTTTCAAGCACATAAAACTCGATTTGAACTTCAAGAACAGTAATACCATTAAAAGAACAGCGAGTGCAGATCTTTCAAAAATAATTGTCTTATGGAGAGCGAACCCAGTTAATTCTGTGCCTATTACGAAACTGCTGCAGTTGAACTCCTCCTACCCAAGACGTGACAGTTGTTTACACTGCCGTATGGCTTATCAGTAGCGGAGCAGTTTCTTCACTGTCTGGGTTCCAGCCCCTTGTAATTACAGTGCTTACTTAGCATCTTAAGCACTTTTGCTGAACCTCTGCACTGCCTGCACGTCTCGCGATCCTTCTTGTGCTAATAATGGTATTTGAATAAACTGATTTATGTTTCTGTATAATTATAAAATTTGTTATCATCCAGGTTTTTTGTTGTTTTTTTTCTGCCATCTGCCACATTGAGGTCTTCATTATTGTGATGGCCTTTGTAAACTGTGATGAGTTCAAGACAGCGGTTTCTTCTTCATTGCATTCTTCTTAGTCATTTGACCAATACAATGACCAACAATAAACTGATTTGAGAATGTACTTTGCATCAAATCATAGAGAGGAAATATCAGGCAATCTGGTGGAAAGCTATAATGGACCTTTATTCAAAAAGATGGGTCTGGAACTCATTTAAAGACAATCGTTTGCCTGCCCAAGTTTAGAAACATGTCACTGTCACCCAGCCACTTTCTGAACTCCAAATTGACAAGTTCTGTTTTATCCGCTTGACAGGCATGATATATTCAGCACCCCAGACAATCATCACTGAACAGAAAGGTCACACCCCTTACCAACACAACATCGTTGACAGTGATAATTATTCTGGGTACATGTCTTTAGATTTCAGTAGAAAATCTTGACACATGAAAATAATCACACAGAAAAATGACTCTATTATTCTTATGTGTTAACAGTATTGTTACCAGTTAGTTAAAGGGCTGTACCAGATGTGAGCGAACTGACTATGTGTGATTAACATTAGGGTTTAAGCCTCTGCCGTCAACTGAAAATAATTGGTTTTTGTGCCAGTGTGTTCACAAGATATTCATTTCATCAGGGTAGAATTCCAGTTAATTTATCCCTTTAAAAAAGGAAGCAGATAACCCCAAACAGAACCTCGGGGACCAAATGACATTTCAAATATTATAGCTGAAACAAAAACATAATGAAAAAGCGCACGACGGTGTGGAAAGATTAGAGGCTGCAACACCACAGCCGTAAACAAAATTGTATCCTGTGCTGAGCTATAGAAAAAATGCAATACTCAATTGACATAATAACAAGGCTCTAATGCTAAGGTAATACAGAGATAAGATGAAATAAAGGAAAGAAAAATGACAGTCCTTGGATATTATTAACCGAAGGCAAGGATGGATATTGGGTTCTTGGCAGCGAATGCCAGCAATTTAAAACCAAGGAATGGGGCAACCAGTAAACAAGAAATGTGCCTGTATCGAAATCCCATTAAAACAAAATGTTACTCGCCTTTCTTTCCCCTCCCCTGCTTATGGATATACCCCACTTACTATCCTTACAGTGTTTTTTAAAAAGTATAAAAAAACATACAACTGCGATAAAGATAGCTGACGGCTGTTTATTTTGGGGTTTTTTTGGCAGTGCAGTGGTGGCATTAAACATCACGAAGTTGTACTCGTTTTTGTCATTTCCATATTATTTAAAAGCCCCACTAAGAATAGCACTGCCATACCCAAGACTGAACCCTAGAGCATGTGAAATGCCCAATGAAATGTAGTCCATGTGCGGAAGCCCTACAGCAGAAACAGCCAAGCATATGGACTGCCAGAAGTGAGCTACATAATAAAACTCCATGTGTAATAATATAAACAATATCTTTTGTCACAGAACTCTTCACATGTGCCCTTACAGATGCCAAGGCTCAGGTCCTATATTCTGCCTTGGAGCTAATTAGCGAGTCTCTGTTAAGCTTTTCGACATTCTTAAACAAAAGGTCTCATTGTATCTGTCTCGCAGCCACCAGGGCTGGCACAATGGCATCTGGCTGCTAAAACCAGTGGATCCATAAGGAATACAAAAATGTTAAAGACACTGTCTTCTTTTCAATAATCCCGTGTGATGAAGATCTCTCTTCAATTTATAAATAGGAAGAAAAAAAACAAAAAACGATTATGGATGTGCCAGTTAATAGTGAACGTTAATGGATAAGGAATTTTAAATACCTGCCGGGACTCAATTACAATACATACTGTGGCTTCTTAAAACAATAGCAAAGTTCTGTTCTAACAGTGTGCGTGTTCTAAACATATGGCAGCATTAAGAGACGCATCTGAATTCAAAATCCTATTACTGACGTGCCACATGTAATCTCATTAATATTCAGGACTGGTATAAAGTCACTTGGTCTGGATTATATAGACACATGCTGTGACTAACTCTATCTAGCTGCAGGATTATGGTACTGGCACTACGAGCAATTGGGTTAAAACCCTGTAAAATGTTGTAGACTATATAACATAGTTAATTAAGTATGAGTGACTTCATCGCCCTCAAACACACAGCTTGGTATCTGCATATAGCTAATTAACCATGCTATAATCACAGACAGCTTTGACCTAAAAAAAAACAAAGACAACCACATTTCAGGGTAACACTTTACATTGTGTCTCTAATTACTGACTATTTACATAGTAAGTACTTTGTAAATACATGTGTACTTACACATACTTACAGTGTTACTCCGCATAGTTACAATGTACTTAATGTGTTTATTAACCCTAATCCTAACCCTAACCCTAAACCTAAACCTAGCCCTAGCCCTTGACTTAACCATAACCGCTTTCTGATGCAATTGTGTACTTACATAATATCATGCAAAAATATGAAAACATTAAACACATTGTTACTATGCATAATGACATTGTAATGATGTGTAAGTGCACATGTATTTATTAAGTAACTACTATGTAAATGCAATGTAATTAGAGACACTTCATGTAAAGTGTTATCATTTTTTCAATGTGTGCATAAACTAGTATCTTACATTCCGATGTGGTCTAAAAACCTTTTATAATTGCCAAACCATATTGAATGTTTGGAGCCAGGCTGACACATTTCTAGGTACAACATGTCTTTTTATGCAGTCGCGAGGCTCTGGGGGCTCTGTATCTCCAATCCTTAACAAGCTAAAGTATTCTTGCTCGGTGACATTTCAAGTGAATAGAAATCCTTTTGTCGGACACCTTGAAATGAACAAAGTTTTCATTAAAGACCCTCAATTCTATTAATATCCGTTCCATGCTTTTGTACATGACTTTTTATTTTTTTTTTAAGCTCTGTAGCTGTACAGAAGTTTCACTTACAGTTTTTTTTTTTTTTTCAAAGCATATGCTCAACATGAAAGTGCCAGAAGGAGCTGGTAATGGAGCAGGTAGTAATGCATCTGTCTGCAGCAGACCATCATTTCTGAGCTTATTCTCTGAACCGCAGGCCGCTCAGCCTGCCGTTGCTATGGCAACAGCTTGTGTTCCTCCGAGGATACGCGCTGGTAATGTGCAATTTAAGCTAATTCCCTGTGGTTGTGCCTCAGAGACTGTTCTAGAACCAAACTCTTTTAAAACTGGAAACTTTTTTTTTTAAAAACAAGAACCCTTCTCTCAGATACTGTACCACCATTAGTCTAAGAGTGTGAGTTCCTTAAATGTATAAACTGAGGTCACTTAGTAAAAGCAGCTTGTCGTTCATTACAGCCTACACACAGATTAAGGTCTGTTTATTGCACATGTTTTAGTATATAAACACTCTATAATAAGCAATATCGCGCAAAATTCACTTTTTATTACAACGCTTAGGGCCTAGCATATTTATGTCCCGCCTCTGCCCACTCATGATTGGACAGCTGCAAAACCAGGGCAGATCTTTGACTCTCCCATTGGTTGAGCTTACTCAAGACCATCAACCGAGGCAGAGAATACCTTCAACTATTTATGTCCCGCCTCCACTCACTTATGATTGGACTGCTGCAGAGAAAATGCAGGTCTTCTATTGGTCAGTTTTATTTCATATACAAAAATAAAATTCTGCATGATTAAATTGTAAAAAATAAAAAAATAAGCTGCGATCAGCTCATTAGTTGATTAATTGGTCCGATTAATCTGTTAATCGGAGCATTCCTAGTCTTTACTAATTGCTATGTAAATACGCAGCGATTAGGGACACTTCATGTAAAGTGTTACTGTTTCTTCATATACATTACGTTTTAATTGAGGCTTTACTTGAAGCTTCTTGACATTATTTTAATGTCATATAATCCAGATTGGGTTTATTGTTATGCTAAATGCCCATCATTGATTCTTATACTTAATGGCACTTTGAAATGTTCTAGTCTGTACATCACAGATGCAAAATAACTTGCGTGGAAATAACCTGCTCATGAAGGATGTTCTGTGTAAACAGGATGAATGATTATTAAACCCTATTTTTAATTTAACTTAAAAAAAAAAAAAAAACCTGTACAGTGGTTGAGCTGCGACCACCAGAACACAGAATCTCTAGCGATCTCATTTTCTTTTTGAATTGCTCTTCCCAATGCTGGGGATTTATCAATGTTGAAAAGAAAACACAGAATATAAGACTTTCTTAAACATTTTTCTTTTCAGAGAAAGGTAATCTTTCATTTCCTACATTGATTGATTATTCCAATGTGAGCTATAACCAAAGTGTGTGTGTGTGTGTGTGTGTGTGTGTGTGTTTGGCATGCTATTATTTTACTTTATCATAATATGCACTTTTTTGGTCTACCATTATTCATGCTCAGGGCTTCCTTCACGCTGTAGCTCCAAGTGGAATTGCTGACAACTTGTTTTCTACCCTTCACCATGAAAAATGTTTAAATAACCCTTAGGGTGCTTTTTCTACCAGGAGCCAGCACAGAACAAGACACACAAGACATACAATTGTAACCTCAGAACGCGTCACTGTGTAAAAATCCACTCCATCCTTTTCTACTACAGCACTGCACGTACATCACCAAGTGATGTCTCAATGTGATAACTGGACCACTCACTTATAAGTCACTGTCAAACAACAACCATCAATTAAAAGCCCTGGTAGCACTTTACATGATGCGTCTCTAATTACTGGATTTTCACACAGTCATTACTTAGTAAATACATGTGTACTTACACATAATTATGCATAATTACAACGTACTTATGGTGTGAAGTGTTACCTTCTTGCCATATTGATGCTAATTACAGGGAAACTACATTATTTCTTGTAATCAAACATGCAATATTTTATCAATATTCCCGGGTGTTTTTTAAAAAAAATTTATAAACACACACACACACACACACACACACAAAACCGAGGCTTTTTGTAAATGACTCTGCAGCAGCAGTTATGACGCATAGTCCCCACCCTCCGTCTCTGTAAGCCGCTTTGGACAAAAGCATCTTCTAAATGACTAAATTGTTTGCAAAATCTAATATCTATAATATACAGTAATAGCTACAATGTTAATATAATAATAATATTAGTGATGATGATGATCTGATATATGTTTTTAAATGTAGTGCAATTATTACCAGACTTTTCCATTTTACCCATGTTGTTGTCAAAAAGGAAAAATGAGTCAATTGGCAAGTTTTCAACTACTTCTCATCACACAGGCTTTAATGGAGTCACATCAGTCTGTCTTCAGACCATTTCACCCAACCAACACACCATTATTAGATTTATCGGAATTATTTGTCCTTGAGCTGGGGTCTTTGGTCAAGCTAACTTTTTTTAGACTTCACTAAACCTTTTGATCTTTGAGATAAATCTGTTTTGCTTTTTGGTGCTATATAAAGTTTATCCATTGCTAGAAACAGAAAACAGTTGGTGAGAAGTCATGAAAGCATCACCACGTTATGGACATTATTTACAGGAAAAGCTGCCTTCAGAGCTTTGAACAAGTGCAGTTAATTAAACTGAAATTTAAAAAGTAAGCTTTGAACATAACAGCAACACAGAGTGTATCTGCCGTGTTCAGATGGAATAATAATGATACATGAGCTGCTGTATGGTGTGCCCTTGCAAGAGGCGTGTCATAGACGTTTTGTTATTGGGTCATGTTTTCTGACCCAGACAATTACAAGAACATCTTAGGACTGCAGGGCACATCAAAGTGAAAATCGGTTTGAACTCTTGCTACAAAATCCAAGGGTGTTTAATCCAATATATGTGGCAATACTTTGAAGTGACATTAGGGGGAGTCAATTCAATTGATCTAATCATACATCTAAATACCACCACTGCTCATATAATTAAAATAGACCTATTTGTGTACCACGGTTATGAAAATCTGGATTTAAAAAAAATCAGTTATAGATATCTGGAAAAGAAAATGTAAAACAGCTGTAATACTGTATATTAAGCGTCTCTAATTACTGTGTAATTACATAGTAGTTATGTAGATATGTTATTATGCATTGTTAGAATGCACTTAACCTGTACATCTTTTTGCACGATATATGCAAGTACACAATTGTATCAGAAAAATTGTTAGATTTCGGGATAGGGAGATTCAAGAATGAGGTGGCAGAAAGGCCAGAAATCAATGGGTTGACAAAGTAAAATTACATTCAAACATGAAACTTTCAGCGTTAAAATCTATTATTTGAAATTAGCCAGGCTAAATTGAGTAAAGTTCTCAATGCAGCTGTGACTGCATTCTTTTTCTAATCAGATCAGCATTTGATTCATATTGGTCTCTTGGAAAGTGAACGGATTCCGCTCTGCTTTTGGTTAATCTTTTGTAAAAAAAAATGAATTAAAAAAAGAAAGCAACTACTCCTGATTGATATAGTGGATCTTTTCGTAGATGTGAGCATGAAAAACCATGTACCTTCCAACGAGAGTCATGATTTAACTAGTAGTGTTGCCAGTCCTGGGATTCAACATTTGTTTCCACATGTCCAGGCTGCCTCTTAGTACAAAAGCCATTGCATTGCTTTTGAAGTGTCACAGCATTTCTCTGAAGATAATTGTATAAGGGTGAGCCTGTCTGTGACACTGCTGCTCGTGGAGGTTTTCAATGCGAACAATGCTGTCCACTTCAGTTATTAGAAAGAAATAAAGACTATCTTGAAAGACACCAATTAAATACTTGTCTTTACACTATACATTTAAATAACTCTCATTACACTGAACAAAAGGGACTCATTATCACACCTGGGTATGCTTGTAAAACAGATCAAATAAATATTTCAAAGCATCCTTTGTTTTTTTAACTTATTCATTAATCGTCATGAATGGACTTCTTTTTTGCCACTCACATTCAGCATGAAGAAACAAAACTGCATGGATTATGAGAAGTACAAATAATTGTAACAATGTCACATGCGTTTCTAATGTCATTACAGATAAGCACTTTCCTTTCCTGCCATGCTGAAAATCTGAAAAGAAAAAATGAGCAGTTTTATTTTGAACATGAAAACTATAAAACGTGTTGATATTAAACATTTCTGCTTCAGCGGGTTCATAATTCATGTTGTCTTATTTGAGTTATGTAACACCAAAATCGTTTTTTTATGTCGCCTGTGATTAACAAGAAAATGCTTTGCAGAATGCTCATGGAAGGAAGCAGCCTGTGAAATTAGCAATGTTAAATGGAGGAGCTTTGGTGAGAACATGTCTGAAAAAAACGAAAATCCTGTGCTTGCATTATTCCTTTGCTTCATTGACTGGCGAACCAACAAGCAACTCACATTTTACCATATACATTTTTTCAGTAATATTTTCCTTTTGTATAGAAAACAGACCTGCTTTTAAGGCTTGAAAAAACTTGTACACTCAGAAATGCCCTTTCTAAAATGAGGGCCTATTTTATTCTTCAGTGGCAGAGCTACAAGCTGCAAAGTAGGTGGCAGCGACAAGGGCAATCTTTTCTGAAAATGAAAGTCGCAGACACATAATATTCCGCTTGTTCCATATCAAATGTAATTTGTGAGCCTCTGCCAAGACTGCCTGCAGTGTCACTGTGATTCCGTTTGAATGTTATGAAGCTGCTGCTTCACAGGCTCTGAAGACTAAGCGAGGAGAGGTGAATTCAGAGAGCACTCTTCCACCCCGCTAATGGTTATGAGAACTCTAAAGGCAGCTGCCTGTAATCTGGTGGTGTTGTTGAAATTCAAATTCCGTTCTGAACTTTCTGACTTGCCTAGAGGCAGACAAAAGCTGCTGGAAAATACGCAAGAAAATGCTGAAATTTTAAGTTGCTATCTGCGGAGGGTTCTGCGGATCATCTTATGTGTTCAGTATTTGTATTAATACTGGCTTAGAAAGATGTAAATCAAGTAAACATTATCATATTAAACCATTTTTGGGTTAAGTGCTTCCAATTTAATATATGAATAGTGTGTGAAGCTCCCACAGTTGCTCGCTTCAAATCAACTCTCATGACCCACTTGTTCTCTCTTGCTTTCCATGCTCTTTAAGACTGATATCAGTTATTAGCTGTTGTAACTTGCTATTTCAGAGTTTTCACTGTGTCTTTATGATTCTGTATGACATATGCATCCATAATGTTTCAAACTCACATCCTTGAAAGG
The DNA here is from genome assembly GCF_902713425.1 of Acipenser ruthenus. Lineage (NCBI taxonomy): Eukaryota > Metazoa > Chordata > Actinopteri > Acipenseriformes > Acipenseridae > Acipenser > Acipenser ruthenus. The sequence continues at coordinate 821,491 of NC_081227.1, read as the reverse complement.
CTCTATATAAAATAAATAGTGATTCATTCATTCATTAATATATGAAGGTTTTTTGTCAGTAAAAGAAACTGTCAAACAAAAACATGACGTGAGACTTTTATTGGGCCACATTTTCAAACCCTTATCTCCAGTCTTTAATGAACTCCTGCCTTTTAAAGGAGAGCAAACAGCTGCTCATTTAACACAACTACAACCGAACAACACAGCTATATATTTCAGGTCACTTTAGCAGTCTGTTTATGATCATTATGATGACGATATAGCTGTAGAAAATTGGAATCTGTGGAAGACTGCGAATTCCGCGATTTCCCGGGAATTCCGTTATGCCTAGGCGTGGACTGACTTTACGCTTGACCAAACAGCCCATTGCAGTCTATGTCCAACTCAACAGAACTTCACAGTCTGTGTCCAACTCAACAGAACTTCACAGTCTGTGTCCAACTCAACAGAACTTCACAGTCTGTGTCCAACTCAACAGAACTTCACAGTCTGTGTCCAACTCAACAGAACTTCACAGTCTGTGTCCAACTCAACAGAACTTCACAGTCTGTGTTCAGCTCAACAGAACTTCACTTCAGCTGCCTGCTTTTTTGCATGTGTTGCAGTTGAGTGTTATCTATAACCATAAGCAGGTTCTTTTATTAGGGCACTCAGATATAATGGTATGACACTTGGAACTGCAGCTGAGGAAACGTCTAAGGGGGCCTAAGGGTGTTATCTGCCAAATCATGTCTGTCTCTGTGAAAATGCGACATTCTGCTGTTTTCTTGAAAACACAACCTTTCTATGAGACAGAGGAGACCTATTGATCAAGAACTGAACATCAAAATACAGGTTGCTCCTTTTTCTGTGAAAAGATAATACAACAGATAATGTTACAAAACAAGTCATTTCTTAATGACTCAAACTGTCCCAAAGGTTTACTTTACATTGTGTCTCTAATTGCTGTGTATTTACATAGTGGTTACTTAGTAAATACACGTGCACTTAAACATAATTACCCTCAGTCATTCTGCCTAGTGTACCACATTGTGCTGAACTGTGTGCAGGCTTTGTCATGTGGACTGACGTCTAACGATGGCATACAGACATTTCACTTTAGCAGATAGCTTATTAATAATATTAATAATACATCTACATCAGTCATTATACAGGCTGCACTGGAATAAAGCTTTCCGCTAGAAATTTATATTTAATAAACTCCTATCCCCTGTTAATATTGTCAACACCTTAAATTACATATGTATTGATTCTTGTTGATGAATCATGTCTGTTCAATGTGCGTCAATGCAAATCAGATGGGGGGGTGGGAATGGGAGGGTCAGACTGGATCTGCTCTCAAGTGTTTATGTCAGCTCAGCAAAGATTTTTCACAACATACTATCCGTCTGACTCCTTCAACATCTTGCTGGATGTGAACATGTGTTTACAGCTGCAGAACTCTAACCATTTATAGGCTTAGAGTTTGTCAATTTAATATAGACTTCATTGGCATCAATGTCTATTTGGTTTTTGTCACCGGGGACGCTGGTACTGTATGTTTCTTAAAATGGAAGAAGATAAAGGAAAAGCACCATCAGTCTTGAAATATCTTTAACTAGATTTTCATTCAGGGAAATACAATGTACAGTGTACAGCAAATATATTGAGTTCCAGGCATGCGTAGTAGACGAGTCTCCTTCGCTGTATGTGGAGGGATTTAGTACAAAGATACAAATGAATCATAAAGGGGTATAAAATTGAGATTGACTGCAGGACACAGGTGCTTTAATGGAAATGCCCTGTAGCTTTAACCTCTAGTGGATGAAAACCATGGACGAGATAATGCTTCTACAGTGAAACACAAAAGGGAGTCCTGTGAGAATACAGAAAGACTATTTGAGGTAATCGGTACCAATGTAATCAAACAGCAGTGTATTATGCCCTGATCCCGACCCTTCCTTGTGTCCCTGCAGGATGATAATTCCTACCCAGCTCTTCAATGCAGAGCAATACAACAGCAGAGTGGTTAGCATATTAACACCCAAACTCGACAAACAAAAACCCTGACTTATTATGCATGGCTGGTTAGCCAGAATCGTTTAATAAGTCAAATATTTGACATGCTTTCAGGTTTGCGTTGTTTTAATGAGATGCATGTCTACACAAGCAGGACTCTAAGTGTCAGCTATGGTTATTCATTGGGAAGACTTGTTTGTGCCCCGATTAGGGTTATACAACTTGAAATTGAAAATGACCCTGGGGAACTGGGGAGTATTTTCTTTTTAAGAATGTCATCTTTTGTACCACAGCTGCTGATGACTGCATTGTGCATGGCATGATTTTTAAACTGCTGTGCGGGATACTAAAGAGAAACAGGTTCTTCCTGCTTTCACTTTGAACTCATAATCAATACAAATAAAATGAGAAGCAAAGAATAGAAAAACAATGTTTTTTTTTTAGATGAGTCTAAATCTAAAATTTAAATTAATTAATCATTTGATTCTATTCAATTATAATAAAACACACAAGCAGGATGGACTTAGCACACCTTACTGCCTTGACCATTTTCCATAGGAGTGCAGTTAAATCAGGTTCTTGCCAGACATTCCCTGTGAAGCTAGCACGTCAGGGTTGAATTCCAGTCATAATTTATATTTTACGAGAACGATGCGACCGCAGCATCAGCAGTTTAATCCACCTACAGTGGTATTGACAAAGCCATTCCATCATTACTGCTTGTCCTCGTCCCATCTTCTTTGAAGACCAAGGTAGAAATGATGGAGTGGTGGAACAGCTTAAGCCATTGATTAGCAAAATCACTCAGACAGGATACTGTAAAAAGATGTGATTTGAGGAAAATGGAGTCTTATGAACCAATAATGTTTGATTTACTTTCCTCCGCAGGTATAACATGATCTTTTTAACACAAGAAACTTATTTCTAGTTAAGGGCTAGTTAAGTTGAATGGACTACCTTAATGTTTTCAGTCTAAACCATGCCTAGTAGCTGCAGTCATTACTAGAAGTAAATCACAAAAAACGGAACTTAGATTTAGATTGGAATACCTGAGCATTTAAACTGACACAAAGTGCTGTTGCCGAATTCCAATCCTGCCAGATTGATCCACAAAGGAGAGCTATCGCAGGTGTTCAGTATCTGTGTATGCTACGGTATGTAGTCAAGCAGAGAATTGAAAATGGACAAAATCACAAGAATAAAAGATGCTAAACAAATTTAAGGGGGCACTGAATGCAGATTTAATACCAGGAGAACTGACTGTCTCAACAAGGTAATCCTCTGTGTTCTCTACTCAATAGCGCAGCACTGTGTTAAAATACAACAGCCAATTAAAGTCTGCTGCTGCGGATTCGAAGCGCGCTCGCTGGGAGGTTGAATGTAAAAGGAAAAGTTTTTTCTGTTCTATACCTGAGTAAACACAGATGGACATACATATTTATTACATTCCCAGTGATGCTGGCTGAACTGCAATCCTATCAGCGCAATCTGTTCAAATCTACATGTTATAGTAGCATTTGGGGGTTCATTATGTCATGGTCTGCTTTATCTGCTATTGAATGTTTGGCTAGTATTCCTGCAGGTATTTTTAGTGCAAGTGACGTTGAGTGAATACAGCGGTAAACAATTTGCTTTGGTGTTAATTAACCTGGTGCTTAATCTTTCAATAGGCGAGTGAATATGTCTTCTTATTGACTGCGTTGCTAATAACATTAGATGGCAATGAACCAAAATGTGTTGACACAGCTTGTTTAAATGACACATTCACACAATGAGGCAGCTAAGTATGTTTATCTAATGAAATCCAAGAGGGAATTAAGCTTCCGTTTCCCCCATTGACAACACATCCAAGAGCAGTATAATGCCTTGCACACCACAGGTGACAACATCACCATATAAATCATACACAAGGACATTATAAGAGGAGTGAGGTCATTTATAGATTAAATGCCATTTTGATACTACATTTATACAAGCCAAAAGCTTCACTGTACACATTCTATGCAGCTTTGGGGGTCTGTAATCATCCGTCACAGCTACAGGGTCTGTAATCTGAATCACATGTCAAGCGTTAGGGGTGCTGAACCCATCACCTGGGACTTACCTATATCTAAGTTGTATATATATATATATATATATATATATATATATATATATATATATATATATATATATATATATAGTTGCTTTGTCCTTTCTGAGCACATATATGGGAGATAAACAGCCAGGTTAATCCTAGTCCTTTTTACAAGTGCAAGTTATATTTAAATTGTGTTTAATTACAGATTTCACACTTAACGTGGGTGGCTACAGGTGTTAAGCTTCGAATTTAAAAATGTCATATTAAAAATTACAGATTGAAAAAAAAACCATGTCTAGGTGCTAGACAAAGCATTTGCCTTTTAAATGAACTTTAAAAAAAAAAGAAAAAAACAGTTCACTTGAAACATGATTCATAATCTCAGGACTCTTGTTAATTGTTACAGATACTCATTATTACTCATTACTCAACACTCCTCTGGTATACAGTCTTTCTTTCGTTTACTTTACATGCGTCTGGCTGGTTTCACAGGCTCTGATTATCACTAACTTTGGACAACGTAATGTTACCTTAGGTAAAGTAGTCCATGATTGGTGCTAATTAGTGGGGTTTGTGAAACCAGCCACGTGGATCTTTGCTTTTTTTCTTTCTTAAAATGTACAAAGATAGCATTAAAACAATATACCAATATTCCAAGACCACCCCCACTGTAGGTCTTATTGAATGAACTGCAAATTCAAAGTTCAGCCTCCAAAGACAGCATGTGGGTAATGGTAAGAGCTTCAGAGCAAGTCATCTGCATAATGCAGCAGCGAGCTGGGCATGTGACATTTATAAAGTGCAGACTGTTCCAGATCTCCTGAAAGGTTCCCTCCCTTGTCAAGCAGTTACCGTAGGTTAAGCAATACTAAAGAGAAGTTTGTTTTGTTCATGCATAGCCTTGCTTCGCATTGACTGCAACGGAGGATGAGCCAGATGCATATTTATTTTGAGATCCTGATAAACGTTAATGAATGGTAATTGCTTTATCTCAACCGGTTGAAATCAAAGTTAGCAGAGTTACAGTTTTTCTTTCATTAGGCTCTTTTTCTTTTATTTTCAGCGAATCATCAGTAATTTTCACCCCGGTCACGAATTACAATTAATCATCTAACCTTGAATTAAACAAATATATAATAGCTGCTCGGTTTAAAACAAAGAACGCTTTCTGTATAATGACAGTTAATGGCTTTGTGTTTTTATATTCTGCTTTGTAGTTAATTCTAATTAGATAGATTTCTTTTAATATAATGTAATTAAACCATTTTATAACTGCGCCTGTTCAAACCAACTCTCCTACTCTATTGAGCAAAGACTCTACAGTCACTTTACCAGCAGGCTTGTGGGCACAGAACAGCATACGCCATCAGCATGCCTCGTCTATCTGGTAAACTTTCCAGTGCTTCAAGTCTACAATGGTTATGCATCCTGCCTGCTTGTGTACAAGCACGCGAGGTCTAATATGAATACCAACAGGAGGACTCAGAAGACATAAGCTGCCTAATGCTGTGTAAGTACAGGTTCAGACTCAATCTCGGATCTGTAAAGTCATTCAAACTTTGTGCTTTCGGTCTAAGTTCAAAGTTTTTTTTTCTTAACAATATTATGTGAAAGTACACATTGTTTTATGTTCTTTGCATTATAATAAAGTACTGCATTGCTGGGCTTTCTGGTGGACAAGGGTTACATATCTTTGGAATTCTAGGCCATTTCCAGGAAAGTTTATCAGCAATTTTCGGCTCGTAGAAAACCGCTGGGTCATCCAGAAGTGGACACGGTCACTTCGAAAGTGGACAGGGGTCGATAAATAGGAATGCTGTAAAACGCCTTTGTTTTTTACATTTCATGTTGGCCCTGCCCAATTCAGAATTCTGCACACTGCCAGCAAGAACACCTTTCAATGTCAATGGAATGATTATAATGTGCTGTCATTTATTATTATTATTATTATTATTATTATTATTATTATTATTATTATTATTATTATTATTATTATTTATTTATTTATTAGCAGACGCCCTTATCCAGGGCGACTTACAGTTGTTACAAAATATCACAATACAAAGTATCACATTGCAAAATATCACATTAGATTGTAAGATCAAATACAAATAAGAGCAAAATAAAGCATACAGTTAATAATTACATTTAAGAGCAAATTCAACTAAGAGCAGTACATTTATAGTAAAAATGTTTGCTTATAGCACATATTAAGTACGATAAATGCATAAGATCGATTTCAAATGAGAGCAATTACAAAAAACGTGGACGCAGATACCTTTAAGAGTAAAACCAGATACAGAAAATAGTTATAATTAAGAGCAGTAGTAGAATACGGCGAGGTATGGGGCAGTTCAGTGCATGTACGGGGGCGGGGGGGGGGGGGGGGGGGGTACAGCTAATCTGCAGGTGGTGGAGGAGCTCACTGTAAGAGCTCACTGTAATTCTGGGTTTATACCTGTGATTACACAATGGAGCATTACTCTTTCTGAGCACATAACTCTAACCCTAAAGCAGTCTACTCTGACTACAAATTATCAGAGTTGTTAACAGTTATAACCATCAGACTTGTCAGCATACCACAACTGTATAGAATAAATAATGGATTCATAACTGCCATCATCATTTTTTAATAGAATTTTTATGATTGGAAAAGTCAGATGAAAAATAATCTCAGAGATGCAGGACGAATAAATGTTTTATTTTGTTATCAGTCATCTTTTGTGAGAGATATGCCTTATTTAAGCATTACACATTTTCAAGAAACCTACCCAAAGGTCAATGGCAACAGCTTATTAAAAAGAACTTGCTTTCAATAAATATGCAAAAGTATTTGCTTCTCGCTTTTCACTGCTTGCTTATACCATCCTTGACCAGGGTTTATTTTGTATTTGTATATCTCTAAGGCTTGAGAGTTTGCATTCGCTCTAACTTATAAAAGACTCTCTCTGCAGCATCCATGCTACTGCCCTGCCAGATCACTTGTAAATCCAACAACATGGCAAGGATGAAATAAAACAATGTCTGGTTTATTAAGGACACAGCAGGCTAGAATATGTTTACTTGTGCTATTTTTTACTGTCTTTTACAGTATGAATGGCTTAGTAACTTTATTGGGTAAGTGGTTACGAGAGATACTGTATACTAAAATGAGCAACATTTGTTAGTAAGCTTGCAGTTAACAGTTCATACCTTTTTTGCTTTCCAATGTGTGTTTTCAAAAAAAATAATCTAAGCCTTACAATATTTACAGGATATGCCAAAAAGGCGGCACCGTTGACCACAGTATCTCTGCCTATACCACGTCCCTGTGCTGGACTGACACATTGTTCCATCACTGCAGCATTACAGTATAATAAATTGTTTCTTCAATAAACCTGATGTTTTTACAGATGCTGCTTGCAGTAATTCAGCCTGATCATGCTCAAGTTTATGAGTTAGCCTGTTGGCTATTGCTGTAAAGATCACCACACATTAAGCATCAGTGCGTCTTCAGCGCGTTCAACAAGGTAAATCACAGAAGGGTAATCATTCAGTTCTGTTCTGAACATCTGTCAATACTATACCTACAGATGCAGCAATACAGTTCTTATGAGAATGTAATTTCTGTAGGAATGCTAGTAAAGTAATCTGAGACTATCACAGTCTCCAATGAATTGTGCTCCCGAGAGCACCTTTGAACTTCAGATTGCTAGCTCTCTATATTAAAAAGTTAATTAACCACGTTATCTTTTACAGTGGTCTTTTAATCATTGTCGGACTAATTGATGTTCATAAACCATCAGTGCTTATTTCAAGAGCAAATGGAGGGTGCACCAGTTAATAGTAAGGTTTACTATTCCATTAAAGAATTCCTTTGTCACTGTAGCCACTGGCAAGGATGTGCAAGGTTAAATAAACGACAGTCCAGAACAGTTTTGTGAATATCACAGACTTCTTTACATAACTTCTTTGTATGCTAAACAATTCAGTAACACTTAAAAACGGTGTCTGCAAGTCCATATGAATTTCAATAGAGTTTCATAGGATTGCATATGATTAACATCTGAATAACATCTGTCCCGAAGATCATTTACAAGCACGTCCAATTCCAATGCTGTAGACATGGTGTTCTACTTGGATTCTTAAGGATGTGTTTCCATTTTAGTTTTTGTACCTCTATACCCACTGAATGCATTAAACAGTAAGTGCAAAACACTGAGTAACAGTACTGGTGTTCACGTGACTCCTGTGACATTCTGTTAGAGTTTATGTAGGTTTAAAGCAAACGTTTTAAAGTGTTATGGATTATTTGAAAAACAGGGTATTTGAATGCAAATTACACTCAAAAACACTAAATACCTTGCTATTGTTCCCGACTGGCAGTGACTATGGTGCTAACAATCCTTAACAATTACTGTGGTAGGATAATACAGCACAAAGACATGTTTAAGATAAACTAGGAGTTCACAGCATAGCAGTGCTATTAACAAATCTCCTGGGAATAGCTTTCTCATGCATCTGTTTTGATGAGCACTATTGCAACACCAATGTTTAACATCCGATTATGAATAGAATAATGTATGGCTCAGAATATATTACCCCACGATAAAGTGTTTTATTTGTTTTTATATCAATCGTTTTGATTCATAAACTGCTGAAATGATGTAAATTTTGTCCTTGCAGTTTCATTGTCTTGCTCTTTTTAAAATATCTGCTTAAATCCTTCTATTATTGGTCTGAGCCTCGTTGTTTTTTCCAAGTTCTTGTCATTGTTTGGTTGAGTGTCCGTGTCTTTAATCTGAATGTATTGTTTCTTCTCTGTTGTACTGAGAGTGATAATGGGGGTGGTTTGTTCTCAAACAAAGCTGCCGGCTGGGGAGAGTCGTCACAAAGGAACATGGATATTATAGGATAATATATTTTGCACGTACCCTCGTATGTACAGTACATGAAGAGTGCAAGAATGTATTTATTTTCAATAGAATGTTCTGTTTCTATGGCAACATAGAATATCTTACTTTATGGGTTTCTGTTGCTATATGAATACTGGTGTGTAATGACCTTCTCAGTTTGTCATCTACATTGTATCTGGGAGTTTGGGGTTCATGTCAGACTAATATGATATCATGCAGAGGTCACATTTCAGACGACAGTATGAATTACGCTACGCTTCCACTAGGGATATGAAAAGAACATTATCAACCTGATCCAGGCAATTTCGCCTTTATTAACAGATTCATTTACACATTATTATCATTGAAATGACTGCTCTTCATTTTTTATCATTGAGGTTTTTTTTTCCCCATTAATTACCGGAATATTCAGTGTATCTTGTTTCATGTCATCTAAGTTCTGTTCTGCATTCTATTGTAATGAATGCTAATGACTTTACAGATTTAATAAGTGTCACAAAAAGGCAGCATTCGCACCCAAAAGGTATGGTTGCGCTTTCTTGAAACCCAGCATTGCCTACATTTCCCATTGTCCACTTCCAACAAAGACTGAGACTCTCTACTCGGAACAACAGATTTCTAACTTTACTTGTCTAGTCGCATTGAAGGCGTCTCAAGAGGTTTACAGACACAAAATCCAGTCACCTTGTAAAGATCACAGTATCCCCGTGCCCATGGCTTCCCTACAGTCAGCCTCTCCACTTATCTGCAAGCTCATTTATAGGCAAGGGTTCCCTAAAAAGGCGAGGCAAAACAATGTAGCATCAAATATGTATAGTAAGTGTTGTCTAGTCTATGTTTTGATAAATAATCTATCGCATGCCTGACTGAACTGTAGTTCTCACCACTGATGGTGAATGGTGCACACGACTGGTACCTGATGATAATTTACTCCTCAGCTGAGCTGCATGGGTATATTTTAAAAATACCAGAAAAAGCAAAGGGATATTTTCAAGGGTTTTCATGGTTCAGAAGACAGCATGTCGGTTTATGTTATTGCAGACGTTATGATCCCTGCAAGATTTGCTCTGCGTGTGAACGCATTCAATTACTTGATATGAAAGAGAGAAAAAAAAAGTTTATATTAAATTAGCCGGATTCAATCATTGTCTGCTGGTGTGGTTTTAATGGCAGAAATTACATATTTTTCCACACGGTTCAGCATATGTTATTCTTGACTCACTTGCTCAATGTAAAGTCCAGCTGAGCATCAAGACCACTCTTTGTCACCCTTTAGGACCAGCTCTCTATTATAACCTTGTGTGGTCGTATTTTAAATGACCATTTCACTGAACACGGCTGCTTAGCAGGTTTTACACTGATTAACACAGCATTGTGGCTAAAGCATTTGAGTGCCATCAGCCTATGCATTTAGTGGCTAGCTAGACCTACATGAAGCAACAGTGTGTTAAGAATTCTCTGTCTAATTTACTTAACACACACATACATTATCACCTTGTTTCTTTCAAGGGAAGGGTATGAAGTACAACTGAGAGCTTTTACAGCTTTTTGTCTATAATCACAGAAAGACATCAGGTATTGGAGTTGGCATGCCATAGCATATGCACTACAGACTGGATTTCAGATGATGGGACACTTCTGTAATAATGACCTCACAATGAAGCAAGAGAGCTGTGCAGTGTGATGTCACGGAATCAGAAGGAGCATCATCGGAATTAAAAGGTCTTAGATGGGAGAAGGTCATTGTTTGATTGCAAATAATTCTGAAGCTCCTGGTTTCTTGAGTCGCAGGAATCTGTTTATAAGCTAAGCCACAACCACTTTCGGAGCAATTTGTATTAGAGCAGATTTAAAAAAAGTTAATAACATGGTTTTAGAATAAATCGATGCTGTAATTGAATTTAATACTTCAATGCTTTGTTTCAAGACTGTGGTCGCTGCTGAGCAGGAGCAGATCCCGGTGCCTTCTTTTGTGTAAAGCCCTTGTTCTCTACGCTGTCCCAAATTGCTTTTTCTAACACTGTTAATGATTCTTAATATAGTTGTTGACCACTGCAGTTCTAAGTTTTACAATTAAACCTACTTTATCTTGACATTTCTGAATATAATATTTCTTTTTAACACGTAGTGTAGAGCAGTTCTGTATTCAAATTCATTCCCCGTGTGTTTAAAGGACAAACATAGCACTGCTTTTTGCTCTGCTTTATCACCTGTCTTATAATGCTACTGGATCAGATTAACCACATTCCCATAAACAAATGTGAAAAATCTGCTGCATTAATAAAAAATAACCCCTTCAAAACACACACATACAGTGTACTGCAGAATTTGATTAAACAATGCAGTAAAACAGGGACACGTCTTGGGTGTTGTACAATTTTAGGAATGCAGTGTTACTTGAATTTGGCTAACTTTACCTCCCTTGTATTAAGCAGGAAAGAAACAATGTTCTACTATTTTGTCATCTGCTTGTGAGAGTTAGCAAAACTGTCGAGCCTTTCCATGCATCTTTTGTGATGCCTAATTTAGAGAACAGCTCAACAACATGACTACTTTAAAATGCTCAGTCCCTACTTCTGTCTAATCCCGCCGAGATTCTGCGATTCCACGATCCCAGAATTTGCTCTCTTGTAGAATTTTCCATTTTTTGCAAAAAAACAAAAACTCAAAATGTTTTCTGTATTTGTCTGCATAACATGATTTAATTAAAAATGTAATTTAACTAACTGTGACTCATATTTTCTTATGTATTAATACTAATTAACACTGTTTCTCATTAAAAAGTAATTGCCGCAGAATTTGACAAGTTCTTTGCAGAAAACGCACTTTTCTCTTTGCAGATTTTAGGAGATTTTACTGCAGATTTCCATGGGGACTATCCATCTTCCTGAGTTTCTGTGTGTAGTTAAAAGGCTACACCAATATGTATTTTGTTAGTGTGCATTCAAGCATTAATATGGGTGAAGGTGGTCTATTCTCAAACTTCAAAATATTGCAAAACACTGATATGAATAAAAATTACTTTGAGGGAGATAATTGGCATGCACTTGCAAATAATAATAATATCTTTATTTATATGTAGCACCTTTCATAGTGAGCCGCCATCACAAAGCGCTTTACAGAGGTAGGCTCTGAACTGTGCATTATATGCAGAGTCACTTACAATAGGACATTGATTCAACATCTCATCCGCAGGATGGAGCACAAGGAGGTTAAGTGACTTGCTCAGGGTCACATAGTGAGTCAGTCAGTGGCAGAGGTGGGATTTGAACCAGTGACCTTCTGGTTACAAGCACTGGACTTTAACCACTGGAGCACACCGCCTGCTTAATGCAGTAGTTGGATGAGACACAAAGTACTTTAAAGATGATTCATCGAAACCACAACACCGAAAATAACTGTACAGATTCGGAGAGTGGTTTTGAAGGAATTGAACGAGCTTCCAAATCGCAAACGTGGTTAAAAATTTTAAACAGCTATTGCTTTAAACAATCTTTAACATTCTAATACATGGTAAATGCATTTGAATCCACTTAAAAAGAATGGGAATGGGGGGGTGGGTGGGGTGGGGGGTTATATGACTGCCATGAAGAAAAAACAGAACACAACTTTCGGGCCGACAGCACCTCTCCTCCAGCATTATATTGCCAATGCCCCAGGGCTGGAGATTGGGGAGGAGGAGGTAAACTCAAGGCCTCAAGGCACAGGCTGCAAAGAGAAGGACGTTCCAGTTGTGCTGCTTGAATTTCCAGCTATGATAGAACTCAACTGGTTGCAGACATCCTTGAGCAAAGACTCTTCATCCACTTCATCCATTCCGGACAAGCTGGTGAACTCCCAAACTAATTCTGTTTAGCAGAGCTGTTTTCTGCATCCGCGTACATGATGCTGAAGATGAAAGAACATCAAAGCCGCTTTGTGTGACGGAGGAACCACATGGATTACATTTTAAATTGGGTGACATTTACAATGACGCAGTGAGACTTAATAGCACAAAGTAGATTCTTCTTAAACGTGGGTTTTTGATAGCGTTCCCTGCAGTTCACATCAGCCCAACAAATTACATTTCCAGAGCTGCTGGCTAGGAGACTGTGGGATATCAAATGGTGGATAATCAGTAGGCCAGGACCTTGAGCCATGCCTTAGGCCCTGTGTTTGAGGTTAGGAAAGGGTAGGAGATAGCAGATAATTCATCCATCTCTTAATCTCTTTAGAGCAGTTGTGGGCGACCTTTAAAAAGACTTATCACCTAGTCTGTGTTTATTATAGATCTTAATACCGCAGGTACAACCAATCCAAATGCTAAGTTACACAAGAAGCGCAACTGTTATAAAAAAGGTAAAACTGTGAGGATTATTTTTTTTAAAAAAGGATGTAGCACCAGTATTTCTTTTAACCCAGTTTCATTTTTATTTCCAGACACATTTATACATATGCAGGTTCATGAGAACTGGACTGTATACTGGACTATGTTATGCTGTAGTCAGAGTTGGGGGGGTTGTATAAATATATGGTATGTTTTACCTGTCTCAGGTACCATTCTTTCCTTTAAGAGAAGCAGGACTACGCTTACCAGAATGCATTGGGTTATGAGTTGAAAAGCCTGAACTGTCTCAAACTGTCCCGCTGAACACAGATCCATATGGTCACCTTATATATATATATATATATATATATATGTGCTTACCTTAGCTTTAACAAGCCCCAGTTATTTGCTGTATTCACTAAGACAGGTTGTATGAGTCTGCACATAATATCAAATATTTATTTAACTTTTTTGTTTTATTTATTTCAAATTGCTCAAGTTGCGCAGTTATGAGAAGGGGAACTCATTCAATATCTAATATTTATATGGTATGGTATGTGCATTTTGAGAATGGAGAAGCGTTCTGAAATAACAGTTTTTTATTCAACTCCTTCACAAGTCAGGAGGTCAAGTAATATGTCTATAGAGTGCTGTGTTTGTTTAAGTAGAGGCAAAAATAATGTGTCCATTATGCTGGCGTAATATAAATATGTATTGAGTATGCTAATGAAATCCTCAATATGAATACTTTAGCTCATACTTTATTACAAGCTGCAGAGTATTACATCTTAAAGCATACTATTCTTAGCAATAAACCCACAACAAAAAAAAAACCAAACAGAATGAATGCCAGGTGATCTCAGAATGTCGATTCCTATTAACGGGAATATCTCTGTTTGAGACTTAAAATTCCACTGACAATCCAGACTAGAACCAACTCCATTCCAAAGGTCATTTATGTCAGCGTTGTCGTCTGTTTATCTCATTGTTTATTGTATGACGTTTGACCATGTGCTTTGGGATGTGTTGTTCCTCCCTGCTTCTGCAGATCTTAGAATCCTAGTGTCCCTTTCTCGAGTTCGGAGTAAAAGCTGATCGAAGATTGGTATTTGGAAAATACAATTTAAAACTATAGGTTGAAGCTTTCACACCCACCTTTGATCTGATTCAAGTGGAATATAAAATCAAAACAGGGCCAAGAAGAAAAGGCATCAAGGGATTCTGCCTCAGTGCTGACGGACATGCCATTGGTATCCAAAATGAGTTATTTTCAGTTGGAACTCTCCCTCTGGCTTATAAGTAATACATGAAGACCTTGTTTGAATCAAACTGACGTTAACTTTCATTATGAAAGCTTGTCAGACCCTTAAACTGTGTTAAAAGTCTCGCCAACTTGGAGGGGCGCAAAGGAGAGCCGCATTGCTTTGTAGCTCAAGAAGAGGTTAAACCCTACTCGGATCTTCACACACCTCGTTCAAAACAGTGGAGTGGTGGAGTCAGAAAGGGTGCATCCTTAGGGCTGTATGACTTTCTACAGGGAGCACACTGGTAGCATTGTGTCAAAATCCATGCACTGAGGCAGCGATCCGGGAGCTCAAAACTGTACTGCCTTTGTAATACGAAGCACTTATCATTTCAAAACTGTGTGATCTTTCATATCTGAACCTAAGAATAAGATCATTGTAGGTACCAAGGCTCCCATTGACTGATATTCCAGTCCGTCATCCTTAGCAACCAACACCTGGTCATACAAAAAACAATATTAAATGCACGTTGCTTTTGTCTGTCTTGTTCTTATGAGATATTTGAACAGTAAACAACCATTGTCAATCGAAACATTGTCCATAATCCCCAGTATTAGCCTCTATTAGGTCTCCTAATGTATTGACTGAAGTTGCGGTGGTCATTCTAATGAAAAGGAAATGGAATGCATGTATATACCAATAAAGCTTTCATTTTCCTCTTTGGGATCCAATACATCGCAAGGGAACGTATGGAGCGGTGAGGATATTTTCTCCTAAGGTTACACTTTAAACGTTCCTTATAATAAGGATAATACCCAGCTTAGTGTTAATTCTGGAGCAGCATTATCACAGCAGCAGTCAACTGGAATCCACAATTTTCAATTTCATGAAGGCAGGCAGAACAATTGATAACACCGTGTTGAGTTATCTATAATTATTTTCTAAGTAGAAAGGTTTCTAATCTGTATTGTAGCATTAACATTATGAATGTATTGGAGCACACACTGATTCAGTCCCAGGGCACTGTCAGACATGAACAGAAGCTGGCCTAGAATTGTGCAGCCAGACCATTTCTTTTCGTTTAATTTCTTGTGCGAACGTGTATTTGTTCTAAAAATGTACAGTATACAGAACACCCAGCAGGTTTTGAAAGTTTGGTGTGCTTGCAAAACTTCCCTACAGCTAAAGTTGAGCACTAGTTACCTGCCAGGAATATAGAAAGTTCTGACTGCTTAAAAGCTTAAAAAATTAAACAGCACAATGATTGAATTGCTTCTTTTTTTTCTATCAGGCTATTAATATAGCAGAGGTTCCAGATGAATGAAGCTGATCTGTGCTAGCTCTCCTCATTTCAAGGTCCAGGATCTCAGTATCTGGAGAGGTATTGATCGTGTGAACTGTGTTAGATATCTTATAATGATGGTGGAAAAGACACGCGGGTGACAATAGAAGTTGGTTTGCCAAATATTAACCCTAGCGTAGCTGTTAGAGGTGATGATTCGTATTACAGCTGAAGAACAACACACACATGTGAGTAACCTTTACATTTCTCTTTTAAATTAAATCAGGCGAAAAATGCATCGACCCTTTCAGCAAAGTCCTTTTCTTTTTCTGTTTTCCTTTTTTTTGTCTGTAGAGTACAGCTAATGTTACAGTCAAGTTCTTTACAAGGTAGAAATGTGTGCTGCCAAACAAACCATAATCGGAACAGACCTCCATCTGTATGAAAGATGTTAACATGTCTGAAATGCAAACATATGCTTTTTTGTATCCCTCATTTGCATGACCCTTTAAACAAGGGCTAATTCGTTTTCTTAAGGATAGCAGCAACATTTGCGATGCGTTGAAAATCGTTTTCTTCCTGGTATCGGATCACTTCCTGCCCAGTAAGTCACATGACCTAATTGGAGCTAGACCATTGGAGTGATACTAAAGTGCAGCACAAGAAGTGATTGTGTACCAAAACACAGCAGCAGCTCTTACTTGAATACACTTGACCTTGAAATATCGGCGCTGCATACAACAGCTAAACAGATCTTCAACAGATGGAAAAAAGGGGGTCCAGTTAAAATAGTGCCAGTACTAACAAAGATTTTAAAACCTTGGTTTGCAGTCCTTTAAAAGTGAACTAGTGAATCTGCATGTCTAAAGCACAGAGATTAATATTTTCAAGTTTCATTTCCAGGGCAGAAAGGGGTTCTTGCAGCAGCGGGTTTTAAGAACAGGTTAAGTGTTTTTACTTCATACAAACACAGTTGCAGAAATTACAGGTGCATGCTTTTCAGTGGACCTTGCCAAAGAAATGCAGCAGACACTGTGGTTGTAAAATCATGATCCTAGCAGAAGTTCTAATAGGGAATGATGGCAAACACTTTAATATGAGATCAAACAAGGAGGGCATTACATATAGTGGAGGATATGTTCCTTTAAGATGGAGTAAGAGCTGGGAATCCTAAACGGGGCTAAAGTAGATTTGCTGGGGAAAAACAGACAAGAAAAATCAATATCCTAATTAATGAATAGGATTCACAAGAGCTTCCCATAATGAATTACATCGTAAGTATGGACATGATTAGTTCATGAATAAAAAATTACACCTCCCTGTCCTGAACTCTAAATTACAAATCTAATGCAAAAGTACACATTAAAGTACATTCATTTTTAATGCTTGAAATTCTAATTAAAATATCAAACAGAGCATGGTGGCTCCAACAATATTTAAAATGAACTTGGATCCTGTTAAAGTAACAGTTTATATGCTGCTCAAGCACCAGGAAGTTTGTGTTGTTGGTCATGCATGGATTTGAGACTCTTTGAATTGTGTTGGCATGCAGTATAGAAATATCAAAAGAACATGAACCAAGCTAGTAATTAAGTCAGCCACTGAAAGTCTGTCCACATTGGATCCCGGGTTCCACTCTCTTATGAGGATACAGCAAACAGATGACTGGCCTGGTGTTTAATGGCTTTGGATGATGACAATAAAAGTCTCAAAGCAGATACATCTGACCTCTGTATCTGAACAGAGTAAAAGAAAATGAGCACCATGGGCTTGAACAAAATAATCAATTCCACCATGCAGTTACAATCACTGAAAAACTGTGGAAAAGCTCTGATGCAGTTCCACCAGGTGCGTATATGATGTAGCTTCTTCTCCTGCAGTCGGGATTGCACTTACACCTTGGAGTAGATAGTACGGACTTGCATCTGAAAATCCAGCTGTAACCCAGTTACTTCACAAAGCCCCTGCTTAAATCTGTGCGTAAACATTCTATTTGGTTATTTTGAAGCATGCAAATATCCTCCAAACCCTCTTTTGAAACAGTCGGGAAAGGTTTCACGAATCTCAAACCTTATTTAATTTGTGAAAACAGGCTTATATCGAGCTTGAATCCATGTCAAGCGTAGCATTTCAAACAAATTGCCAATTAATTCAGTTGCGTCAAAAAATAAAGGATCACTTGCTTTTCTAACAACAACATGCCTAATGGCAATTGCAGATCTTGTTTCTTTTTCTTTTCCCCCCCCCCCCGTGGAGCCCATTGCTCGTAATTCATTTTGAAATATGAGCTGGAATTGTTTATGGTTTTCGAGACTTGAAATTTTTCTTTCCAACATGACATTGTGGCAAGCAGTGTTTCAGAAGAAGAGGAGGCTTCTGTCCCTTCTGGGAATGTATACAAGAAGGACTGGCAACCAGGTCTTCTATCTGATAAAGCAGAGTGCGAAGAATGCTAAACTTCAGCTACATGTAGAAAACAGACCACTATATATTTTAATGCATATGATTGTGGGAAATGCACCAAACATAATGACTGCCTTCCTCTTGTAACACCTGCACTGTTAGTAAGGCCTTGGACTAGCATGGGCATTGATGCCTAGGAGGTTATCTTTTCTCTAATATCACATTGAAAACATGGTCTGGTTGCGAAGCTCACTACAAAGTTAGGGCTCACGCAACAAAATCATTACAATGAATTTTGGCGCTGCTGTCCTCGAAAAGCCTTTTAAAAGTTTCTAATAACCAAAGCTGTATAAACTTGTATAATACTAACACTGCATAAAATGAGAAGAAAATACACACATATAATGCAATATAACATTCTCATGACATGCTACAGGGGGAAAAGCATATTGTAGTTCAAGTTTCATTATATCTTATAATAAACTGTGAATAGAATATTTAACAACATGTACACATTGTCTATGACAGATCCCACTCTTTCTTGTACTAGTCTTGTTTACTCACTGTATTCCCTATCCCCATTACCTAACTAATGCGTGATCACCAGCCATTGAAACCATGCGATTACTTGTTTTCAACATGTGCCGATCTCACGCTGCTTAAGCAGTGTGAACGTGGTACAAGAGAGGAATGTTGTAAGCACAGATGAACCTCTTTCAATACCATTATGTACAGTCTGTCTTTGAGAAAGGTGTGTCTCCTCTACCTGCGTGAGGTGAGAGGTCAATGCATGAAGCCTCTTCATGATCTGCATCAGCTGTACTGATTTACAGTCACTCCACGTGGTCTGTCAAATACATCTCAGAATATGAGCTGGTCTGGAAAACAACACAGCTGTGTAATGAACCAGATATACATCTATATCCTTTTGTTGGTTTAAGTACCTTAGTGGTCTTTAGGGAGTCAACTAATTGACTCATTAGTAAATCACAATTGGCTATTCCGAGCTCACTGTAATACAATTACATTTGTGTTTCTTTATACAATGTTTTCTTTTTTTTTTTTTTGTAAAATTGGCTTCACTAATAAGCAAAGAAAAGCCACTGTCTCTCTATGCCCAGTGCTTAATTATATACAAATATAAAAGGATACATAATCATCAAGGCAAGAAGAAAGGCACAGTCATTATTACACATGTGGTGGAGTCACAAGTGATGCCAGACAGGTTGTGTACATACAGGGAATATGCCCCAGCTCAACTGACAATATTGGATTTATTTTATGAGTCAATGAGGTCACAGGTAATGCCACAGAGGTTAAGGCCTAATGAGTAAATAAATCAAATATGTATACATTTCCCTTCGGCCTTGGCATGTTTGAGTTATACAGTGTTAGCATTAATTATACAAGAGAGAAGTTCATTATCTCATTCTTCTGCATTTTGTTTACCAAATTCTCTTCCCTACCTCTCCTCTAATTAATGTTAACAGTATATATATATATATATATATATATATATATATATATATATATATATATATATATATATATATATATATATATGTGTGTGTGTGTGTGTGGTGCATAATCAGTCAAATCAAGGACATGAGAGAACTTAGAGCACAATATGGGGCATTCATGATTTACAACGAGTTTGCTTTTTAGTTTTGAATGAATATTATGTCAACTAAGTCCTGTTTGTCATTATGATAGTATTTCTCCAAAGATATAGGAATCAATCATTTTTTTATGTATACACTGTTTAAGTTGATCATTACCTTTCATCTTGCAAAAAAAATAATTTTCTATGCTCATGCACCAAATGACTTATTTGTGTCACTTTCCAAGCGCTGATGTCTGGCGCCTTGTACCAAGAATCCAATCACTGTTACCTCCTTTGTAATTCCCAGCCCTGCAGTGTCTTCTCAATCACTTCATCTAAATAATGAGCTCTCTGTGTTTATCACCTGCCAGGTGCTGTGGAATGATACAATGATGCTGTCTGATTTGTGTAGGAGTCTAAAAAAAACAGGGTCAGTTTCCTTTTTATGAATGGTAGGGGAGAGGAAGGGAGGGAATTAGGGTAGGAGAGGAGGGAAGGGGAGGAGGGAAGGGGAGAGGAAAGGAGGGGAGGGAGGGGCTCAAGTACCACAGACAAAAAATAGCAGAGCACGGTCCAAAAAGATAGCAGAACACGGTCCAAAAAGATAGCAGAGCACGGTCCAAAAAGATAGCAGAGCACGGTCCACAAAGTTTGAGGCCCACTGTGTTACAGTCAACCTAAAATGCAAGTGTGAAATTTATAACTGCTCAAATAACATTTTTCTAAGCACATGCATAGCCTGAAATAAATCCGTGATGGTCACACAGGAGTATAATTCAGTATTGGGTTATTTGACACAGATGACTGGTAGATAAACCTTTTGTCAAGTGGGGATTTTAAAAATAACCACTTTGTCTGTTTCAACTCTGTGTATCAGACTGTAAAAAGGAAACATGAGGACTTCAACAACATAGATGAAACTACTGTTGATGGGTTATGCTTTATCACTCTTGTGTAAATATGCCACATTTAACTGTCCAACAGATGTCTTTCTCTGACAGGGATTCTGCTTTTGTGCAATTTTTAATGGAAACTCTGATCACAAAAGAAACATTAAAAATGTATTTTCTACACTCAAATCTAACCATAGATTACATATCTTCTTGCTACGCCTCAGTCAAATTATAGTTTTGTCACGGGATTTGAGCAAACAAGCACAATTATTATATTGTGTTGTGCATTACTGTCAAACACTGACACAATAATGGAAGATCTGCCTCTACGATTAGTATGGTGCAGGAAATGCAGTTTAAGAAAACTGTACTGTTACTGAAATGTACGATTTGTCTCCATATGCATATAAACACGGCTTTTAATATAGAAGACACAGGCAGTACATTTTTTTTTTGTGAATAAAAGCTTTTTGTATTTTTTTTTTAATTAAAAGTTGTCATCTTTATCCTTTGCACAAAGTAATGTTCTTCAGTATTTTCTCCCCGAGCACATATGATGCTTTTACTTAGTCTTCGTTCTTTTTATCCCATATTAAATATGATTAAACATCCCACACGCACAGTAAGCGTCTGGCTGTGAAGGTGTGAAGTACAAAGGTCTGTGTGGTGGGAATTATTCAGTGATTTTTCTAATTAACTGTAGTGGAGTTGGAAAGATTAAGCAGACCTGGCTATTTAGGGAATACCTAAGCATTTCAAATAATTCAGGATTATGTGCATACTGTTTTACTCCCCAATTTAGAATGTCCAATTAGGCTTCCTCATCGCAGCATCTCCTCACAGCAGCTATTCCGATCCCATCGCCAATGCTCTTAAACTCAGGGGCTATACAGCGACAGCCCTGTAAGTGTCCAGGTGTTTGGCCTATAGTGGCCACCGTAGCACCATGTGTCAGGACCAATGCACACCTACCCATGGAATTTCCTAGCCGGGACACAAAATCTGCTGTTCTTTGAGCGCGTGACTCACACTGCACACCATGCGGTCTGGTCTTAACCGAGGATCCCCTATCCTTTTTATCTTGTCTGTCAAGGGCTTGGTTTTGAGTTTCTACATATTCTGAAACACGATCAAACTTTGTTATTATACAATAAAACCATTCCTGAAGTGAAATCCTAAATCTCACGAGGGCGAACAGTGAACAAGGCCCAGAAAACCAATAAAGGAAATCAAGTTAAACAAGTTAGGTCCATCAGTCTTAAGTCAATTAATGTCTGTAAATAATAAATGTTCGAGCGTTTGAGAATATGTCTCTGCAATTTAATTGTAGGTCCTCTAGTGCTTTGTAAATACGTCTGTGCCTCTTGGTTCCTGATAGCATAATCTGCAAGGAGTTTTTGTTACAAAGCACATTTTTGTGTTTGCAAATAGCTTTGAAATATAAATGAAGGCATAATTCAACACAATAAAATATGATGCTATCGTACAAACTAAATAAGACGATCCCCAACATTGACAAAGTAGAACTGTCAGAAGGAAACGATCTGTTAGGCTTCACTACCTAGTCTGAAAATACATTGGAAGAATCCATGCAAGCAGTAACAGATTAACCAGTTAAGAGAAAATGTAGCACTCTGACACCAGATCTTTTGGTACTGGTGACACACTTCACCAAAATAATTATAACAAAAAAAATAGTGGGTTTATGGTTATGGTACCAGTATGATAAAGGCCTTGTATCAGCAAATAACTATTTATAAAAACACACACACACACACATATATATATATAATACATGGACGAAGGCTATATTTGCATCCTAAGCCATTAAAAAAAGACATAATACCACAGTAGTGATGTCAAAATGGCATATTCATCTAGATTATACTTGACCTTTGACCCATATTTGACTCCTGTGCACCCCAAGACCACCGTTCCTGAATTATCAAAAAGAAAATTATATTTAAGATTCTTTAATATTTATTTAATTTATGTTATTATTATTCATTAAATTCAGTTGCAATTTGAACCTTCACATCTGTTTATTGTCTTTTTTTTATTACAGATACTAATATCCATGTATTATAAATAATAATAGATGGGCTTCAGTGAGTTAAATTAAAATATCTCCAGCTCGGATTTCTGTTACTCGAGCTATCAGTCTCGTAGTTTATGACATCACAGAAACCCGAGATGGAATTATTTTCCTGTAACTCACTGAAGCCCATCTATTATTCTCTCTCTCTATATATATTTGCTGTCTGCTTATGGCATCTATCATTAGTCATAGTTTTATGCTTGAAACCCAGACAGATCCTCCAGCAGTAGATTTTAAAAACAGAGGATTTATGGTGATCGTATTGTTGACTTATGAGATGTCTATAATTACATCAAATGTAGAATTTCTGAAAACCTAGAAGGTTAAAGGATGGTAGTAAACATGATAAAATAATACTGAGTGAATAAAAAAGAAAACATTGCCAACATAAATACAGGCTCATATGAGTAAAATATGAGTGCTTATGATACAAAATGGTCATAAATGCAGGGCTATAAAAGCTCTATATACTGCAAACTAGTAGGAAAGTTTTCTCAACGACGATGCAGGAACAAAGTATCCTGACATGACATGAAAAAGCATTTTTAAAACAAATACGGATTTAAAAAATATCATGGTTATTGTTGAAAAGATATTTAATATAGCCATTTCAAACTGACTTTTTATTGATTTTGACTATGTATTAATGTTGTGATCATGTGGGATCTGCTCAGGCTGTGTTGGAATTGTAACGTGCCAGCAGGGGGCGATGTAACTTACACAATTGCTGGCTTTGGTAATGGTTTTGGTTGCTATGGTAATTGCTGCATGTACAGTAAATGGGTATTGGTGTTATTCTCTTTGTGGCTAATCTTTGGTAACACTTGACATTAAGTGTATCTAATTACTGTGTACTTACATAGTAATTACTTAATTACTTTTTGCTCCACATGTAAATACACAATTGTCAGAAAAGGGTTAAGGTTGGAACCAAGAGGGACCCCTTTGCTGAATGTTTGGAGTTTCTGTGGCTGTAAACCTGGGATATTCACAGATAGGTGTTTGATGCAACCCAAGGGTTTCAAATAGCTGTAAAATAATAAAATCAAATCCAGCAGCCAAGCCATGGGCTGATCAAACCACCAATCCTTAGTCACAGAAGTTTATTTTTAATTATTTTTAAAGCCTGATTTCGATATAACTCAAGCCAGATCTACTTGCCCTCTTTCAAGAATCAAGCTAACTTCCTTGTGCGAGTGAAGCTGCATTTGTGTTTCCAAGCGGCTTCCTTGTTCAGTTTGCTGCGGTGGTATTCTTGCTGGTGTTTCGCAGTCACTCGGATGCTGACACATGTATTAAACACGGACGAGGAGTCTGTTTCGATCACGGAGACTATGTCTGCTGCGTGAGTGTGCTCTCACAACCATGTTAGCTGTCTCAATGACTGCAGTTGTTTGGATAAGTATAGGCATTCCACCTCTAAATCTTTTCACCATTTTTTTTCACATTTAGCCATTTTCTCTTGTTGTGGGGAGTGCAGGGGAGAAGGACGTTCCTTTGAAAAGGGGCGGGACTTATAGTGATGTGAACCAATCACATGACAGAGAGTTCAATCGCAACAGTTCAATCCATTTTTGCTCCTTGAGGATTTAACCAATCACAGGCCAGTGATTTCCAACACACACACACACACAGAGTAGTGTGAAAATGTAGAAATAGCGTGAAATATACGCAGTAAAACTATTAATCTTTAGCTGAACTTTTAGACACTGGAATTCATCATGGAAAGACTAATCACCTAATACAGATGAACTTCTGGCAATAAATAGCAATTGAACCCAATTCACTCCATTAATCTTACAAGTTTAATGATATAATGTAGAATAATGAATGAAGGAGTGGATTACCCCTTCTCCAAGATGTCCCTAATGAATGTGATATTAGGTTGAGGTTATTTTTCTTCTCTTAGACACTTTTTTTTTTACTTTCCCTAATTGATGATTGTGGGCAATGAATCAAAAAATGTGTTATTCAAATGTGTATGTATTTCACAGTATCTGCAATACAATAGCATGCACACTGTGGGAAATGTGTTTTTGGATATTATAATGCCATATCTATAAGAAAAAGGTGCAGAGAGACACCCTCAGCTGTACATACAGTTACACTTGTGTTTCGGTATCCGTTATACGTGATTATAAACAGTCTATAAACATGTTATTAATTATGCTATTAACAACTATAGACTGTGATTAGAAATAATAAGAATGTTGTTTTACACTTTTGTTGCCTTTGTTTTTGTTTTTGCTATTGTTTAGAATCAAAGTGTTATCAATTTATTATGGGGTTTCTTATAGATGCCTTAGTTGCATATGCTTATAAAAATGTATTGATTATTATTATTATTATTATTATTATTATTATTATTATTATTATTATTATTATTATTAAATAAGTTGAGCAAGTCTCCCCTGGTGTGCCGCACAAAGTGGCTTCATGTTCCTTCAGCTTAACACATCCTAGAATTTGTTTTCCCCAGATACACCCAGAAGTGTTACTGGTGAAAGCACATGATACTCGTGAGGATCCAGAGAGGATTTGAAAGCTTATCTACGTGGATGGAAGGTAGCGGTACCATACTGAAAACAGCATTGTAGCTCCTGTATTACTGTGACATTGAAAATGCCCCCTGGTGTATCTTGGCTTCCTTATAATGCACCCTCTCAAGAGCAATACTAAGGCGTGAACGTGGCTTGCACTGCAGATTCTTACACTTTAATTGCAAGTTCTACTGCTTAAAATAAGTCTTCAGAGCATGGAAATGCTTAACTGAGACTTGATTTCTAAATTGCTGTACTTTAAATGTCATTACCACTGTTTTGATGGTTTTGTAGTTCTGGGCTTCAACTTCAGCCACTCGTGTATGGATAATAACTTTCCACACGTTTCACACGGTTAAGGAAAATTAAAAAGTAAAATTCCCTGGGGATCTGCCTTCATTTATTAATCAATGAATCAGTATCATAAGAAGCGTGGTGTTTCTGTTGGGACCTGGCGTGCGTTGGGAGCCTCACATTGCCGAGAGGAATGTGAAAGCAGGGGTTGTGCTTTTGTTCAGGACTCTCAAAAGTGTTCTTGAATCTCAGATTCTTGTTCCTTCTTTTTGTTTTCTAACAGGGTTCAGCCGGCCTTTTGAGCTTGTTTATAAAAAATGAGCATAATACATACATATGGCAGGTTGTCAGAATTCAAATTGAATACTCCGGCAATAAAATAATCTGCAAGACCATGTGATGCTTTAAATATGTATTTTTTTGATAACGCTTTAGTTAAGGATATAAGTGATTATACACGTGACGCTTGCAAATATTATATTTTGCATGACATTGTCATCTGTAATCTATAACTGTTAATAGCATATTAATAACTTATTTAACCACCACTCTTAAACTAAAGTAGTACTTGCATTTTTTAATACACACAAGTTAAAAAATGAAACTCAAAGACCACACAGAACGCGTTTTGAATTTTAAGTAAATGTGAAGATGTTTGTGCAGCAACTGGCCCATCTTAGTACATCCACCCTCTAATATGCATTGAGAGTGAGGCATGCAAAACACGCCATTTACAAAGAAGAAAAAAACAAAAAGCTACCTTTTCAAAGAAGAAAACACCAACACGCCTCTGAAGTAATTAGCTGTCAAAAATGACCAAATTGTAAATGTGGATGCTGCTTTGGTTTTGATGAAGTGAGACAGAGAATTTTGATTTTGTCCACTAGTAGACATGGCACGTTAATAGTTTCAAGGACAAGGAGCCAAGAGACACCAGATGTAATGAGATTGAGCAAAGCTTCTGTGACAGCAAATTTGATCACAAATGGGTTTAGAGATTGCTTTTTTATATAAATGAAGCATAATTCATCTTTGCAGGCACTGCACAGGTTTTTCCTATCAGCAGACAAGTCTCCAAGCACATCAACAGTGGGACATTTACAGCTCAAATAAAAGAGTGTTATTAATTGCAGTAAAAGTTGATGATTAAGGTAAGAGACATTCTAAAGGTCTCATTTGAGTTACACTGGCATATACAAATGGACGGTATGCTTTTTTTTTGTTTTTGCCTGTATCAGTGTACAAGACAATTTTGTTCCGAAATGGCTTCATTTATGTAATAAAATAAGTCAATACTTGCTCAGCATTTGTATATATCATTTTATGGTTTAAACCCTATTTCAGTACCTGTAGCATTTTTAACAGTGCACTATAATGTATAATTGCATTACGTTATAAAATGATGTGCATTCAAAGGGGCTTGTAGACCGTTATGTAAAAACCCTTTTAAATGATTTTGATGTTAATAGCCCTGTGGCAAAGATGCAGTACTTCCCTAATGTCTTAGAAATAAGATCTATCACTTTTTTATATAAAGCACCTCGAACATAGACATCCACAGGTAGTGACTAATGAGCAACCACAGGGCATACAATGAATCACTTTCCTAGACCACAACATTACACAACCCGCATTAGGAAAATGAAAGAAAGTACAATGTTTAATGTTTCATCAGTTAATTGAAAACTCAATGGAGTATGGCACAGGAGTGTGTTACTGTGCTTCCCCATACATTACAGGTGTCTTGGTCCTTATTCACAAATACCATGCTTGCCAACATTTGGAAACTGTTCAGCGGGACGAGGGGGGGGGGGGGGGGGGTGTACACATAGCAGGGGTCATACGCAAAAACCCCTCTATCATATAATAATAGACGTATCCCCTGAACGCAACACCACACGACCAGCATGACAGTAAACATAGACACAATGAAGCGTTCTTACCTTTGTAAACTGGTAAGTTAGTGATCAGCAGATGTGTCAGCCTCACGAAGAGCACAAAGTGTGGTTTTCACTAACTCTGCTGTGCAGAATAAATTAATTTTTGTTCTATGTGTAAATATCGTGATTTTCTGCCTATGCATCGGGACACGGGACATTTGCTAGGAAATTGGGACTGTCCTGACCATATAGGTACTGTTGGCATGTATGAGATACAGTAATCGCACAATCCTGTTCATCATGTTTGCTAGCTGTTGACACCGTTGCATAACAATAAAGGACCATATCAATGGAGATCAGTGGATTTAATGAAACATGCTACATGCAAGTAATTGCATGCAGGATTTCAGGTCTACGGCAACCCTTTCTTCATGCTAATTGTCAAGAATATTGATAGATGTGTTTCAGGGATGCTGAGATACAAGCAGAATCCCTTCAGGTTATGGCCTTGCCTTTGAAAATCAATGCTGTCTTGCAAAAGAAACTGGGAAAGGACTGCAGATGAAAGTGAGAATAAAACCATCCCCATGCATATAAAATAAGGTGCATCTGCTATTCACAAATAAAACATAAATGACTGCTTCTGTTTTAGTCCTTGCAGCATTCAGCTGTCAGGATTTCTTTTGCAGAATGGCTAAGCTGGTGTCGATGAAACTAACGGTAGAAAACCTTCCGAGTTTATTCACTGTGAGTTTATCCACGGGATGCCAGATCACATACACAGGAGGAAGAATGGAGAGAGTGTGCAATCCACAGTATTGAAAACCTGCATCCAATTGCAAGCCCTCTCTCACCTTCAGCTCTTCAATGTGCTAATTACATTCCAGTTCAATACACACTGATTCTGACTTTGATATTATGCAGGATGGATTCATTACATCTTGTTGCTTGATAGAAAGCTGTACAAGGCAATTTGACAAAATGTGCAACCCCAGTGTGAATAAACAATACAACACGGTTAGAAATACGATCTATAATTATTATTATTATGATGTATTACCATACCTATTCTTCACCATGCTTTCATTATGCTTTATTACACTTTGCTATGCTTTTACGAAGGTAACATTGTATATAGGATAACTATACAGATTCATACTTGACTATAAAGGCAGGGCTATATTTTAATGCAAGCCCACCTTAAGATAAATAGTGCCACATTGATTTGCAAGTGCAATAAAACACATAGTCGGTGGCTATCACCCGGAACTCATTTTTACATTCAACAGACAATCCACCATTAGCACCAACATTACCTCCTACCTGTGCGATTAGAAAATCGCTTTCACCACCCCCATATGTCACTCACTTAGGCTTCTTTTGCTGGCATTATAATTAGGTTTCTTTCATTATTCATTTTGCTAATGCTTTCCATGATTAATAACTGGACCTACTCTGTTATATGTAACACCAGTCTTTAGTTGCTACCACTTAGATGTGGTGCCATTTTATTTTGAAAGGGAAATATACAATGTGCAAACACACCGCACCTGTTCCTCGCTTGCTCAGTTCACACTAATAATGGCATTAATAGTTTCTGAGGCTTAAGTCAGTCTAGTTTCTTGTTTGTTTTTCCATATTTTGGTTGTTAACATGTTATTGAGATTGTGATTGAACACCCTAGGCGTTCAAATAACAGATGGCGTTAGCATCACATCTTATTGAATAAAACATATTCAAATAATGCATCTTGTGTATAGTGCTACCTGTTTATTTCACAATCCAAGAAGTCACAAATGTTGACAGTATATTGTACACGGGCTATACTTTGCAGTTCAAGGGCCCTTTGTTGTTTTACAAAATTGTACAATTTCTGCATGCATGCAAACTCACACTCAGCCTTATAAGTCATGCAAATCTGTCAGGAAAGTACATGTCACAGCCAAGACACCATTCACTGTTTCATACATCCAGCAAGGGAAGCATGAAGGATCAGTTTCTAATCAGTTTGCAATCCCGCTCAAAGCATTTGTATTTCTTTAACACCCTTTTCCTGGAGTGACTCTTGGAGGCTGAATCCGTATCCGTTGAGCCACTGCGGTTCAGACCGTGCTGGTTTCTTTATGCACCATTGCTCCCGTGTGCTTCTCCTAGAACTGGGCCAGTCCTCTGAGCCACAGTATTTGGCAAACATACATTTCCTCCAGTTGCCAGATAGGTACAACATGAGAAACATCTATCTTTTGGGTCATTTCAAGTCCACTTTGGGGTAGCCTTGCGTTTAACTTAAATGCCGTACAGTACAGAAATAACTGAGATAACAAAACAAAAATAAAAAAAAGTGTATTTTCTTTTTTAGTACTGGCAGCTATCAGAGAAACAGTGGTGCAGCAGAAATGTACAGGTGGACACATTCCATTTGAACCCTGCCAGTGTCCCCTAATGCTTTTCATTGTACCTTTGGGCAGTGGGTTTATTAATCCCCGGGATAGGGGTCAGCAGGCTTATGTATCCAAGTCTCAAAAGCCACGACTCTGTTGGCTCTTACAGTAATTATAGCTAACAAAATAGTCCCAGATGTCCCCGCCATGCACGTCTATTCATTGTACAGGTGTCACACGTGCAGTTTCAAAAGAAACACATGTTACAGCAAGCACGAGTTTAAATTTCTAAACGTGATATACTTACACATCGTTGTTTTGCATAGTTGCAATGTACTTAATGTGTCATTTTATTCTATGATATAACTCCTAACCCTAACCTGATACAATTGTGTACTTGCATATATCGTGCAAAAGTATTTGCACGTTAAGTGCATTGTAACTGTGCATAATGACATTGCAATGTTGTGTAAGTGCGCATGCATTTACTAAGTAACTACTACTAGTTGTGTTAGCCCTTTATTGTTATGGAAGTTCTCCTTGTAACGTAACTTTCAGGCTCCACCTCACATCAACATTCAGCACCATCCATTTGCCATGTTTCTTGACCTAAGCTTTGCCAAATTGTTTCTTGCATAATTCAAGACTCAAACAGTACAAATGGTTTCTTCCCGCAGTTTAATGTCTTAAGCAAATTTAGATAGGCTGCCCATTATTCCCCTTTCTCACTAATATATGCAGTCAAAGAAAATAATGAAACGAATAATAAAAAGTGATGGTTCTTGCAAAACTTCACAGCTAGAGTGATTGCCGTTGATTTCTCCTTCCTTCACTTTTTGGCATAAGAATGTTCCTTAATAATGCTGTCTTCAAAGCTGACACTGTCAATGCATCTTTAGAATGAACTATGTTATCTAATAGTACATTTAGGCAGAAGTTGTCTCCAAGCATCTCCTTACAAAGGAACTATTTGGATGGACAGTATAAAGCCCTTTCCATTTGTCCTTGATAAGTGTACCAGTTCCTTTTAAAACCCATGCTTTTACAAGATACGTTTAAGTTACCTTATCATGAATCAAACATTCCTTATACCTGTACCTATACTTGGGAGGGGAAACGTAGTGGAGATAAACAAGTACTGTGAGCTGTACTTTCTGCGTGGGGGAGATTATTTTGTTTAAACCAAGCCACATTCACCTTGGTTTGAATCGTGTTTTTGCAGTTATTTTTTTCCTGTTTGTTAAATTACACTTGTTGCTGTAAAAGTCTTCAGTCCGCTTGACGTGGAATCTCTTTACTTGTGCCCATCTTGTAATTAATTTCAGCCTGACATACCGGGTCTCCACTGTCTCTCTGCTCTCCGGCTCCTCTCTTCCTGTCACAGCTGGGTACACCTATCAAGCTGAAGTCCAGATTTCTCTAGCAGGGGAAATAAAACCATCCAAACAGCATTCTGTTGTTTTGAGTTGCACCTAATCAATCGCTGTTTGTTTTTCATTGCAGCGCTGTGATTCCGCTGCAGTCGGGATAATTATATATATTTGTTGCCACCTGGTCCTTATTTACTTGCCCAGTTTTTTTTATTATGTTATCTCTATTGGCATTGTGTAAACATAGCTTTTCCACACATTTTAAGCATGTTAGTATACTGCTTTATTCACAAACAGTAGGTTTCATCACATACTTGATTGAGGCAGCTATTTATTTACCTTACTAAATACAGACCTAGAGCCTAAAGTACCATGAGAAGCAACAATATGTATTGCACATTACATAGTCTAAGGCTAAACATGAATGATCTACAGATGGATGTATAAATGTCATACAAATGACCACTGGAAATATACAGTCTTTAATAACATACAATAACTGTATGTCCTCTGCAGATCCTGTATACCATGTAATATAGACATTAATGAAAGAGTAGGTAGCTTCAGATATCATTGCAACAGCCGGTTCATGAATAGCAAACTTGCTGTTATATCTTCAAAACTTTGTTATGATTTTTGCAAGTATACTGATGCTCCAATACTGGTTATATATATATATATATATATATATATATATATATATATATATATATATATATATATATATATAGGCATGCCTTTTTCTGCCTTTGAGTTTGTCATGAGCGTGCTGTGAGCTTCTGAAATCGAACCGCAATAGCAATCCTACCTTTCAACTCAGCTGGCCTCAGCTCTAAGTAGAGCAGCTTTGCCAGCAGAGTGTATACAGCAGGTCACGCTGGTACGTGGTTTGCATGAAACGAGGAGGCTGTCTGCAATGCCAGGCAGTTGGAATTCTCAAGGCAGCGGCCAGCAGTTTGTGTTAATGTCAGTGGCATGTTTGTCTGCCCTTGATAAAGTACTTTAAGGCGCAGTCCCCTGGGATTAAAACAGAAATAATTCCTGTGCTGTTGCAACCGTGCTAAGTTAACAATCACGCGCTGTAACCTTAGAGTTCGGACTCTAGATGAAGCAGTTATCATACAGCCCCATGTCCATTAAGAAAGAGAAAAGGAAAAAAAGTCTCTATTAACCAGGATTTAACTCTTTAAGTGTTTATTCATTACACTGATATTGACTGTAATTGGCTTATTTACTATAGGTGTTTCATGAATATTAGACTTTAATTTATGCAAACATTCCTTCTATAGCTTTTTGAGCAGGACCCCGATCCCGTAGCCTCCTCTCAGAATTTCTTATTACAAATCTGTAGTATAATATATGTCAAAAAGCCACGGCCATGAGTAGCTACCTCATTAACACAAATGTAACACTTTACATGAAGTGTCTGTAATAACTGTGTATTTACATCGTAGTTACTTAGTAAATGCATGTGTACTTACACATAATTACAATGTTATTATGCGCAGTTACAATATACTTAATGTGCAATTATTTTTTGCATGAGAACCTTAAACCTAACCCTAAGACCCAACTCTAACTCTAACTCTAACCCTTTGCTGATTCAATTGTGGACTTACATATATCATGCAAAATGATTTCCATGTTAAGTACACTGTAACAATGCATAATAACATTGTAACTGGAAGGCATTCTCCGACTCTATCTTTAGTAAAGGTACAGTAATTAAAGGCACAGTCTGGTAAACGTATCTCAGGGACGACTATACAGTTCTACAGAAATAGTTCCGATCTGTGTTCAGTTTGCACTGTTCTCTGTGGAGCTTATATCTGTTCTCGGATTACATTAGTATGTAGAACACTATGCAACAAGAAGACATGGAGGAGAAGCAATGTTAAAAGCTCAGGAACAGAGTAAAACGTATTTGAAATGTC
Organism: Acipenser ruthenus; assembly: GCF_902713425.1. Lineage (NCBI taxonomy): Eukaryota > Metazoa > Chordata > Actinopteri > Acipenseriformes > Acipenseridae > Acipenser > Acipenser ruthenus. Next base: position 788,290 of record NC_081227.1, on the reverse strand, counting down.
ACATGAAAGAACCCTTTGATGGCATCACCTTTCATTTCATTTCAGCGAGGAAAATGGTAATGTGAAGGCGTTCACCAGAATTGACATTGCAAATGAATGGTGAATATGTTGTGTCTTGCTATTGCAATCATTTATATAAACCCATGCAATTAGTTAAATATAGCTGTGTGTGGATCATGCCATGCTATCTGAACTGAAGGAAGATACCCTGTACAGACTTAATTTAACTTATGAACTTAAATGAACCTATATTCCTTTATTGTGGATTATGATGCTTACCTGCAGAGAGGAAAACGGTGAAAACTAATAGATTTCCATTTCTATGGTCATTGTATTCTAAAGCCCAGACCTGTATACCAGGCCATGCAAATCTTACACACAATTTGCATTCCAATGGTCTGTCCCTAGAACAGGGGGGAAAAACAGCCATTATAGTGTATCTATTGTACCTAATTAATATGTGTACATCATATGGTACAGTAGATGCACTCTCTTTCACTTCAAAAGGGGTCTCCTTCATCCAGAGGCTGCTATTTCTCCTCTTAACTGACTACAGCCCATTATGGAAGACTGAAATCTTCACTGAATTTTCATTTCAACTGAAATAGCAGCTAGGATAGATAAAAGTTATGCACCAAAGACTCCCCTTATGCTTTGGGTCTGGTAATTCACAGTAAATTCTCTTAGGCTACCTGGAGTTTACAGACTGTGGTGTTACCTGGGATCTAATTAGCCTGCTATCCAGTAGAATCCAGCTGTAAAGCTTCAAGTTGGGTTTGTATGTACATTTTCAGCTGGCTTTACTGCGCAGTGTATTGAATTTTACGCGTTGGGTAATCCCTTTATTTTAATAAAGCACAATGCCACGGCCAGATAGTTCTCAATAAATATGTTGTATAGACTGGCATAGCACCCTCAATGTAGATCTTCATTTTGGGATGTCCAGATTACCAGAATATACACAGCAATCCACACACAAACACACATAGCATATGCAATACAACTCAACAGCTATATATTTTCCAAATTCACCTACCAACATACTCTAGGGGTTATTTGTGAGGTGGCATTGATGATTCAATAAAAGAGAATAAACATATGGAACACAAACATTTTATTACAAACCCCAAATGCAAGCTTGATACTGAGGTGATGTTTAAAGTGAAGCTAATATGCAATATGTTTGAGTGCCTGCACACTGAAATACTTTGGACGTGACAAATAAAGTCGAAAACAGTGATTAATAAATAATGCATGAGCTTCGCATGAATAAGCATTTGCTGAAAAGACTGAGATAGAACCAGGGAGACGTTTCCACTGTACCAGTTACAAGCAAAGCTGTGAATTGGGCAGGAGAGCGTTCAATGAAAAAGACAAGCTGGCAGTATCCTAGTGAGCGTAGTTCCTTATTTAATTTAGAAAACAACCTACTAACCTCCAGCTTCTGAGTCGTTGCTGATTACCAAGTTAAAAAATACGGAACGGAAACGAGTAATAACCCAGGCTTTAAATGCAATGTTGTGCCTCTCATTATCTACCAGCTTTCCTGCAAGTCCCTTCATGATGTTTCTGCAGCACACATGTCCAATACAAACACACCCAATCGGATTGCTGTCATGTGCAGAATACAGCAGCGTGCACACTATGTGTGGCTGTTTTGCAGTGCCAGACTAGTTTTCATAGATAACATTATAGGACGCTATGAAAGGCATCCAGTCTCATTTTGTGATGCCAGGGATCTTTCGCTTGGAAGATATAATAGGAGGTTTTTATCTATGTGCGATGATTCAGCCAGTAAAGGTGGGCTGGCATGCCCTAATAGACCCAGCTATCATGTAGCTGCAGGCCTTGTTGTGTTATTTTGTGACTTTTTAAAAAGTACAAGACATGCTAATGTCGACTTGTCTGCAGCATGTTGGGAGTAGTTATCAGGAGTAATTATTTCCTCTGCAACACAGGGTGAAACTTTTTTTTTATTCTTCAATGAGAATAAATATGCAAAGAAGCCATTTTCCTTTGATCTCTGAGCTGTTTCTTGCTTTTCTGGTGTGATCTTTCCGTTGTGACCTACAGGCATTTGACAGCACATCACAATCGAAAGGAACATCAGAGAACGTGATGCTACATTAAAAAACACACCTTTGCAATTTCAAGAGGACGGGACGCTTCTGCATGTAAACTAAATTGCCCCTTATTCAATTGTTCTTTGCGTTCTTGGTATTACGAGGTTCTCTGGTATAACACTGCAGAAGCTTACAAGACCCCTCTCAGGCTAGCATACCAATGCATTTAGTATGCATGAATTGCAATGCATATGTGTTATTAATGCATATACAATCACCTAATTGCAAGCCAAATAGTAATATAAATTAGGTGTAATAAATGTACCTGTATTTTATAGTTGATGGGATTTTCTGGGTGTATTTTTTCAGTCTTGGCTAGAGTACATCTCTGTAATGTATATTCCTATTCAAATATTAATGCTGGACCTGTCTCTCTGTATGAATGGCTATGGTTGTGTTGTATAGAGTTTATAATTGTGTACAGAATGCAAGCTGAGAGTACTGAGGACTGCTTCCCACACTCTGAAGGCCCCAGGCAGTGTGTGCCAGAACGAGGTGGCTGTATACTGTAACTGTGTTTGAAATGAAATCTCCAAATGTCACACGATGCTCGCAAACAGCTGCCCTGCAGAAAAAGATTTAAACAAGCAGAACATATTTTGCATTTAAAAAAAAAAAAAAGAATTTTCCGCTGATGAAGTTTAAAAAGGTTATTTTGCGAATTGACAGACGACACCTTGTAAAACATGACCCGAAACACAAGGACGACCCTGAGTGTGAGCAGGTATTCCGTCTGAATGCGACGTGCTATTTATCACGTGGACATGAATTCCTCATGAAAGCTCTCGATCTTTGTTCAAGGTCAGTGATGCCGATAAATAAGAACTACAAATAGGGAACGGCTTAAGCCATGCATGTGTATCTATATATATAGTTTCTTTACCTGATGAATGTTCTCTAGAACAAATCTTTCCTAAGCACTTAGATGAGGGTTTGTATTAACTGGCACAATGGTAAAACCGTGAGTGGTTTGCTGCCTTGCTTCTTCTGTTTGCCGCACCATGGTGAGATTAGTTAAATTGGAGTGAAATTGGGCGTTAAATAAATATCTCGGAGGATCTGACAGTGACAAATGAGAAAGTACTAGAGATGCAGAGGTCGGCAGTTCTTTAGAGAGAGAATGAACTGTTTGTATTATTGTTGGTGTCACAGTAAGCCTCAATTACACCACAGCAGCAGACAGCACTCTGCTTTTCAGCTTAAAGCAAGAAAGTTTTTCATTTGCAAAGTTAGCGGGACTGTGCCACTGTTTATTTTATTTTTTCAAATCATGTTTAATTTCACTTTCAAAGGCCCCCGTCTTCGTTTGTGTAATACCCTGCTGCACCACTGCAGAAATGCATCTGAACACAGCTCTACACTTCTTGACACAAGGAAATGGATTTGCTGGACTGTTCAGGCAGCTCCTAAAGACTGGTAAGACTGTGGGGGTCTGTTTATTTTTTGTTTCCTTATGATTCAATATTTGCATTTCCAGGAATTAGTTTTACGCAGTGCCATACACACTGTACTGACTGCAAGAAACACACTTTACAACGTGGAGGCTGTGTGGTCCAGTGGTTAAAGAAAAGGGCTTGTAACCAGGAGGTCCCCGGTTCAAATCCCACCTCAGCCACTGACTCATTGTGTGACCCTGAGCAAGTCACTCAAACTCCTTGTGCTCCGTCTTTCGGGTGAGACGTAATTGTAAGTGACTCTGCAGCTGATGCATAGTTCACACACCCTAGTCTCTGTAAGTCGCCTTGGATAAAGGCGTCTGCTAAATAAACAAATAATAATAATGTGATAGCAAGAAGAATAAAAAAACAACATGCAATTACTCTGGTCCTGGCAAGACATCTCTACTCTAGCTGATCTGTTTCACAATGAATTAGCATTAGAAAAGGATATGCTTGACATACTCTGTGCAGCTCCCTCCATAATTCCAACCGAGGTTTCTTTCAGTGCACCTTTAAATAATTCAGTATTTTTGCGTCTCGGTCAAATTCTGTAAGGTAACGGAGAGGTATTTGTCTTAAGCCTAATGTTTGTGCATGCGGGAGATCAAGACATCATAGCAAATTGAATTACCATCAAAACTATCCGCCTCTAGAATCAAAACAGGTATAAAGCCGTATTGAAAATAAAGTAATATTTGTGTGTCCAGTGAAACGTCCACAGTGCCAGAAGCATCACCTTCTCATTATCTTCACCTCACTGAGGGGCCGCTGTCAGCCTTTGACTTGTGCAGGGGATAGTGTACTGGGCTTCCATTGTGTAAAACTTGGATTTCACTGATTAACATCAGGGCTGAAGAAACTTAAATATTTATAGTGCCATCTCCCAGAGAACATTAGCCTCGAGCTGACCTGCAGATATACCAACTCGGTACAGATACTGGAGAGATAACAAACAAGTGGGCTAATTGGGTGAAACCGTTCATTTTCTACATATTGAGAATTCCAGTTTTTGTAAAGCTCTCTTACATATCTATTGCTGTGACCTTCCCAGTGGGGTGGCTGTGTGTGTGTGTGTGTGTCTGCGATGTGTTTATTCAATGGCAAGACTACAAACCTTTCCTAACTCATTTTTGTCATGTCCAGGAATCCTAACGGTGCTTGGAATTGCTGGTAGAGAGGTTGATGGTTTGCTGGGAGAGACAAATTAATCTTGTGATGCCCGGCACCTGACAGGATTCCCTGGACAGTACTGTCTTTGTAATTACCTCATGGCAAGAAGGACCGGACCAAAAGGTTTTTTGTCGTAACAGATGCTTGCGGATGTGAAAACAGAATGGACTTCAACTTCCCAGATCACAAGCCAAATGTGAATTGTTGTCATGTGCGGAACAGAAATGTTAATTCTGAATTGCCAAGGACATGGCCATTAACTGAACTGATACGGCTTTGAGTCTGAACCTGGGAGCTCATATAGTCACTATACTGTACAATCAATGAATCAATCATCCGTCAGTCTATCCTCTTTTTAACTGGGTAATGCAAATCAATTGAGAACCAATTCACATTAGCAATTGGAGACCTAGCTGAGATGATCCCAAAACTGCTACAAAAATCAAAAGTATAGATATCAGGAAAAAAACAACATCAACCAAAACAAGCAAGCGCGACCCTCAGCACACGAAGATAAGCCGTGCAAAGCAGGGTCAGTGTGCACAACGGCAGCACTTACAAATCTAACTGGAGTCGAACAACCATACCCCCTAATTCTGCAAAAAAAAAAGGGGATTTGCTGTGTTCTGAATGGACAATGTTGTTATATTAGGTCGTTTAACATCATGAGTTGCGTTATGAATTATTAAAAACATTATGAATTGTATGCCAAACGGACTAGAAATATCACAGAAAGAAGGAGTAAATAAGCTGGGAAGATAGATACATGGTAAGTGTGAGTTTGAATCAGAGGTAGACTGGAGTAAAATCATTCATAATGTGTTATTTCAAGCTGCTAATACACATCTTAAAATGGCAGGTTGGACGGTTGACCGCTGGCTTTGTGAAAGGATAATAAATATACTGATGTACAATATGTCTGTCATAGATAACAACTACACACTCAAACCGTAGGAGAAAGAACATTGCAAATGCTGTGCTCTTAAAGGTACAATGTCTCACACAGTATGTTGTTTTTTCCACAGAGCTTGTGTGACAGAGTGGAGAGCACTGACCGGTACACTCAATGCAAAAGAGCCGTGCTGGTCTACAGGTGGGATTGCAGTAATAGAATGCCTGTTACTTCAGAGTGGCAAAAGGGCTTTGGGGGAGTAGATAGCTGGTGTGTCTGCAGCTGAAACTTCAGGCTCAGAAGCACAGAAGTGTGGAAGAGAGTATGAAAGGTCCATTTTAATAAAATGGAACATGATTGCATAACACTGCAGTCCTGTGTGAATAACCTGTCCTATATGAAGTTTCAACTTTGGGGGTGCACTATTTAAAATAATAATAATAATAATAATAATAATAATAATAATAATAATAATAATAATAATAATAATAATAATAATCATGAAATTAAAAACATATATAGATTTTTCCAAATTGGTTCAAATGAAATAATTAGTTGTGGAAATAGATTTAATTATCCGGATCCCTAGTGTGTCTTGCTGTTTCTAAAAGTAAACCAGAACAGGCAGATGGTGTTATTTGTAAGCAATCTGCATAATTTCTATAATTAGGATCAGATGCTGCAAATTAGACAAAGGGACTGGTAGGTGTGAGCGACAGCTATGGCCAAAAGTTTTGCATCACCCTATAGAACTAAGTAATTGGCTTCATAATGTCAAATGAAACCTGCTGAATAATGTTACGTTAACATATTGAATAGTTTTTGTAGTTTTCCACATACTTATGAAAAATTGACAAAAATTGAAAAATGTGACATTTCAAAATCTAACATGAAATACTACTGTACTACTATTATGGCATCCGGCAGACTTTTGCGATGTCATTTTGTAGTTTCATTTGATGACATGATGTTAATTAAACTCCTACTGTTCCAGTACATCCCCAAACCTCCACCCCACCCATACAATAAACATGAAAAGTAATGATTAAAAAAAGCTTTAGCTTGATTTGTAATTACGGTGCAATTCATTGACTGAATCCAACTTTTGATAATGCCACATTTACATACACTGTATAAATCAATTAATAAGTAATTCAAACACCCCCTCGCGCTCTCAAGTTCCATTATCTGTGCTTTCCTTAGTTTAATTCATGTTGAAAAAGCTCTAATTGATTCTGTCTTCCATTAAGCACCCTTGCCTGTTAATCTGCTTGATTACGTATCTCCTGTGTCAGCTGTTAAAAAAGGAAAAGTACACTCTTTATATTTAAACACCACCTCTGCTCAGCTTAAACCCAATGCTGCCCATTGTTGGCATTAATTACCGAAATTCTTATCAAATACAATACAGAAACTACAGCTTGTTTGGAAGCCTGTCTGGTTCCCTTGGCAACGCTTAGTAGAAATGACCTCATGCTTTTGTTCTTCTAGTTATTGACGGGTGTTAGCATGTGTTTCGTATTTCTTCATTATCAGATTGTTTGGGATATTCCCAAGGATTCCCGCTTTGTGGATTGGTCAATGAATACAGGACCAAATTGGACGGAGTTTAATCCTAGACTTGGACACAAGCCAGATGAATAGCAACAGTTTTTTTTGGTTTTTGTTTTTGTTTTGTTTTCTTGTATGCCAAATGATGAAGCTGACTAATCTGTGTGATATGCAGTGCCATTTATATTTGTAATAAATAGAGTTGAAAACACATCTGGGGTCTGTGGTAACGGCTCATCTGTATGAATACATGTTGACTATATAGATACAAATGATTTGTGGAAATAATAATAAACAGTTAACACTAAAATTAACTTGGCTGTGTAATTACAATGCAACAATATGCTTAATATAAAAATTAAAAAATGATTGCAGTTTTTGCAATTACACTGAATTTACCAACTGTCATTACATTGTAACTACACGTGTATATTTTATTATAATGTACCTACACATGCAATTGTAATGTTACCAGAATTCCGAGCTTGCACAATCCCACCTGCCCTTCCTCCAGGTCGAGTTGAGCAAATCAACATGATTTTTAATCAGAAGCCTTTCATGTGTACAGCACTCCATCGAAGATGGTTAACAGACTGACAAGATGGCTCAAGGAGGCATTTTTATGGAGAGAGGCAACAGCAGGTATGTATTGCAATATCATTGGCAAAGGCAGTGTTTACTCCAATCGGTTATTTGTAAGCCGTTTACTATAAAGGAAGACAAGGCTTGTATGTGATTGGTTTACTGCACTTCTTCCTCTGTGCTGTGTATCTTCTGTAGGACAGCACTTCACTCTGTCTCCATAGTGACAAGTAACCTTCTCAGGCATGGGGTGGGGGAATTCTGTTCCTTTGTACTTTGATTTTGTTAAGATTCTGGCATATGCTTGGCATGTAAAAGATGATAAATAGCTTTGTATTATTGGAGATCTAGGGAAGGGGAAGGAGTTTAGGCAAACAAGGAAGCATAATGAATGACTACGTTTACTTAGTTCTTATTTGACAGCGTTACAGCTAGGTGAACAAGCTGGCACACAAGTGAATGGCAACCAGAATCTTTGATTGCATTCTGTACTATACAGGGGTATGCCTCTTAGTACAGTCGACCTGATTGCATTGTGTATTTACTATACAGGTGTATACCTCTTAGTATAGTCGACCTGATTGCATTGTGTATTTACTATACAGGGGTATGCCTCTTAGTATAGTCGACCTGATTGCATTGTGTATTTACTATACAGGGGTATGCCTCTTAGTATAGTCGACCTGATTGCATTGTGTATTTACTATACAGGGGTATACCTCTTAGTACAGTCGACCTGATTGCATTGTGTATTTACTATACAGGGGTATACCTCTTAGTATAGTCGACCTGATTGCATTGTGTATTTACTATACAGGTGTATACCTCTTAGTATAGTCGACCTGATTGCATTGTGTATTTACTATACAGGGGTATGCCTCTTAGTATAGTCGACCTGATTGCATTGTGTATTTACTATACAGGGGTATACCTCTTAGTACAGTCGACCTGATTGCATTGTGTATTTACTATACAGGGGTATACCTCTTAGTATAGTCGACCTGATTTTACTGAGTTTATGCCTGATTTGCATTCAGTGACAGGTTTAGGGGAATTACTGTGCATTATTTACAAATGGGAATTTTGATTATTTCACAAGGATATCTGTTATTTCTTCTGGGTCGAGACCACTAAACACAGTGGAGCAACGGCAGCTGTACTTCAACCTTGAAAGCCAGTGCAGAAGACCAGTCCCTTCAGAACTGTCAGAGATGTTTAACATTCATTGCTTTCCAATGTATCCATAATTATACAGTAAACATAATTATACAGTAAACTTTGCACACACACACACACACACACACACAATGAGACACACACACACACACACACACACACAATGAGACACACAAACACACACACACACACAGGGGTTGATAAATATCTGATTTGCAAAAGACTTGTTTTTCATTAAATGCGTATGTGTAACCCAGACTTTAAATAGTGATCTCCTTGCTTTAAATTGGTTCATTTTTAATTTCAGGCATCAAGATACAGGTCACTGATTTTGTTCACCTTCTTGATTTAGAGCATCTCTGTGCTCATGTGCAGTCACAAGGAAAGCAATCCGTCACAGCAAATCATTTACAGTATGTTGTTAATTACCAACCTCAGATTACTGTATTACTCGTGTCATTTATGTAGATTTTTAATTAAGAATATCAACTAATTAGGATTACCTTAACTTGGACAAAATGTCATTTCCTGAGTAAATTGAAAGACCTGTGATAACCAAACTTGAAAGATTTATTGATAAACATTTTATATTAACCCTTAACTCTGACCCTTTCCTGATTTCCTGATGCACTTGTGTACTTACATATGTCATGCAAAAAGATTTACACATGTAGTGCATTGTAACTATGCATACTAGCATTGAAATGGTGTGTAAGTACACATGTATTTACTAAGTAACTACTATGTAAATACACCGTAATTAGAGACGCTTTGTGTAAAGTGTTACCGATGTACAATGTATTTATTTATAGCATGTATTACAGCCGGGTAAAATAACAATGAAAACAAAAACCTGCCATTTGGAGTTTTAATTTGATATGTTGGCTTTCAGTTGGCATAGCACCACTGCAGAACAAAAGGATGTGATTGGAAGAAATCGAGATGTATCTGTTTCATTTGCCTACAAACTGGGTGAGTGGTTTGTATGAAAATATGAAGCCCCATCTCTCAAAGCATTAGGGCTTTATTATTCAGAAACTCTCAAGTCACATGGTCTCAACTTATATTTATGTGTGTCTCGGTTTATTAACATCTGGTGTGTATATCTTCAGCTTAGCCTCCCGCCTTCTAAATATCACCAACTTGTGTCAACTTTGCGATGCAGTCACATTTGTGCGAGTGTGTGGGCTTGCTTCTCGGGATTTTCAAAGGGCCTGAAAGCTCTGATTTAATATAAAAGTGTGACACAAACACACACCGACCAAGAGGCAGCCACACAGGAAAGCTCACAGTGTCTGTTCTTTTTCAGGCGCTCTGGCTTGGGGACTTGCACAAGGGAAGGGTGGAAATGCAAATAATTAGAGAGCGAAGGCTGCCGTTTCAGAAGGGAATTTCTATTTACCCATTTATTTCTTATGAATCATTCACGAGCACGTTTGCAGAAAACATTAAAGGGAGTTCCAGCCCAGCAGCCCCGCATTAAAGAAGCAGTTATTTAAACACGGGGGAGATAGTCAGATGGATAAATAGATGAATATAGATAGATGTCTGTAATAATGTTTCAATTGGAAACACTCAAAGAGAACTGTTAAATATACAACACAATATGCAGCTTGCACGTACTGCGTGGAATGCGGGTGTATTTGTCATTGTGCTATGTGCTGTATGCATGCATGTGTCAGTTATTTATGACTGCTGCATCCCTTGAGTACTGCACTTGGTCATTTTTCAATTCCTTGGTACATTAGTAAAACAAACCTGTCTTGCTTTTCTAGAATAATCAGTCATTTGAACTTGCAATCCCATAAGCAATGCCACCGTAGGAAGTTCATATTATTACTCAGAGTCTATCATCTCCAACAGATTAGTCTAAAATAGTCTATGCAATGGTTTTCCAAAGGAGTTCTTTTAAAATAAGTATCTATTTATTCACAGTCAGTCAACTGAGAAAGATCTGAGACGCACACAAACGGAGGCTCATATATTACAAGATCTCCAGCTAATGTGATTAAGTATTGTACAATGACTTATCTAATGTGATTGAGTATTGTACAATGACTTGCAAAAAGTGGACATTTTTGGACAAGTATTGTATATAATCATACTGACATCTATATGAAATGATGAAGAATGCCAGTGGCTTGTTGTTGAGCTCATTCATTTTTTGTCTGTGTATTCTGGAGTGCAGTTTACTGTGGTAAAAGCGTTGAAAAGTTTGATAAACCAAAGCGGAACATGGTAAAGCATAGGTGAGGATTGTAAAACACACATGGGAAAAGCATGGGAACGCATCACCACCCATGGTAAATGCATAGTAACACCATAAGCATAACACACTGCTAAGTCACCATGCAGATTTACTGTGTTGAACTTTTACAAGGGTGGGTTTGTATTCTTCTTCTCAATGCAAGTAACAAAGAATGTGAAAAAAAGGGAATATTGACGATTATTTTACAGTGGTAGGCCTAACCATTAGTATTGACAGATTTTTATTTTCACATACTACTCGTACACTAATTTAATTAAACAGATTATTAACTTACAGTTACATCGTTTTTATGTTTGGTTTTTAACCATAGTGCAAAAGACTAACAAACAGCTGTCATTCATATTTTCAAATGTGGAATGGCCTCCACAGCTTCTTAACAACTACAAAATAGCATGCACCACTGTTCTCAAGAGTCCAAACAGAGGCTCTTCCCATCAGACTCCAGGCTGGGAATCAACAGCATGCTACCGGCGAATAATAACAGAATAGAGGGAATCAGTATTTGAACCACTGTACTGTGCACCATTATATATAATGTAACGTATAACCCAAAACCCTTTTCAAATTATTGCTGCACATCAAGCTAAAGTGGAGCTAAGCATAGGGAAAGCACAGAAGGTGTGCAAACTGTGGTCATGATCCAGGCACACATATACATTATACACACCTCCAAAGAAACAGCAATCATACCCCTGTAATGCAATGCTTGCTGTGACCAGCACTGGTGCTGAATGAAGTCACACTGGTGGAGGGAAGTTCTCAGGGTGCACTCGATTGCTTGAGCTGTTTCTAACATTGTGGGCTGTTTCTGAGCAGATTTCAATGCCACCGTTTTTGACCCTGAAGAACATGAAGAAAGCAATGCAATCAGTTTGATGCTAAAAGGGTTTCAGCTTTTACCCAGTTCCATTTAGACTGCCAGCATTCGCAGAATAATAAACAGATTTGAAAATGAACCAGACGACACAGACGAGAAGATTATATATTTAAATCATCATCATCATCATCATCAAGCTTCTGAAATGTCTTAAAACACTTTCATGTATTTTACTTTGTTATTTAGTTGTTTTGTTTTAGATATTCCATTATAAAGTTTCATACAGAGTCAATCGCTGAAAATAAAAGTGACATAACCTCCTTTAAAAAATGAGCACTAGCTTCATCAGCATACCAGGTTCGATAAAGAAGGTGTTATTTACATTTACATACATGCAGTGTTTCGGTACACTCAGTGGTACCTGGCAGCCCTAAAACAAGTCAAACATATAGACTAGCACTGAAACACATTAATTTATGTCTAAATTTAGCAGCAAACCAGAAGCTATGAATGAACCCTTTTTCCTCTCCGTTTCTTTTCATAACACAAGCCTGTCAATGTAAAGAAAACCTGTCAAAATGATCCATTGCCAATTTAGGAGTATCAGAAAGAATGAAGGAAGGCATTACCGCTTGCAAATATATACAGATGATGGGTTAGATTTATCAAGGTCTATCACATGCGACCTGCACTGGGTTTAAAAAAAAAAGAAAAGAAACTATGACTCTACAAGTTTAGAGCTTTGAGTCTCTCTCTCTCTCTCTCTCTCTCTCTCTCTCTCTCTCTCTCTCTCTCTCTCTCTCTCTCTCTCTCTCTCTATATATATATATATATATATATATATATATATATATATATAGCCCTTATACCTCACATCTGTTTGCATGAGGTAGAACCAGATCATTCCACTAAGTTTTTTTCAAGTCACGCAGTACCAGAATTATATCATCATGAAATAGCAGAAGCCAATTTACCCACACTGAAGTCTCAACACTTCAACCTTTGCTGCTTATCAAACTCTATTTACCCCGGTGGAAAATAACATTTGACTACATAAAAATGCTCTATATCTGTGGCAGCATTTCCTTTAATAATGGTTGCAGTCAAACTTGAATTAACTGGTCACCAAGGGGACAACACATTTGTATGTTTGCTTACAACAGGTGGCTGATTATTTCATGTGTTTCTTTTCAATGTACTGGGATTCACTGGCTAGGGAGAGTTTGTTCCAGCTCATTTCAGGTGGCTGTGTAAACATGTACAGGTGTTACTGCATGTAGGATGCAGACTATTTAGCAAACCATAGGATCACAGTACCAGCAAATGACAAAGACGGGTACGCAAAGCCGATGCAACACTCCCTGGGTGTCCCCTGCCAAAATCAGTAGCTTGGTGCATTGGCTCTCCTTCCACTCCAACCAGCATTGATTTTACTAGGTAAGCCACTAAGTAGTGCCTATTGACACCATCACCTTATTGAGGTCTGGGAGATCGACTGATACCATGGAGACTTTCCAAGAGAATTCAGGTCAAGTTTGCCTTTTTACATTGTTGTGTGCTGGATGCAAATCCAGTGTAAATATAAGTCTGGCAAATTACATGGACAGTAGCACATATACCCATTCATAATTAACAAGCACTAGCATCCCATGTGGCTTGTGTAAGTGATGACATAAAGGCGTAAAAAGACATCATCAGTGCTACTAAAGGGGGTCTAATGAAAAAAATGGTAAAAAGTTAATTGTCAATTTCCTCTGGGTTCAATTATATAGTATATATTCAGTGTGTTCACTACGTGTTATTAATTAACACTGAATGTGGTCCCGGACGAGCAGCTTGGTATTACTTCTTCAACAGAAACTTGGTTTCCCAGCTGGAAACGAGAATGGTGCATCATTACTGAAAAGCAGTGGTGGTTTGATTATTAGAAAGACCTCAATCGAGAATGCATTGCCTTCATGAAAGTATTAAGATGTTGTGTGAAATGTACTATAAACCACACCATGTATTTACAAGCACCAACTTAAAGCAGCTTTCAGTATGTCAAAAAGTAGCTTTCCCAAAAGGATCTGGAGCTTCGTAGTTAAACCAGGCGAAGAAATGTCTGACCGACAGAAAGCAGATCCGTTTAAAAACTCACCAGACAAACGTTTAACTGGTGAAAAGGGGTCAGTATCAACGAACACGGTAGAAGTTAGAGAGGTTAGTGAATTAGGGCACAGGGACATCTAGCTTTCAAAGACTTCACGAAGGGAATGAAACCGATGTGGTTATTTTTGTTAATGGGCTTGTCTGTATGTTTGATAGCCCGTGGATTTTAATGATGGATTCTTTAGGAAGGCATCACTCAAGTCTGAGTCATTGTCACAGGGGATGATAAGAAGAATAGGTGGAAAAAAATAGCTCTCCTTGAAAGGTGTCACGGAGTTGCCAGTGTAAGGATTATGAATGAAGGCAAACATGGAACTAACTAGTTTGTTGCACTGTATACGGGTGAGACCAGACCATGTTTAAAATTTTAACAATGCTTACCATTTATTAGTTCCAAATCCCCACATTGTATTCTATATTGAACGTTATTGTTTAGATACAATGCATGCCACTAGTATTAACAGAGATAGGCAACTGATCACATTACCTCAATCCCCATAATAGTGACCATTTAAGATTCACTGTTACCAAAATATCACCTGGCAGTACAGTCCTGAGATACAAAAACAACATTGTTGATTCCAGCTTCAGCTTTTCTAATAATTTTTTATAATTAGCCTTCATTGTTTGACTAGTAAATTGAACACGATCCGGTTCTTTGAAGTTGCTGCAGAATGTTTTCTTATGAACCGTACTAAATGTTTTAAATGAAGCAAAGCAATAGAGCCAGGTTCGAATCCAGAAGTTAAGCACAGGAAATACAGCACAGTGCAGTTCCTGGACATACATCGACCCCCTCTTTTAAAAGTTAGAGAAAGGGTTTGCTGTAAGGCGTGCAGCACATTTAAAAGATCTACACTGTATTGATTTCACCCAGCACAGCTTATATAAAAGGAATTGTGAATAGCCCAAACACTTCTGAAATCCACTTGTTCTTTGTTCTTTATAACGAAGCCCATTGAATGACACAGTTCTGCTGAAGCTTGTGATGAGAAATTGTCTGCTGTTCTGAGCACCAAAGAGCATAGCAAGTACATGCTCTCCAGCCTATACAAACCTCTGAAGTCCGTTTCATATATAAAAAAATAAATAAATAAACATAATCTGTTCCCCATTGCTATAAATTAAGAGGTAGGAAATAGAACTGGAACATTAAGGCGTGACATTATTATAGAGAGAGGGATCAGCATCGCTTCAGTACTGTTGAAATGATTTTTTATTACTGAGGTGCGTGGACACAACAGTTCTGCAGTGTACACGAAAGAAAATCTAAGCAATAAATGAAAACGAAAATGAAAAGACTATTGCCGTTTCAAGCATATGAAATGCTTGAACCCCCCAAAAAAATTAAAACCTTGAATATGGCCATAAGTACACACATGCGAAAAAATATTTATATAATACGTGAAACACATGACAGGAAATTCAACTGCATGATATAGCTGCACATAGAACTGTACATGCTTTATAAATGCAGGTACCAACATTTACAAATGCTTTACAAACACATTTACTTCTTGACTTGTAGCATATTATCTGAGAGGAATTGAACTGGTTCACAGAAGAGTATAGAACTTAAATTGTACAATCTGTATGCAGTTTGATGAAACCTGACTGCCAGTGAAGGTCGATCAATTGTATCCACTTTAACATTGACAAAACCATTTTCCATGATCTGAAGTCAGGCAGGCTTAACAAGGCTTGTATTGCTGTTATACAGCCTGTGAGTCTCAGTTTGATTTCTGTTTTATTTGTGCATGTGTTTATTTGGCCATTCGATTTGCTGGCATGCTATTAATATTGTTATTTGAAAGAGGATGGTAAATTGTGTGTTGGCAATTCTAGGAGAAAATAATGAAAAGGCCATGGAATTTGGCTTAGGGGTTAATTTGACAAATACTCTGTGGGCACAAGACAGAACATTGTTAGAGCACTTTACAACACCAGGGAATTCCCCTGGATTTGATCAACCACCTGTTTTTAGGGATAATACAATTGTGTACATATATGTGATGTACACATGAAGTACATTGTAACTATGCAGAACCACTTTGTAATGATGTGTAAGTGCACATGTGTTTACTATGATCATGTCTTGGGTTTTAGTATGTGATTACTGTAAACCTTACACTCAATTACCCTGGCATTGTGACAGAGGTACAGTCTATTTTTTTTAAAAATAATAATAATAACTGGTTATCCAAGCCATACAGTATTTTTTTCATATTGAATAAGATGCTTGAACACAAGCTAAAACAAATGAAAATATGCCGGCATATGGGTAGCAACAGACTTGTTGTTAAAGTAATGGGAAAATTGCATGTCTGCGCTCAATATCAGAATGAAACACTCGGAATGCCTGGTAAACCATGCAAGGGCTATAGTAACAGACTGTGCCACCCCACTGTGCCAAAGCAATGCTTGGAATGTCCCATTCTGGCAGCGAGAGCAAAGCCAGCCTTAGGGCATCCCACAACAGGTTCTGATTATTCCATTAAAATAAGAGGTGACATTGATACGACACTCCGTACACTGGGGAGAGGCTTGTTAATGATACCCCTGTATACCTGTCACAGTTAAATAACTCAATAGCAGGTGCATTCGTTTGCAAGACAATCGCTCAACGTCGTGAAGGTTTGATATTCACTGGTGTTCAATCAGGATATGCAGATACTTCAAAACAAGGCTACAGATACATTGTTGCAACTGCATTCAGCAATTTAGGAGCCAGAAAGACGTTCAAACAAAAATACAAGCAAGGTGGCAAAGACCTAGGTAACACTTTACATACTTAGTAAATACATGAGTACTTATACATAATTACAATGTTATCATGCATAGTTACAATGCACTATGTGTAAGTCGTTGTGCAGTTACTATGTAGCTACTATGTAAGACACTTAATGTAAAGTTCTACCAAGATCTTCAACAGAAGAAGACAAGGGGACCAGTGATTATATTGTTAATGCTGTGCAGGACTTAGAAATGACTCTTCAGTCTACCTAATATGCTCCCAGATAAAATAATAATAATTAGAATATTGATTTACTTAATGCTATGTAGAGCTGCTCTTGAATTGTGTGCATGCATTGACTAACCAATGCCTTCATGAATGAATGGCCTTTATTATTATTATTATTATTATTATTATTATGATGATGATGATGATGATGATGATGATGGTGGTGGTGGTGGTGGTGATTCTCCAAAACATGTAAATTACAATGCAGTCTTTAAATCAATTTCAAGTGAATTGCATATGGCATTACCCAGAAATCTCCCAGGAAATTTAAAGAGATAAAAGCAAAGCTGTATTTGAATGACTCTGGATTAAAGAACAGCTTTATTTCGCTTTTGTAATACAGTCGACCCCATGCAGTCAGATCCCCTGTTCCTCCCAGTTAAACTTGCCCCAAAGACTTCATCTTGATCCTTTCTTTAATTGTTACAAACAATTGCTGCTTGTATAATTTCTTTACGACGTGTAGAACAGTACAGGATTGTGTGGCGATGTAAATTAAACAGAAACAAATGAAACGCTCAGGCAACACCTTACAATGAATAAAAACAGCATACTGGAATTCAACACCTAGAAGTTATAAATGACACAAAACAGTTACAACAATAATAATAATAATAATAATAATAATGATAATGATAATAATAATGATAATGATAATGATAATGATAATGATAATGATAATGATAATAATAATAATGATAATGATAATGATAATGAATGGTATTTAATTACTGTGTATTTATGTTGTAGTTACATAGTAAATTTATGTGCACTTACACATAATTACAATGTTATTATGCAGAGTTACAATGTACTTAACATGTAAATCTCAGTTGTATCAGAAAACGATTAGGGTTAGAGATAGGGTTATATCATGCAAAATCAAATACACATTATTGTAACTATGCCTAATAACATTGTAATTATGTGTAAGTGCACATATATTTACTATGTAACTACAATGTAAATACACAGTAATTAAACACAATTTATTATTATTATTATTATTATTATTATTATTATTATTATTATTATTATTATTATGTATTTACTAAGTAACTGCTGTGTAAATACACAGTAATTAAACACAATTCATTATTATTATTATTATTATTATTATTATTATTATTATTATTATTATTATTATTATGTATTTACTAAGTAACTGCTGTGTAAATACACAGTAATTAGAGACTCTTCATTCCCTTACAAGTTTATTATGTTGTGGGTGAGCAATCAAGTGATGTATATGAGACTATTACTCTAGATATAGGTCATCTTGGCCCAGACAAGCACACAAGTTACCAAAGCAACACAGCTGGTTACATTTGTAATGGTTTCTTCTCAGATAAATCGGCACAAACCCTTAGGCCTTGCGAGTAAAAAAATAAAAATAAAAAATGATTTTGGGACTGCTGGTTTCCGAGGTCATACATTTTTCATTTGCCAGTGTCCAGTTCAAATGTGTGACATCACGAATTCCACGAGCTCCAGCCAGCAGTTCCCCCGCTTGCATAAGGGCTTGCTGACCTGCCTCCCCTCCCACATGCACTTTGAAACCGAATAATTGATTTTCCAGGGCTGGCTCTAATTCATAGCCACAGGATGCAGACATGTGCTATATGACTTCCAGATATATACTGTATATATATATATATATATAATATGTAAAAAAGTACACTCACAAATGACAGGCCTGGCTGTTTTTTTTTTTTTTTTTTAAAGCCTGGAGTTCCTTCCAGCCTTATGAAAAGACATGTAGGAGACATGTCTAAATAATTTGCCATGTTTTACACTGAAAGTGATTCGGAGACAGTGAAGGCTCTTTGAAGACTCTATACGGTGAACATCCTGTCAGGCTGTATCTGTTTGAGGTAGAAAGACTGATGGCACCGTGTTAAGAAGGAACCAAACCTGTCACAAATCAAGCTTTCAGCATTCAAGAATACACATACTTGTACCATTTTGATATCTGCTTATTCTGAATCAATCACTAAAAAAAAAGTGCCTGTTCTGTTGGAAAAATATTGTATAAACCAGCCTCGTTATTGTAGCCTTGCTTTCAGCAACCTGTGATGGCCCCCTAATGTGGAAATTAACCAGTCTTGATTTGACAGCGTTGTTTATGCTATCCAGTTTGGAAAGCATTTTTTTTCAGGTTATTTCAGTATGCTTTTCCAAAATGCCAAAAACAACAGTTTTAATAAAGCCACATACTGTAAAGTTGACATGTACTGTGACCAAGAGTCAAAGCAAACTCAATAGTCATATTCCATTAATTGCCGTTACGCAACCTATTTCCTTACAAGCTATGTTACATCTGCACATTGAATTCCCCCTGGGACCCCAATTAACTCCCTGCCATAGAACCCAATTTACTTACAAGTGCTTTCAAGTCTCTTAAATACTGACAGATTTCCCTACACCCTTGAGAGAAAACAGGAACGTACAGTGCAGCACTTTGCTACCTGTGAAACACCGTGCTTATCCACACTTTTAATTTACATCTGGGCATTTCCCCTTCGGCTGTATTAGTGTCTTTTTAAAATTAAACACAAATAAACACGCATTGACATATTTATTTCTAAATAGCAAGAGAGTCCCCCGAGCCCTTGCATAATTAGGAAAATGGAATTTAAATTCAGAAATCTCAGGCCGGGAGCCATTCTTAGACTTAAAATCCCCTGCCTCTTGCGTATCCCCTGATTATTGCGTTTAGATATTTTTTATTAAAAGGACCCTTAGTCACAGTACATAAAATACAACATTACATGTGATGATGTCAGTCAGTGTCCCTGTGGATTCTGCATGTATATATTCACACAGTCCGATCCTGTAGCTGTAGGTTTTTTCTTTTGGGTTAGTGTGTAAAGGCACTTTTTTTTTTACAAGGGCTTTTAAAATAGTTGTCTCAAGCCATACAGGATTGCAATTAAATATTTTATCGATTCTGTCTTGGTGTTGTTGTTTTATAGCCTGGGGGGTGGGTATGCGACCTGAAGCAATTTGTAATTCAATTATTACCACCTGAAGGGAACTTGTTTGCTTTCTGTAAGAAGTCTGTGCCCCAACCCATTCAACAGGGTCATACTTAATTAACAATGAGGTTTAACCCATGCCCCTGTATAGTGTGTCAGTGTGTTGGACACTGGGCTGGAGCAGGTTCCATTATTCGGATGTATACGCTGTGAGCAGTACAGATCCCAAGAGCCGGGAGGTCGTGTCATTGTTGTATATACTATGTAAAATGACACCAGATTACCAAACAGTATCTCTCGAATCCCTGATTAATGGGCCTGTATACCTACAGAGGTGCGGATGTCCTTTTTATCTCGTATGTCCCTGAAATCTACTGTGGGTCGCAGGTTTCTACATGTTTTATTACCTTGTTGTTCTTCTTCAGTTTTTATACAGAGGTCTGTTGGGGTTAACCTAGCACAACATACAGAGCGATAAGGACTACATTTCCTAGCCACAAATCACTTAAAAA
The DNA here is from genome assembly GCF_902713425.1 of Acipenser ruthenus. Classification (NCBI taxonomy): domain Eukaryota; kingdom Metazoa; phylum Chordata; class Actinopteri; order Acipenseriformes; family Acipenseridae; genus Acipenser; species Acipenser ruthenus. The sequence goes on along the minus strand of NC_081227.1, from coordinate 767,608 downwards.
AAAAAAAAAAAAACCTTCAGCAAATATCAAACAGTTCCCAACAGATATTATAACCTTCAGAGCTTTGATTCACAAATCCGAAAGCTCAATTAGCAGGCACTTCACAGTAATGGACCAAGGATACATTCAGGATAGATATTTTATACAAACTGACAAAACTTCACAAGGTGTTTTGATATTTGCCACTCACAATCACTGAAACAAATCAGCTATATGCAGGCTTTACAGTTACATAAGAATAGTCTGGGAACGAGAAAAGGCCATTCGGCCCAGCAAGGCTCATCCCTTGTTAGCACATCCATCTCCCTGACTGGTCTTTAGCCAGAAAAAGCTAATTGTTTGCAGACCAGGGGGTTTAATAAAAGGATGAGGATTGCGGTTTTGAAACAGACTGTTTTGGTATTACTGTGAAGCAAAGAGTATGTCTGTCTGAAGAAGTTACTCATATCTCAAAACCATATTTATTTGTCAGCTACCATGTTTATGCCATGTGCTAGCCAGCAAGTTTTAATAATAATAATAATAATAATAATAATAATAATAATAATAATAATAATAATAATAATAATGCAGGCCGCGATAGTCTGCGGGCCAAATATTTGAAAAAGTGGTAGAGTTTTTTTTTTTTCCAGACTTTGTTGTCGTGACTTTTTCAAAACACATGGGCAGATTTGATTGTTTCTCTGAGCTCGTAAGATGACACCCTCTATTAAAACATTTTAAAAACACGTCTGTAAAATCATGCAAGGTGCTGCTTCTGTAACCCAAAACGAATTGTAAAAAAATAAATAAAAGACTAATTCTAAGCACAGACCCAAATGGGTAGAATTATTTAGCTTTGCTTGTAATTTGTATTATGTCACCACTATGATGTTGGAGAATGACTTCATTTATTATTAACACATCAATAAAAATGTAGTTAATCATTTAAAACAACATAATGACATTTTTTTTCATGGTTTTTTTTTTTACATTACAGCAACACATTAGAGCCCAATATTTTAATTACCCTTTAGGCCACAGGGAGCTGATTATATATATATATATATATTAGCTCAAAGAGTCAGCTATATATTGATTGGTGAGAACACATACCATTCTAAAAACTGCTCATAAATAAATAAAACTACAGAGAACTACATAATGAGATTAGTTTGGCATTATATTAAACCAATGATGTAAACAGTGGCAGGTTTTACTGTCACTTCTCTTATGCTCTTCTTACATAAGACAGGATGTGCTTTGTAGAGATGTGCACGGGACTACAATTGAATCGGAAATCATTTTTTGTGTGTGCGTCTGTAAGTGTCGATATACATTTTCATTTGAGTTACTCACACTTATTATGAAGTGCTAAGACAGTTTTTGTCTTTTATGAATTGGAATTGTGGCTGTATTTGTCCCATGTGTGTGTGTGTGGTGTATCTATGCAAGCCTTCCCATTGAACCAATAAATACCAAATTAATTCACATCCATCTTCATGAAATAAAAATATATTTTCTATTCATGTTTGGTATCATTTGAATGGGCTCTGCCCCGGACATGTTATTTTGAAATAATATCATTAGATTTGCACAGCAGAGGGACGACACAAATTTAAATCGAATTGGTTTATTACTCATCCATGGTCTGCTACACATTTGATTACAAAGCAGCAGTGAGAAGTAGAATAGGGGCCGACTCCATTTTCATTACAGGGATCTTTGATTGCAGAAAAAAGAAAACGAGCTACATAAAGAATTGAGAAAGGAAGCAGCATTGACGCTTACATTAATTTGATACCATGTCAAGGTGTGGTTCGGTTTTATTTGGCTTCATTTAAATGGAGAAAGAGAATCCAGACACAGCCTCTTGGTCACGACACAAGGTGCTTGGAAGCCACAATGCATATATTACCAGCTTCAAAGCCTTGAATTCATTACTATGTATGTTCTTAGCAGAGAAAATACAAGTAATCAAAATCACTAGCAGAAGAATTGATAGAATATTCAGGCACATGCAATGCATAAGTCACGCTTGCTGAGAAATAGTTTTGCATAAGAAATGAACCACAACCCTCAAGGCTGTGTTATATTTCAGCAGCATGGAGGGTGCGGGGGTGGGGGGGGGGGGGGGGGGGGGTCATTGACATGTATGCATTTACAAAGAGACATTTGCTGTTCCTATATTATTAGGTTGGTTTTGCAATAAGGACCCATGTGTGTACTGTAGTGAAATAAAACTAAAGTAAAGAAAACTATGGTAGAGGTGGGACAAAACTCATTTTTATAGCAAAGGTTTCATTTCACCATAACGGTGCATGCAGACGTGGTTATGATGTGCGCTAGGCTGGGGAGATTGCATGTAGAACTGCTCTCCATGTGAAATATCCAGGCAGACTAATGACAAGTCGCACACAGCACCTTCTACCAGTGGCGTCATACTGGGTTCAATACAAGCATCTCCAACGTTGAAAGAACTAGTGTTATTTTCTCTTGTGGGGCACGTTTCCCATTCTGGGAGTGATCTGTGGAAGTTAGAACTGGTACTTATGAATTCAGATGTTAGTTTGGTTTTCAGACCTTTTTGCACATCCATTTAAAAAATATCCTGCATAATTCTCCTTCACTAAGTAATCAGCCGTTGACCCGGGCTCACTTCAAACCTTTGCTAATTTCTCAAAATACTTTTCAATTTGTGATCCCTCAAAGTCATGTTTAACCTCCCTTTTTGCAACAGCTCAATATTTTGTCATCTGTGTTGATGTATTTTTTTTTTATTGAATCCTTGTTAGTCTTGTGCACATTCGTATGGCTTAATATGTAATGGAATATCACTAATGCATTTTTAATAATACAACTTCAGCATCACGGCTATGCCACCGAAACACAGGTGGCCTTAAATCGATTGTATTGTAATAACTTCTCATTTTAATTACAACAGCAGCTGTAATTGCTGTGCCTGGGATAGGAGTCAGTTGATTGAATGATGCAGTGACTGTGTGTGGTAGTGGATAAGGTTGTTTTGAAAAGAAGATGTATATTTAATCTCTTTAACATTATAATAACAACACAACGCAATACACCAATTTACTCATTTTCTTTAGAGGTCTGAAGGACATTGAGGATACTTTCTCTGGCTCCCCTCAGTTATCTGTAAGGTCTGCAAATAATAGATATATTTTTCTTTTTTTTAAGATGTAGTTCCCCCGTGGATCTACATCTATGGATCCCACCACTACCACCACATGGGACAAAAATCTCATGTCCAGGACAGAGAGCTAAGGCATCTACCCTCCTTGAGTCCCAGGTTGAGCCGAGGAGCTGTCTCCCTACTCCCCGTTTATGCATGTGGGCAGGCAACATTAGTAATCAGTTATCCAATTCAGCCCGGAAAAAAAAACAGTGCAGGGCTTCTGCTTCCTCTGTCTTGAATTGCAGCCTTTGTCTGTGTGTTTACTCTCCGCTGTCAAGTGTGAGATGTTTTTAGTTGTCACTCTGCATCTCCCGAGCAGTATTTGTACAGTATAATATTATATACTGTACTGCAGCAGTGGAATGATATTCCAGTTGTGTACAGCCACTGCGCTATGCGCAGCCCTCCTTTTTGTCAAACTTTGCCTCTTGAGTTCTGTTTGCAGCTCAAGAAAGCTGCCTGTGAACAAAGCCTGCCCCCAACGCCCTCCAAAGACGATCAAAGAGAGCCGGACTTTTCTTACTCACTTTTGTTATTGTCGCTTGAACAATAAATAATACATTTCTTCACATCAAGGTTAAAAACTGTTTTTGTACTGAAGAAAGGGCTACCACAGTCCTTTATGGCGTGGTGGTTTAGTGTGGCACTGTAATTGCTTAAAATCCAATACAAATTTAAATCTAAAAAGACAGCAATGCTATTTCACAACTCATTGGGCTTCAATGTGTATTTTTCAAATCTGATGCTAGGGATTTCTACACCTTTGTTGTAACCTTTTCTCCCATCAATAATAAAATGCCCCTTTACTTGATTGTGTTGGATAAATTGATTGCTATAACAATTTACACCATTTGTTTGTTTTTACAGCATTATTTTATTCACTAATGTGGACAATGGTGGTACTTTTGAAGTGATTGCAAAACAATGTCGCTGTTTAAACCAATTGACATTATGTTCTTTCATAGCAGAAAATCTGTCATTTACCTGCGAAATAAACTTTGACATTTAACCATCTAGGAAGAGGGAATATAAAATAATCCATCTTAATAGGGTAAAAGACAGTAAGAGGTCTTTTACCCTATTAAAAATAAAAATAGAAAGTGTACAGTACTTGCTTGTCTTTAAAAAACATCAACCTTTCATAAAATACTAGTGTTTGCTGTATTTAAATTCAAAGACCATTTAAAAATCTCTAACCTCACCTGCAGTTCTTGTCATGGTTATTATATCAGTACCCCCATTTTAGAAAGCTACCTTCCATCAGTAATGTATGATCAAATATAACTGACCAGAGCTTGGCTGGTCTGTAGCCTTTATCGATCTTATCGATTTGACAATCTGACAGGGCTTGATGAACAGCCAATCATTTTGATCTTGCAGCGCTCAGCCTGTCGTTACACAGTGAGGCGCATTCCTTTGTCACCTTCACATTGTCAAGGTTAAATTCTCCAAGACAACGAATCATACCTTCAACCAAATCAGTATTTGAAAGACATCTCATAAAACGTTTCTGATATATTGTCAAATGCTCACAAATATTTACTGGACTGTTACAAGGACGTAGCTGTAAAAGAAGCATTGTAGAATTGAACAGCTTATGACTGACATTAGTTTTACTGATTAATTACCTTCCACTTGGAAGATAAACGTCACATTATATCAATCATGTTGATAATGCAGTTTTCCATTGTGCATTTCTGTTTTATTTGTTACTACAAAACATTAAACTCCTTTTACATCACATTGATTCAAATGACCATGCTCTTCAATTGGATGTGAGTCCCTGAACACTTTCTCATAATAGAAGCATATCACAATACCTGGTAATGAATAGTGTTTGAGAAAATAAATATATTATCATGTTACAGCGAGTTTTCAAGGGTAAAGCGGGAAAGTTTCCTCCCAGGCTCAATGTCACCCTTATTCACCAGGATGCAGAGCATTAAAAATTAATCGAATCTCAAGGATCTTGTAAATGGGTTCAACAATGCGGGATCCAGCTAGGCTATGTGCAGATGATTGTGCTGTGTGGGGTTTAATACAAGATTGTTTCTCAGTACCTACATGTCGTGTAAGGGGCTTACATGTGGGAGGTTCAAGTTTAAAAGAAAATATGACAAATCCTTTAATAACCTTAGAGTTTTACACTTGGCTATATTTATAATATGCACTACCTGGCCCATTTTCTTGGGACCTCTCTACTTGATTGGATTTGCCATTCCCCTGGTATGGAGCATGTTCTCCTGGTATCAGCATCTTCTACCTACCTCTTTGCACCAGCTGTGGGAAATATTACTGAATGGATTTACATCTCAACACCTCCCAGCACCTTGTGGAGTCAATGTCAACCTGATGTGAGGTACATGTCCTAATAAAGTGGCAGGATATATCTAAATATACATTCCTCGATGCTCAGAAAATCTTCAAAACCTTGCATTTAGCGGGATCTCCTCTGTTTTAATTTGCTTGTCACAAACAATGTGATACATGATATGGTATTGATGTAGGTCAATTGCTAGGTGACCAGCTTGGGTCAATAGCTATCTAATTCAATTTCCTATATCTTACAGGTTATGTTAGCTGCTTGACAAGCCATCAAATACCATAATCCATTGAACAGTGTATGTTCAATTTGATTTATGCCAATCTATGCAGAGGTTGGCATTCTTATCTTGACATAATGGAAGTTTCCAATATTACCAATATTGTTTGGTAATGCTCTATGCATTAAAATAAAATGTGGTAGCAATATTGTAATGCCTGGCTAGTTACGATATTCTGGTTATTTCTTATTACATCTGGCAAATTGCCAACGTATTACTCAGTGACGCTGTGACTAACGATGCAGTTAGGAATCCCTGCGTTCAAATTACTGATGACCTTAGCACGACAACAGCTTTAGAAGTAATTGAAACAATATATGGTATTTCCAAACACAATAAACTTCATTCTCAGCACATCTTGCGCTACAGCAGGCATCTATAACCTTTATAAATGAAGTACTTTACAGCATTAAAACTAGTTGCGTTTCAGCATTATTCAGTGTTATAATGGTACATTGTAATGGATTTTGCTATAACACGCTGAATTTAATTTACAACAACATTTTATGTATGTAGCACCTTTCAAGACCACGTCCCCCCAAGGCGTTGAACCAATTGTTGCAATGTATAAAATAATGCAAGTAGCTTAACATAATTCACAAGGGCAAAAAGACAAGAAAAACATTTGAACCCCTGTGTACTGTGTGTGGATGTTCTGGGCATCTCTGTGTGTTGAGCAATATTATTATTATGATGATGATTATTATTATTAGTAGTACATGTATTTATTTCTTAGCAGATGCCCTTATCCAGGGCGACTTACAGTTGTTACAAAGTATCACATTACAAAATATCACAATACAAAGCATCACATTACAGATAAGAGCAGTTATAAAATACAATAAAATCAGTAGTAAGAGCAAATTCAAACGAAAGGAAATGAACATACTGCAAATAATTACATTTGAGAGCGATTACGACTAAGAGCAGTTCAACTTAAAAAAATGTGGTTATAAGAGTAAATTCCATTAAGAGCAAGTTTTAAGTACAATACATGGATAAGAACGATTTAAAATAAGATCAATTACAGAAAATGTGAATAAATGCTACCTTTAAGAGTAAAATGAAGTACAAGATACAGAACAAATAATTATGACTGAAGTCTTCTGCACCCCTTTGTTCTATTTTACACTACTTTTAGAGACATGCTGTGTCTCATTCAATCCATTCAAAAGTTTTAGGAACTTTTTACTCTCCGTATTAGAAGTCTCGTTCCTAAAGGAAAAGAAACGACCACGCATATAAAATGAGGAGATCTGTCAGTCCTCAGGACCTCACATTCAAAACTGTGAGCCTGTTTCACAAGCCGATTCTGAAGAGACAATCAATACATAAACCATGCTCATGATTGTCTTCCATGAAGATGATGCATTTCTTGCACCAATCAACATCATTACATGAAAGTGCAGCACTCAATGTCAAAGTTACAGATAGCTTATACAGTATGCAGGGTGTGTTGTGATGGATTGTTGCAATACCCCCATTGAAGGCATACATATCAGTGCTTCTGACGAGGGTTTTGCTTGGCTGCTTTTCGTGTGATTAATGCATGTGGTGTACTGTACAAAGCACATGCGATAGACATAGCTTGCCCTTGATGTGTCTCATTATCAAGCCCATTACTGTGTACTGCTTTTGTGTAAGCCACCAAAGAGCCATAATTATGCATGCCCGCCCTTTGTCATTTTCACTGGTGTGTCCAACGAGTGGGCTCCGATGAGTTCTGCTCTGTAAACTCCACAGTGATTTGTTTTACCAGAGATCCGCTGTGCTAGCACACAACGTATTTGACTCTCTGATTAGATTCACTCTAATGGATTTGGTTGGCAGCGGTGTTTCGTTGTTCTTGAAAGCTGTAAGATGGCATTCGGCAGGCATCTCAAGCACACATCTTTAGAAATGAAGTACAGGGATGTTCATTATCGTGTCGTTGCTGGTGGATCTCCTAATACATTCATTTTCTCTTGTTGTGCAGTTGTTAGAAATCAACATTAATTCAGGCAAACCGGCACAAGCCAGAAAGCATCTTTCTAATAACAGACCATTATCAGTAAAGTGTAACACAATGGACTGCACTGCTTATAGAGCCTGGTTTGTCGGAAAGGATCTACGTAACCACGATTCTTTTGATATTTGTATTCAAATGACGTGGATGTGGATACAAGCACAGGAACGCATTGAAGGACCGAGGCCAATTTCTTAACGAATGCCGACAAGGAATAATCTGTGAAATTTCCAGCTCATTTATGTCCCGGGATGTGAAAATAACCGTGATTATGTTATTAACTAAATCAGTGTAATTACAGGATAAATCATTGGCAAAGTCATGATTAGCAAATGTCCTTGAAGGCAACTCCACCGCGATACGGAAAAAGATTACTGCATAATTACATGCAAAATCCTCATGTTTGTCACATTAAAGTAATTACAGCTGAATGTAGCCACACAAGGTTTCTTTGAGGGAATCTAAACATGGCAGGGAATAGAGAGTGAAAATGACTGCAGTGCACTTCTTTGTCAGTTCAAAGGGATTGTGGGATCAAAACTACCAAACAAAAGGTTAAAGGTGAAGCTGAACGCTGCGCACACAATTCCATAAGAATGCACGGTGCTCCTTGAGCTCCTCGCCAGGGAACAGACAGGCCGGGTCAGTAACAGCACATAGCCTCAGCGTGACCTGCATGCCAGACACATGTTTCTAACATGAAGCATTTGACAACATTTCACAGTAAATGCTTTGTGCATAGATATGTGTTTCCAAAAGGTATATGTATACCCTGCTGTGGCGTTATAATGACGTGTTCTGTTAAGTAAAAAAAATCAGCATGTATTTGCATGAAAAAAGAGATCATCTGATTTATATTAACTTTGTAAAACGAAACCTCCAAGGTTTTCGAAGGTGATGACACACGTTAATTGAAATGCCCTGTGTCATTTCTAGACATAGCCGGGCCACTTTATTAGGACTTGTCTGCCAAATGGATTTGGCACTGCCCTAGCGTGGAGCGTTTTCTCCTTGTGTTCCCTGGATCCCTTGATTACTCTGGATGAATGAATGCCATCATTTACTAAAGTACCATTGCAATCAAGTCCACCTAACAATTCTGCACCTGTACCCTGATGGCACTTTCAAAATGATAATGCAGCCCTCCACCAGCTTCATACGCCAACAATTTGAGGAGCAGGACACAGGCTTCAGGCATCTTCCATTGGCCACCACAATCCCCAGGTCTCAAGCCTGCTGAGCATGTGTGGGATGAACTTGAAAAACACATTCATCATCCTGCGTTAAACTCATTCGTCATCCTACAATATCAATAACTGAATGGATCCATCCCTGTGTTGACGCCACATCATGTCAAGACTGCGCAGAGCACATGGCAGCCCACCCCGATATAAGACTCAGTTCCTAATAAAGTGCGGTTCAGTGAGTATTTTACAGATTACAGGCTTATTGCTTGGTCCATGTTGCTGCTGTGATGTACAGTATGTGCAGGGGCGGATTGCACCCATACAGTGGGATCGGGAGGGGGGCATGTAACAAAGCATTCATGCAGTGTACCCTCAACAATGTATTAGCTTGAGAAACTCCATCTCCTCATCTCTTTGCATTGTTCTGCCTGGACTCTTGTCTTGCCATGAACGTTGCTTCACATGGGAATAATCTATCTTTTTATTTCAAGACCCTTCACGGGCATGCGGGAGGCCGTTTATTACAAAGAGTAATGTCAGAGTGGTTATTCAGACTCTATTTTTCATATAGGATTTTTTTACGACAAGGTAGCTGATTCACAAAAGAAAATCTTTGATGGATAACAGATTAGAACAGATCTTGCATGATAAAATTGGTATAGCATGTGAATTGATAGAAATGCCACAAAGCAATCACTTCCAATTACAATTATTTTTTTACTGTTCATTCTAATAGCTGCATTGTTTTTTTTTTCATAAGGTCAATACTGCTCTTAAAGGGAAAGCCCTAACCCAAGTTGCTGTTTTCCTTTAAGAGGCTGAAGCTATTCAAAGTGTGTGCAATATTAGAATCTCCTAAAGGACACTTCAGCAGTGCAGTCACCAGTCTTGGCTGGTGATGAAGGATCAGAAGCCTGCCTGGAACTACCTGATTGCACCAGCAGGGGGTCACTGTTAAGCAGATCCAAGACTTCCAAGATTGGATAGAGAATGTCTATGTCAATGGAAGAATACTCTTTTGCATTGTTTGTATTATTATCGATAATAATAATTATGTGTAGATAGCTACATAGAGTGGTTCTGGCCATACATAATATTTGTGACTACCATATGTTTGTTTATCATTAAATAGGTCAGCAGAATATAGGCTATACATGCAAACACAAAGTTGTGCATCTTTAAAGTCATTTGTTAAGTTCCCTTCAAGCCTGAAATCTCATTTACTTTTTAAAATGATTAAGCCTGAATGGAAGACCAGCGCAGTCCTGCACATTTTAAACACAAATGGAGATTGTCATTTATTACAGACAAAATGCCATTGAATCCCCCAGGCCACTGCCTCTTTGTCTTCTAAGGGAAGGTAATTAGTTATGAATGGAGGGACTGTTGTAGCGCAGATGACAGAACTGAAGAATGGCAATGGACAAGGGGAGGACGAGTAAACGTTTAGGGAGCGATTCTTTAATCGTTTGACTTCCAGTAGAACTTTGACATTGTTCAATTCAAATCTTTGTTAAAGCAAAAACTATGCATAATAGCATTGTCATTATGTGTAAATACACGTGTATGTACAAAGCTTAGAGCATAGAGACAAGCTGTCTGCCTAAATTAATCCATCTACTCGTGTTTTCAAAGCAAACCAGACCCTCCCCAGGAGAATGGATCTTTCTGGTGTTTGATCTCAGCTTCAAATCAATTTTCAAGATGAATCTTTCCTATACAGTTGGATTTGTTGTGCCCAATGGGAATGTTGGGTGTCAATAAAGCAATGGTTTTTACGGCATTGTTTTCCATTGCCTCAGTCTCTGAGTGAGATGCAGACGTTTATTTGATTCTATTTTATCACAAGTCTATTTTTATTTTCTGTGTTAATAATCATTGCTTACTTGTGAAGTTATAAAAAAGATAAAACACTGGAGCAAATGCTAGAGCATGAGATGAGTCTTGTTGGCCAGAATAGCCTTTCTCTTGTTCCCAACACCAGTTCAGTGTTGCATTTGTCCATCACTGATGACTGTCAAGTACAAAAGATTTCAGCTTCACACAGTTTTTAATTTGACAAATGACTAAGACTGCAACTGTGCACATTCAAAAGAGCCTTGCAGATGCATTGTATCGTAGTTCTGGTGGTGTAATGTCACCATATTATCTCTAACTGTCTTCATTTTTTATGTTTATAAAGTTCCTCTTCACAGTGACCCAGTCGACTCAATGCTTCGCTTTTGCTGGGCCCGTAATGGTGTTGTCTTTTCAAGCTGGGTTTTGGCTTTCCATTTTTCTTTCTAATTCAGTGTAAATCTCCATGTGTCTTCCCTTTCTCGTTGTAGAGAATACATGACTAATCCCTTCCGATATTCTCGAGGGCCTGCTCATCATTGGGATGCTAGCCAGGCTTCTATCCTGCAGACTCCCTGTTTGACATCTTGCTTCCAAAACAAACAGAAATATTGAGATTCTGTAAAGGGGAGGCAGACAGGTTTCTCTGAGGACCCAGGAAAAGCAAAGTGTCTGCACTGACTTCTGTTGAGTGCATGATCATAAATCATTTCCTATGATGCAGGAATTAACAGCATATAACAGCTCCCACACTGCAGCAAAGGAACACAAGAGGGCTGTATTCTCATTGCTCCTATTAACAGACCTTCTATCTGAAATAGCACATTTTCTGTGCTATTGTTTTTTTAATAAATAACATACTGTATTCGTATCATAAGCCACATTGTTTTTATGAAAACGGTTTGTACGCAGCACAGATAATTAGTGGATTTAAAATACAGGATTTCTGCATAAAAAGACGGACATATTGTACTGTAAACTAAAGCAGTGAGCTGTTGCAGCTGTAAATGTGTTTTCATGAATCCCATATGGTTTTGCCATCTGAGTCAGATGCACAATAACAACAATGACTGGAACACTGAGCAAAAAAATAAAGGAAGTGTTTGCATTTTTGGTGATCGTTCTGCCGCCTTTGATGTTTTATCTTTTTCTTCAGCATGCACCTTTTCATTATCGTAATATCAACATTTGTAATAATAACTGCAAAACTATAATTCAAGTCAATAAAATGGTAACACTTTACATGAAATGTCTCTAATTACTGTGTATTCACATAGTCGTTACATAGAACAAAAGAGTTATACAAAGCAATGAGGAGGAGGGCAAGAGAAAGTGGGGCTAATTAACGTAACTTTAAAACTGTAGTCACTCCACCTTTAAGATTCCTTTCTTGTTTCGACTTTGTCTTCAATGTTCTTGTTCTGTGCCAAAGATTAACTCAAATCTTCACATAATTCTGAGAACCCTTGGCATTCTTCAATGTTTCTTAAAAGCCTTAACTATTTTCATGTTGCGATACACTACAGTGCTCAGAATGTATGGCAAGTGCTTGTGTTTTGCATTATATAATTGATTTTGCATTGTCAGATGAAAGGGTGTACTTTAATTATTGCAGATTAATTAAGTTGAGGAGGAAAATACAGAGATGATAATTAAGACATGAATAAAATGTGGGGCTTGCTCTAAACAAGACAGATAAGAAAGACAGTTAATCACCAAATGTTGTATTCATAAAAGGGTTCTTTTTGTTTCAGTTTTAATCATAAATGAGTCTTAATCAAAGCCTTATTAAAACAAACAAACAAAAAATTCATCTTCAATATTTTACATTCCGTTGTTATGATCTAAACAGCGGTGGGTCTTAATGCCTCCATCCAAATTTGACAAATTCTGTAAACCTCATGTCAGTGTATTTTCATTGTGTGTTGCAATGGTAATGTGTGGGTCTATAAACCCCAGCAGGATTGTACGTAGTAATGATAATTCACAAGGGAGACCCAAGCAGCAGTAATAGAGAGTATTTAGACATGTCACAGTTGAATCAGATCTGTCAGTGTCTGTTTACAGCTGGGTTTTTTTTTTATTTTTATAAGGCTTGTTCATCTTGATTCATCTACTTTCTCTTTTACGTCTGATCTGCAGGACAAAGAGGAACGAGAGATAAAGTCCCAGGAAGCAAATGCTACACATTGAAGGAGGTAAAAATAGTTAAGATCCCACAATGCAAGAGATAAGAAGTGTGGCACTGCTGTAAACAAGTTGCTCCCCAGTGGATCTGTCTGTTTAGGAGAAACACAATCCGATTCACTGGTTGCTTCATCCCCAGCTAGCGAACGCAATGGTTTTCACATATTCCACACATCTATTTATCTATGCTACTCAATTTCCAGGAACACTGACAGAGGGAGCAGTTGAGTGCACCGGAACACCTTGAGTGATACACTGACAGGTGGAGCATAGGAAGGGACTTCAGAAGCAGGTGATGCAACATTCACAGGTACAGTAGCAGAGGGCCTGCACGTGGAAGCCAGAGACGCAATGACAGATTGAAAAGCAGAGGTCAGATGAGCAGCAGATGGTACCTGCACTGACAGGAGCAGAAGGCAAGGCAAAGGAAGCGGCTGAACAACAACACATCTAAGGCACACGCAGGAATTAACGTATCGTGGCACAGTATGGAGGTACAGTATTGGAAGTACAAATGAATTGCTGATGAGCCACAGCATTTAACAAACAGACGACATGGCTTATATTATATAATCACTCAAGTGTCTCTAATTACTGTGTATTTCTATAGTAGTTACATAGTAAATGCATGTGTGCTTACACATAATTACAATGTTATTATGCACAGTTACAATGTTCTTGACGTAGACCACTGGATCAGAAATGGGTTAGGGATAGGTTTAGGGTTAGGGTTAGGTTTAGAGTTAGGGTTATATCATGCAAAAAAAATAATTATGTGTAAGTACAAGTATTTACTAAGTAACTACTGTATCTACAAAGTAATTAGAGACACAATGTAAAGTGTTACCAAAATAAGCTGCTGCATTTTTGTCATCCACTGTTGTGAAAAACAAAAGCTGCTAAAACATACTGTACACACTGCTATGTTTATTCTGACTTCCACAACATATTTAAAAGTTACAAAAGATTACCGATTAAGTGAGATGAGTAATTAGCCTTGCTGCGAAATGAATTGTAGAAATATTGTGAGTGTGTTCAAGTGATTCATATAAAACGAATGGTGAATACCATAAAGAATGGCACAGGTCATGACTGTGGCAGTTCTCCTTGTTTTTTTAACCTTTGGTTCTCCATGTAGTTTTGGATGTCTTAATTAATAACAAAAATGCAATCTTCAAGAACTACAGAGCAGAAGACTGGCTATCTGTCAACACTATTGCACAAGGAATGTAAGCTTAATTGTACTGCCATGTGTGGTCTTGATGCATACGACACTGCAGGTGACATTTTAAGTGCTAAACGTTTGCTTGGTTTACTAATAGGTTGTTTATGATATGCTTGAGCTGGAATAAAAAAATAAAATTTGCTCGCATTCATTAGGAGTTCTATTGTAAATACATTACTTTTTTCTTTTGATTTCTGAACTATTGCGACTCTCAAAAATAATTTTATCAAAGGTGTGTGATTTTATAAGTAAAACTGCCTCTGAAGAATGTGAGTAGACAATGATACAATGCAAGGCACACCAGTGAATTATGTTATGTTGAGTGTGGGGACTGCATCTTTAGACATGCATTACTACAATGCAACTGTGGTTTGATAAAATGAATCGCTGGCATATGCCAATGCTTATCTTATGCTCAGTGAGAATTAACTTTATATTCATATTGATTTCTAGTCCTGAGCTTTCAGTCCAGTAAAGCTGACATGCATGCTCGCTTACCTCGATCCTCATCCCCATGGTCACAGCAAACACATTCCACCTGAAAGTAAAAACCAGTTGGCACCAATGGTAAATTATACAACCTTCACTGAGAGTCTCAACGCTTTGCTGAGCATGAATATGCTCTTAAGTTCCAGAGCTCAGAGTTCCAGAACCCATGAGATTTAAGCAAGTTTCCTCATTGATAAACCCTGACATGTATAAATTATACTTTCCCTTTCCATAATATCATAGCTTCTACCTGAATGACAAGTGCCCATCAACCATACAGAACAGCATTCATGTTTTCACAGTCAGGGTTCATAAAATAAACAGACATAAGAATGGTTCCTAAATTGCCTTTTAAAAATGTTATATTTTGCACTCCAGACTTCACAGTTGCATAGCAAATACATGTGCACTTACACATCATTACAATGTTATTATGCATAGTTACAATGTACCTAAGATGTAAATGTGTTTGCACGATATATGTAAGTACACAATTGTATCAGTAAAGGGTTGTGTTTAGGGTTTAAGAACATGGTAACTATGCACAATAAGATTGTAAGTATGTGTAAGCATACATGTATTTACTAAGTGACTGCTATGTAAATACACAGTAAGACACAATGTAAAGTGTTACCCAATTTGGATAATAGTTTAATATGAGGCAGAAAACAATCTGTACCATACTGTATATAGGATTTTACATGTAACATCACAGTATGACTACTCAGTATACATATCTATACATTTATAAAGATTCGTGGGAGTCTCAGTTTACCCCTCAGTGCATTTACTGCTCCTTGCAGTGCAGTAGCCACTGTATTTGTCTTACATACAAATAATTCAAACTCAGTCTGTTCAGTCCTGTGTGTAGCCTCATACATAACAAGCGGTTTGGGATGAAGGGTCCATATGAAGCTGGTGCTCCACTCCTCCCACAGGTCAGCAGGTGAACTGTGTCTCTGCATTACTGGAGGAGTCACAGCTATAATCCACGTGAAGATACTCCTTCTGGTGCCCATCAACAGCAGGGTGCATGGAGCTGATATGCAGGGATATCCGACAGCACAGGATTCCTAGTGAGGCCCCTTTTAAAGCATTTCCAAGCAGCTGAACCTTCCTCAGTGTAAAGAACTGCACAGTGATATTGGGGTTATCGAGCACATGCAACAAACTGTAATACAACTCAGAATCACTTCAATTTAACTCAACCTCACAAGGGGTCCAATGCAAAAGCCTTTAACTGATACGGTTGAAGCAGCATGTGAATTCCTTTTTTTTTTTTTTTTTTTTTTTAAATCAAGGACATTAAAAAAGAACTGGCCAAAACACTTGTCCTATAAAAGCTATATAAGCTCCTCGATTTGTATCTGCTTATCTCCTTGTACACTCAAAGCTTGCTGTAGTTATCGCTTAAATGATACGAGCAGCTCTATTCTTATACTGTGTGAATCTTGCCTCTCTTTTTACTACTTTGAGTGCTTTGCTTATAGTTCCTGAATACTTCAACATTATGTTTTCTGTATTTTTTTCTTTTAACCAAGCGCCACAGATAATTATCAAGACACTTTTATTATTATTATTATTATTATTATTATTATTATTATTATTATTATTATTATTATTATTATTATTATTACTGTTGTTGTTGTTGTTGTTGTCCCAAAAGGGAAAATATGTATTTATTATATAAAATAATACATAAAACTAGCAATAAAAGCCCTACATTAAAAATGTAAACAAGCCATGTCATGTTTGATAAGAGAGAAATTAGGTATCAGGGGGAAAATGCATAAACTAAACAGGAAGCCTTGAAGAAACACTTCCTGATAAGCAACATTAGCCCTGTCAGACATGAACTCAAATCTTACCGTATCTGAACTGCTGTCTTTTGACAATTTTATTAACATCATTTCAAGCTGAAAGCAGCAATTTGTGTCACTTTTATCGTGACGCGTGGCGCACATGTTTACTAACGTCATGAAAGAAAGCGATGCAAAGTGCAGGTGTCAAAACATTTTCCTGCACGATAGACTGGCACTCAGGCTGGACAGAAAGCAATCTTCTTCATCGTCTCAGTCTCCAATAATTATTTCAGTTTGTACACCGAATAAATATCAACAAGGGGCTGGCTGCTGGTCACCTTTGCGTGGTGTGTTTAACAGGAAATTATCAATGGTGACTTCAATCGTTTTTTGTTTTTTTAGGAACAATTATAGATTTTAAACAAACCTGTGAACTCTATGACTTTTTAACGTATAGATCCTGTTGGACACCAGCAGTTATACGTATCTGTATCAGTCATTGCTTTCCCATTACATTGTAGTTTCTACCAGCATAGAAACCAGGCTTGCTCAAATACATCCTCACTGCACAGCATGATTTCTTGGGCATTTGTAAATGCTACCCACCCCTTCATAAATACTGTAGCAATCTTCAAAATATCACATCGTGTGCAATGAAGAGATTTGTTCTGTCTCTTTAAGAAAGTGTTAAAGACTTTTTTTTAAATTCATGTTTGTAGTTTAAATTGTAATACCTGTTCCAGAAGATTTGTGAAATAAAGACACACATTCAATAATCTTCCATCTGACTCAATACAGCGTCGATTTGTAATGCATTACTAGAGTAGCCTCTAGAAGCCAATGCGAATGTCTTGTAGTCTTCTACAATGCAGAATCCTCAAGACTGGAGCTCTCTTTTCTAATACATATATGCTATTACTCCAGATTTCATTTTTAGTATTTAAACAGTGACCCTGTGACCCCATCAACCTGTGTAAATAGACTCACAGTTATATATGAGGAAGGGGCGTAACCTTGTCTGGCACATCAGTAAAAATCTATACATTTCAAATGAGTGTGATTTTGAAAAGCAATAGGGAATTGGATTCACAGCATTCTAATGGAGAACTGTTCTCAATAAAAACAGACCTGCAAATATCCATTCAAGTACAGTCTTGCACGGTTTGTCTTGTATTGTCCTAACAGAATGCATTGCCTGTTGAAAAGCCTGAACTGTCCCAAACTATCCTAGTGTACATGGAGTCATATGGTAACCCCAGTCCTGCAATGGAATTCAATGAAGGAGCACAAGTGGGTACCATTGCACTTTCGTTTAAGGGCGTTTATTGAAGGTGTCTTTTCTTTCCTTGCCTCCCTTAAACCCCAGAAGATAGGATCTTTGGGTTTATAAAGGAATGGGTTTTATAATAAATCGAAAATCTGTTTTTCTGATGCTCTGATTGTTTATACTATGGAGGAGGCAGATTTGCAAAACAGTAGGGTCTTCATTGGTAATAGATAGCAAGACCTGCTACACACACACATCACTTAGAAACAGAGAAAGATATGGAAACAAAATGCAAAACAATCAAAACCTAATTTCAGCTCCCTTCCACTTTTCTATCTCTGTCCTTTTCCTTGACGGTGTGATATGTTATCTTGATTATTTCAGAACTTCTCAAGATCGCGTTCTACATTTTGACCATCCCTTGCTGGAAAGTTCACATACCAACCATTAACCCAATGATCTGTTCCAATTTCTCCACCATGCATTTGCATTGCAGATAATACGTGAACAAATAATAATAACAACAATGACAACGATAACGATAATAATAATAATAATAAAATTACTATAAAATCTTCTGTTAGTAAATGTACTGTCGGAGAATATTTATTTTCATTTAGTTCTTTGTGGCACATTTACAAAGCATTTACTGCAATTGTTTATATATATATATATATATATATATATATATATATATATATAGAGAGAGAGAGAGAGAGAGAGAGAGAGAGAGATAAATGACCATATCAGCTGTAATTAACCTCAAATTTGGTTTGGTAACTTAAGTAGAGGTTTCTAAAGGAATATTCCACGATGCTTCTTATTGTTTTGGTTTTGTTTTTTAAAATTGTTCCTGGATCTTTTGCTTTAGGGCTGCACTGGAAATGCCTTCATGTGAGCAGAGTGGGGTTGTTAGACATCTGATAAATGAGGGTTGGTGGAAGTGGTGATGTTAGCATCCAGGAAGGACACATATCGTGGCTGGAGGACTACCCGGGTAACTGAAGACTTGAAATGAAGTGCTGCTGAAGATGATTCGCTCCCAGGCAGAGAATTATGGGATTGGGCCAGCTTGCCATCTTTATTGCAATTAGGGCCCGTCACAACAAACATCATTCCGGCCTTATGGGTTGTGAAAAGAAGGTTCCTGTTAAACACCCCAGCCAAGCGTTACAATATAAACCAAAGCACGATATGTGACGGCTTGTCAGCAAGCCACGCGTTTCTCGGTGCCCAAGCTTGGGAATCTGTTACTCAGCCTGGAGGAAAGACAGATGCTGTTTTCAGAAGATGTGTCTGAGTGACGCTAAGCCAGAAGCATCATTTGTTGATTGCCTAATGCCCTTGGGAACTCTGCTTTTAATGCCAGCGCACCCTCCAGAATGTGGGGTGTGTGGGGAATAAGTCATATACTCTTGCTCGGTTTGCGAAGAACCATTTTAACTGACAGATCTGAATCTGTTCAGTCTGAATGCAAAACAAAAGTGGTAATCTCATTTCCAAACCCTTTGAGCTGCAACACTGTGGATGCAACCTGTTAGCTGATTAAGGACAGTCGGTCCATTATTTGATATTGAATATTGAAAACTTTACAGACCAAGGGAGGTGGCTATTTGTCACACAGCATGAACATGAGCTGAAAAGGGAATAATAATAATAACAATAATAATAATAATAATAATAATAATAATAATAATAATAATAATAATAATAATAATAATAATAATGAGGGGCAATGCAATGTTATTATAATCATTAGTATTGCTCCCCTTTTGGATGTGTGCTTCAGCTCATGTGCAGGCATTGTAACACACAGCCACCTCCACATGTCTTATAAACGGTTGTTTTGCTCCATACTGAGGGCAGTAAATCAGTGAAAGGGCCTTAACACTGTAATGTATGGTACATGTACAATTTACAGTCAACATTAAAAACAGAGAATTCTCCAACGGTGAATTAATCAAATCAGCTTGTTAAGATGAGAACTGCAGTTTCTTTATGTGGTATTTATGAACTGAACCCTCCTGTATCCAGATATTAATATATCGCACTGTGACAACTGTATGCTATCATTTTAAATGAATTTAAATGAATATAATCCCAGGTTGATCCAGCCTTATTTAGATCTGTCAAATCTCACTGTAAGAAACCCCAGGACTGTTATGCACAGTAGTTAGTGTGTTCATGTGGTAAGCTCTCCTTAATAAATATGTGTAGAAGTTGTACAAATCAAATCCCAGCTGGGTTATTCCAGGAGCCAATTATCAGGATGAGCGGAGTCAACTGTAATGTATTTGCTTACAATTGTAAGTCGCCCTGGATAAGGGCGTCTGCTAATAAATAAATAATAATAACAGCATTGCTGTCACTGTGACCTAAACGTTATTTTATAAAGAAACCAGAGGGAAATAAGAATTTAAAGTGTCCTAATCTGGTTTAGAGAATGCTGTTGCTCCTAGCAGATATGTTAGCCAGGCAGTAGATGCTGAAGAAAATATAAACATAAATAATATACCTGGGATTTTTATATTCTGGTTCCTTGAATTCTAGGAAAACATTTAGCTGGTCAAATACTCTGCATGCATTTGAAATAAATACAAATAAATACATACATAAATACATGAACTAATTAATGAATACAATAATAATAATAATAATAATAATAATAATAATTTTGGCCAGCACACATGCACTCTCTCTTTTAGATTTCCATGTTAAGTACATTGTAAATATGTGTAAGTACACATGTATTTACTATGTAATTACTCTGTAAATACACAGTAATTAGAGACTCTTCGTGTAGTTTTTATACAGCACTGGTTCTTAATTTGCCTTCGCTCTTGTATAGTGAGTAACTTTGAGAAAAGGGAAAATTGAAATTCCTCGCTAAAAGGAAAACACTGTAAACAGACATTTCCCTTGCAACTCAAGGTTGTATAAAGCCCCCCCAAACCACACTAACACAAGCTATTAGAAAGAACTGGCACTGCACCTTAAACTGTAATAGCTAACAGAAAATCAAAGCGAGAAGGAAGGAGCAAGCTTGCAGTGGAAGACATGCTGTGTCCGAGGCTGTCTATCACATTCCTCGGAGGGACTTCTCAACACACACACACAGCTTTGACATTTACATCTATTCTTCCAGCGCTCCGTGTATCTGGGGAGATTCCATTCAGTGACATTTTAAAGCAAATACACTCATTTCCTACTGCAATACCCTGCTTTTTTATTATCACCCACGAGTCCTCTCCATTCATAACCACACATTTGCAGGCAGTATTTTCTTACAATTGTATTCACCTTCTTAGGGTAGAATTTTAAACAGCATTCGTTGCCAGAAAACGAGGCACAGGTTTCTATTGATCGGTGAGATTCTTGTAAAGGTTTATGGATTTTTTTAAGGTTTTAAATCCAGTTCAGATGGTAGAAACTGGAATATCTTGAATTAAAATCAATGCATGCGGTCCATTTAAAAACAACCTGTGGAACAATCAGAACAGTTGGAAATAATTCAAACATCGCTACCTTATCATTTAACTGCAAACGATTGTAAGCAGCAATGCAAACTGAAAACACTCCGTACTGTGTAATGCACTGCTGTTGAAGGACAGTCCCAAAAGTACCAAGAAGAGTTTTACTTTCAACCAGGAACTTAATACATGCTTTAAGCATGCTTTGTTTTTTATAGTTTTTAATGTGTGCTTAAAAGTACACAATTATATGAGCAAGGGGTTTATACTGTGCATAAAGATTTGCACATTAAGTACTTTGTAATTATGCCTAATAACATTGTAATGATGTGTAATTACACATGTATTTACTAAGTAACTACTGTGTAAATACACAGAATTAGAGACACTTCAATTAGCTAAGTGTCCTTTTTTATTTATTATCATGATGAGGTATTATTTCTCCATACTATCCCAATTGTATGGTTGTATTGTACACTAAAAATAAAATGACAATACCCAGGCAAGTATGTATCAGTAGATTGTGTTGAGTTGGGTTGTCTTTGAATACAATTGGATACAGCAGGCTCTTAAAGAGCTGGGCTCTGCTTCCATTCGGAGACTAATCCATCAGCAATCCATTGCTCAGAGGCCTCATAGAACCACATGCATACTTTATCAAATCCCTGGGTCTAACAACATAAATAACTTAAGTGAATAATTGAGGACAGCTGGTCATTTTTCATCACTTAATTAATGTTCTTGTCTGTCAGCAGAGCAGTAGAAAACCGTGAATCTTTTTTTTTTCTTTCCAGTTGTCTTTTTCAAAATGATTGACAGTTGTCTTCATCAGGTTGACTTGCAACCACAGCAATATTTCATTCAAGTGATTGTAGCTAACACGATCATTTCAGAAATCGTACCTACCGCACACTTCCTTTCCTTATCTAGGGCTCAAATGTGCAGTGTAGTAAACACATATTTGTACTGATGATGTCTGGTACGACACTTGAAATCTCAGTTTGCAAACCAGGCTGCACTTGTTGGTCATTCCCGCACCCCTTTAAGAGCTTCTTTGCTGTCGTTATCTAATCAGCAGTTTGCTGCTTCGACTTACAAGACATTGCTGAGATGAAATGTAACAGCTCAGTCTGCTATAACACGTGCATCTTTCAAAACTGCACATCTGAGATCTCTAATGGAAGGTGCAAAGCGGGTATAATATTTATGGAGTTATTTTGCCAGCTGCAGCGGAGGAGCCAGTGGATTCCAGATGTGCTCAGCTTGATCACTTCAGGAAGTTGTGGTGAGCATTAGCCATAAAATAATCAGCCAGACCAGTAATGTTGGCGGTCCTGCCTATATCCTGTGGCATTCCTCACCCGGGGTCAGCTTTGTTGGAAGACTCAATGGAAGGCTTACTTTTGGATGATTGTTAAGTTGATGATTGGGGTTTACATGAAGGCCTGCGAGATGTGTCAGCCTGAAGGACACCATGAATTGTACATGGCACAGTATTATAAAGTCTTCTATATTGACCGGGGGGGGGGGGGTCAGCTGTTGGACAAATACTGCCTTTGTGCAGGATGGTTCCAGTGTGAAAGTGCATGCTAACATTCCTGCCTTTTATCAGAGCATACACTTCCTTTAAGGAGGTCACTGTTTGTCTCCTCTCCCCTTAAGAGTGTCTGATTTGGATCAGTGGACAGTACTCATCTCTCAGGGACCGAAGGGAGCGCACTCATTGTGTCAAGTTGCTACTACGGTTTTAATATCATATTCCCTGCTATGGTTGCTGAAAAAAATTATATATATATATATTATATATATATATATATATATATATTCTCCTGCTGCTCTAAATAAATGAACACATCTAAGTAGCTTTTTTTTCAATCATTTTGTAGCCACATGCAATCCGAAAACATATACAGAAGGCTAAATGATTAATTTGTGAAAAGTGTTTGGTGAAGAATGGTGCAGAATCAGGATGGTTATCGTGTCGAATGTGGCAGATGGACAGACTGAGAGAGATGGATGGACCCTAAACAGACCCTGAAATGTCCCTGATGTATTATTCCGATAAAAAGATAACTGTCTGATATTTTCAGTCTATACCCTGATGGCCATTGTTGCTATGCTGAGCTGAACTCTGGGTTTATAATAACTGCTCAATAGAAAGAATGAATGTCTTGTGCAGAATAGGTCCTATACAATGCAGTAATGATGGCCACTTAGCAAACAGAACTCTATTCTCTTGCTTATCATTGTGGTTCCCATTTAAATACTGTAATTCACCAAGCAGATTATTTAAATGAGGACATTAATGCCATCTCATCATTTGTTTAATTTTAATTGTCTCTTTCATCACTTGCATTGATTTGCTTTGAGACTGTGGTTAAGGGTTGTTGTTTTTTTTCTTCTTTTAATTAAATTAAGTGGAGAAATGCCAAGGATTAAAGAAATGCTTAAGGATTAAAGCAAATGTTATTAAATTACGCAAATTGTTCATCAGCTGCAGTGTGTCCATTAATGAGGCATTATAAATCTACAGCTAACTTCCAAGATTGGAATGGATCTATGTATCCACCTGGACAGCAGCAACTACACAACACTGATATTCATTAGAGCTTACATAGAACAAGCACACCCTTTCATGAGAATGCAAACCAAACCAGACAACACCCCTACGCTATGATATACTCGTGACTGTGGCCTGAAATAAATACAAGTGGATCCCTTATGGACATTAAATACATACAGAATATATATGACACCCTGGGATCCTTCAGGAAGCTGCTTGGTGAGATTCTGGGATCAATAAGCTACTAACAACCAAACGAGAAAGATGGGCCGAATGGCCTCTTGTTTGTAAACTTTCTTATGTTCTCATATATTTTTAAATATATTAAATGGAAAATAAGAATATTTTAAAATATTATGTTGTAATATACTGCAGTATTTTTTTCTGGTAAATATATTGCAATATGTTGTAATATATAACAATATATTTGAAAACGTGGTAATTATTGCCGCATCATATATACTGTTTGCTGTGTTTACTTTTCTTTCTGTACATCCAAAAATATACATACTGTAAATATATTCTCATATTTTGTACTGCATATAATTTCCAATATACTGCAATATACTTTATTTCAATAAGGGATGGCTATGTCACATCTATACTTTAAAATAGCTACGGAGCCCATAATTTTGATTTAATCCAGGCCTGAGGTTTTATGTAGTGAGATTTTCTGGCAGGTGTTTGTTTGTGAGCCTCCAAGGTGCGTTGCTTAGCAACCCTTGCTGGTAGCAGGTGTATAAATTGGTTAACAGGTAATAAGGGCGGGGCATATCCAGCTGAGCTTTGGTGAAAGACAAGCTGGTAAAAGTGTGTGTGTGTTTGTAAAATATAGTTAGTTACAACTAAAAGAGTAAGATGGAAACTACAAAAACGAGTAGACTTCACCGTGTGGGGCAACACTTTTAAAATGGCTGTTGCACAATACATCTTAGAGATTTCTGCTTTACCCCAGCAATCTGCGACATCTGCTGAATAAACTGAAAATGCTCTGGTGACAAAACAACATTGTTACAATACCAAGGTGAAAGCAAAATGCTATCAAGCTTGCTGCAGCTAGGGTAAATAATGTACGTGCACACTATTCTGGTAGGAGTAAAGCACAGTGAACTGCTAATTCACCTTTATATAAACATGTACGTTGCCTGCTGTGACGAATATATTTATATTGCAAGCCATCTGTGTGTATCCTGCATTAAAACATTTCAACTAAGCCAAGTAATAAACTGACAAATTGAATTCAAGCCAACACACCTACAAACACTTACATTGACTCTTGTAATGCTTTTATCTGTAGCATTGAGCTAACTAATTATTGACTACCTTGTCTGTTAGCTGTTAGTTTTAATCATGTTTATCTTTTATTTCCTCACACACTCCCTGTAAAGTCGTACCTTCCTTTGTTGCTTTGCAAAGGAAATGTGAATTATCATTCTCACACCTGCTGGGAGTTTATATGGGGCTTGTTTGGCTTTCTCACTTACACTTTTCTGTTTTCAAACTAACTAACACATCACACATTCATACTTTAAATATACAATTCCCAAAGGACGCTTTGTGCTGTTTTAACCAGATGCAATGATTCTCAGATCAACCTGTCCTGTTGAATTTAATGGGGAGGGGGAAAGCAGCACACAAAATAAGAAGGACATTCTTGACAGGATATATAGTTTATTTTTTATTGTTAGGTATCTGTCTAACGTACAGCTCAAGCATTGTAGGGATCCAATTCATTGGCCTCCTAACAGGCTGGATGATTTTACAGAGGTTTCTGGGATTAGTCTTCGTTAGCTCAGGCAGTTGAACTGGTTCCTGCTTTTTGGCCGGTAGACACAGCAATTGAATCTCAAGTGCCTCTAGCACTTGTGATAGCGTAGGCTTACACTGATGGGATTGATTGCTTGGGAATTTAAAAAAAAGAAGAGTTTCTATCAAATTCGGCCCCTGTGCTTCTTATGAAAATGCATTTTAAAAGCAATTGTAGTTTGTTTTTTTTTTACTGCCATATACAGTATATTTTTTGGTATTATTTATCGCCACCAGGTTCAACCTAATAAAGTGGCAAGACAGTGTATTCAGATTTCAGGAAAGTTGTTGTTCAAAATAAATCATATTGAAAAGATCAATGGTACTGCATAATTTTTGTCCTGCCCTTGAAAATAAATAAATACGACACTTATAACTCCAAATTTAGAGCGGTCTCTCAAAGAAATGTGTTTTTATGCTTGTCACATTTCTGTCTCTGGGACTTACTGCTGCCAGACCACTGCCTGGGATCGCTCTGAGAAATGAACACACGGCTAAATTCAATTCTGCAATACTGGACTGAGTTAATTTGCTGTAGTCTACACATTAGAAATTCTCTCTTCTCTCTTCGTCTGCCCAGTCTGTCTATTGATGTTTCTTCTAACAGTGGCACCAGCTGTCCCCAGTTTGTCACTATGTACAGATGTTCATGAGTCGTCCCCCCCCTCCCCCCAATAGTGATTTTATCATATCTGTCCCCATTTTGTAACATTCTGTGTAGTTTGTGTTTTCTGTCTCTAACAATCTGGATTTTATGAAACCTGCCAGAATCTATTGAAACCATTTTGCAGTCAGCTTCTTACTTTATCCAACACACAAGGATGTTCAGGACTTTCATTCATGGAAAATGAATGAACAAACCAAGAGCAATGATATATTGCGGTAGCTTGTTACACCAACACTGAAAAAAGCTGGAATAAAACCATGTGACTGGCATGGTACAGTATGAGCTTTTAGATATGCACAGGAGATGAATTACTGTGTGGTTCAACCATGTGACTGGCATGGTACAGTATGAGCTTTTAGATATGCACAGGAGATGAATTACTGTGTGGTTCAACCACGTCAAGTCAGTTTAAAATGTTCTCCCCAATGTCCATAGTGTTGTATTTGCAGGAAAGTGTTTTTATTCGATAGTAGCTGGTGATTATTTTACCATCATAATAGAACGGCACGCTATAGTGCCTTGGTCTTTTATAGATCTTGTTTCATCTATTTCTTCTAACTAATCTTCGAGATCTTTGTTGAGAACCAAATGAATGATCAGTTCCTTGGGGGAATCATTTCAAAAGCATTTCAATCGTCTATCGATGCAGGCAGGATAAACTGTAGCAAGCATAAAACCCCACGGCACAAATAATTCAAGACTTAAGGTTCCTGTAATAAATCAAATGAAGCTTCCAATCAGAGATTGTATAAAAAAAAAAAGATATTTATGTTTTAACATAGGAGCAATTGATTTTAGTTCTATTATCAGTCCCTTTGAGATCATGGCTTTTTGTTAGGGTTTTTGCGAATTGAAAATATAGATTAAAAGATGTTCACTAAGTTAATTTTATCTTAACAAAACATAAAAAATGAGTTTAACTTTTTTTTACGTTAGTATTGTAAAACGGGTGTATAATGTATCGTATCTCCACAAAAATAAGCATTACATAAAAGTGATTTTTATTTTCGGATCTGTTTTAATATTGTATTAATCATACCTAACCCTAACCCTAACCCTAACCCAATTCTTGTTGTGCCTGCATCATTATTTGCCATGCTTACTAACTATGCCATTGAAAGAAAAGACTTCTCAAGGGTGATTGTAAAGAAATGAGGTAGGGAAGCATATTCGTATTGACTTCTTATGCCTCCCCGATGGGCTACAGTGCAACACTAATATACATCCCCACTATCAGGAGTCTTTTCAGAAGACGTTTGATGCTGGAATTGTGTCTCAGCATGGTACACATTGAATCAGAGTCTCATTCAAGTTACGGGAGAAAAAATAAAAGTGATCTTGTTTTGCAATCAACACTTTTCTAAGAGTTGAATTATGAAAAGGAGCACCTGACCGTCGCCGGAGGTCGCACCTCAAACGAGGGCGGCTCCTATCGGTCCAGAAGGCGAGATCCAGGGCCAAACAGTGAATCATCCCACACCACACTTTACATCTTACAATGCTGGGCTTCAGTCTTTGAACCCCTGGAGCATAACCGTCAACGATTGAACTGGCTTCCTGTAAAAGTTTACAAGGTTTTTGTTGCAAATAAAAATTCACAATAAGGCATCTGAACATGTGCTAGTGCTAGTGCTAGTGCCGTGTTCTGTGTGAAGCATCGGCACAGAACTACACATTTAGAAAGAAGGTCACACTCTTCTCTGCAGCCCTATCCTGTTCATAATCTTCTTAGCGTTTCTCAGGCTAAAGCAGAGGAATGTGAACATAATTGCTATTATCACTTACTGGACCAAAGGAAATTCAGTGCTTTTACATAAAATCATTTGTTAATGTCACCCAGTATAATGGTTAGTTACCCTCTTATCAGACACTAATTGCTTGATGTAATTGTGCTTGTATGTCACTAAGATTGTACTAGAAACTAAAAAGGCTGCCTTTTGCAAACACTGCCCGGATTAAGTGAATTTGAAATACAATAATAAAAGAAAATCACTGGAAAATTACAAACAGCTGGCTCTTTGAGCTCATATTTATATATAGATAGATAGATAGATAGATAGATAGATAGATAGATAGATAGATAGATAGATAGATAGATAGATAGATAGACACAGTAGGTGCATCTTTTCAATACCTTTACTACTGATTAACAAACAGTTAAATGTTTCACTGATATCAAATATTAAAAGTTGTACAGGCATATTGTACAAGCTAGGCCACTTAAAATGATGGTCATATGTTTACACTATCATTTACTGTACATGTAGTGGTGAAAATGCTGGAGCTCTATAATTTGCCTTCATTGTATCATTTGTAATGATTTTCACTTCATAAGAAAAAACTCTTCCAACCTAATCTCGATGAGCAGTGGAAAGCACAGCGCTAGTTCGGTTGTGTACCGTCTCTCCAGGCACTGGCATGCGATGTGAGGTCAGTAATTCTGAAAGAAGGGCACCGCACACAGGTGCAGTGGGCATGTACAGTAGCATGAGTCAGCCTTGTTTCTCCTAGCTGTGCTGCACGTGGCTGAAGGTACTTCAGGGAGAATGACCTTTTCCAAATGCAATAGAAAACTCGAGAGGTAATGACAGTCCCACGCTTCTTTAGATAGGATTGTGTAGTTTTTTTTTCACTGAACAGTCTTAAGATAAAGGCAGTTTTGTTTTTTTGTTTGTTTTGTTTTTGGAATTTAAGATTGAAACTTCCCCCTTCCCTTCCCTTTCCAGTGGTGCAGTAGCATCTGGCTCACTAAGGTAATAAGCCTGAGGAGATGCGAGACTGAAGTGTTGCACAACTCAAGTGTTGCAGTCTACCATTTCATAAGCAGATGCTTATGACTGAGATTGGTTGATAGCCACTGGGCAGCCTCTTAGTTTCTGCTCTACATATGCAGTACAGATTGGCTCTAAAGTTACTTGTAGAATAAAACAATGACATGGCCTGCAATTAGACTTATTGGGGGACACTTATTTTACCAGTTTACTTTGGTATACTGTGATAACAGCATGGTGGCACACTCCAGGAAAACCCGGTAATGCACAGGCATGCATGGTACAATGCATAGTAACTAAATGTAACTTGTATTTATCAGTATTAAAATGCACAATGTTTAAATAATCAATGTGACCAACAATGCTTCACTTTCCTTCAGTGTCTTTTTCAGCAGCATAAAAATGTACAGAGGCAAGCGGCACCAAGGCACGGCTAAAATAGCTGGACATATTTTGACTTGAACTTGTTTGTAAACGGATGTCAAAAATGATTTTTTTTTTTAAATGTAATCAATTTGAGTTTGCTTTCGGAACACCCTGCTGTTTACATCTCTCACACTTCTAGCAAAAGCACTTTTGAAGAAATGTGATACAGCCTCGATCCTATCTCTCAACCTCCTGACAACCTAATGAGAGAGAGTGCTCTGAAAAAGGAGGAAAGTGGAGGAAAAGGATAGCAAGAGCATAACGAAGGGGGGGGGGGGGGGTTAAAAGGATTCTAAATAGCTAAAAAAAAAAAAAAAAGAACCATTATTAAGAACCATTATTTAATCACTTCACTGGCTCTCCATATAAACAAACCACTTATTTCCCGCAAAAGCTTGGGATAATTTAAATGTTTCTTTTTCTGTATACATATTTAGAAGCTTGGAACCAGGTAATTTTCCAAGTTAGTGGACGTTACTGTCACTCTGAGAGAATCTCTTCTGTCCTTGTATTGCTTCAAATCCACAACAGTGTATTCAGATTGATGTCCAACTGCAAGAGAGATGATTCCACTATGCAATAAGCAATTTGAAACTACTTCTGATATGGATAACGCTGAAAATAAACCAAACTAGCAAACACAAATTCATCTCAAAGCGAAACGGGCAGAAGCTCATTTGTATGTTTTTTTGGTTTGTTTGCAAGGAAACTGGGATTTAAAGATGTGAAAGTCCCTCAGAATGTTTCAGATTATTTTGTATGTTGGAATATTGTGTCACCTGCTCCTTTTCACATCAGTCTTCCTTACCACATTACTCGAATGACAATGGTTCTGTACTGAAGTAAATACTAGCACAAGGGATGGTGCAATGGTATGAACCATCTTCATCTTCAGACAAGCTAACTGCAATGAAAACTGTTTAAAACACCCTTTATATCACCTTTATACATTCTGTATTATTGTTAACAGATCCTTAACTGCTTCTGCACAGAAACTGTCTACAGTAACTCTTCAGGGTAAGACACTATCAAGATGGTATCCCCACGGTATTTATCAAACTGAAGATCATGCTTTTAACTTTAGTTATGAAGAAACAATGTTTCTAAGTAACCGACTAATCAGAAGACACAAAGCATGCATTCTACATGAGAGGTATTTGTTACGGTTTTAATGAATGGATTGAAAGGAGGTTTGCTTTTGGCAAGTTACACCATGACATTTCCCTTCCTAAGTGATAGGTGGTTATGGACATGTGCCTCAGGAGTAATGTAGATAACAAGATGTCAAAGAGTGATTGCACTCTTTATATTGCAGCTCATTTCTAAATGAACGTGGGGTTTGCCTTCATCTTAATCAGGTATCGCACATAGCACGAATATAGCAAAACTGTCAAACTTGAATGTAAAAAAAGAGCTGTCATGTTTAACTAATGTCATAAATTATACTTGGGGGCAAGCCCCTAGCTATTGTTAATGTGTAGCTGTGCTCGGTCCCAAATCACGACATTACTTCAGGCAATGCTTTCATTCGTACTGATCCTTTACTGCATAGAAACTAATGAGGAGACTAAAGAAAGAAATAAAAATGAAACAGTGAGTGAAGTATTCTGATTTGGGAAAAAAAGCAACTAAATGTACTCTGGCCAGGGACCTTGCTTAGTCATGGTGTCACTTCCTATTATACACACAATCGTGGGTGACAGGAGAAGAGAGATGGAACGTGATAGAAAGATAACTCCAGGGAACACGCACCGTTATGTGAATCATAGGTTAGACTAAGTGAAAGTGGTGAAGTTCACCTAGCATACTGCAAATGCATTATATATGCAATGCAAACAGCCTGCATGTTTACAGTTTAAATTACTTTTCCATAATGGAATGTAGCGATATCATGCCCTGTAAATACTGTATCGGCACTACAAAGCCTAGCCTAGATCACTCTTCCTCACTCTTCCCCACACTGCTGATTGCACTGGGCAGCATGGTCTCACTGACACCTCACAGCCCCACACTGCTGATTGCACTGGGCAGCATGGTCTCACTGGCACCTCACAGCCCCACACTGCTGATTGCACTGGGCAGCATGGTCTCACTGGCACCTCACAGCCCCACACTGCTGATTGCACTGGGCAGCATGGTCTCACTGACACCTCACAGCCCCACACTGCTGATTGCACTGGGCAGCATGGTCTCACTGGCACCTCACAGGTTAACCAAGCAGGTCGGGGGTGATAGGAAACAGAGCACTGTGTTAGTTGTCTTGTTTACTGAACGGAAACAGCGATGCCCTTTTCTGGTATGTACATTTGAAGTATTTATCAAAGCTAGGACGCTGTGATACACTGCCAAACAGAGCAGATCTTGCAGTGCCATTCCCCTGGTTCAATTTCATTAAGTCAAGAAATGTACACTGATGTCTTTTCATATATATATGAAAGTTGACATTGTGAGAATGTACTCTAGGTCCAACGTGAACTTCAACTAATACTGCAGTCGAATACTTTCACTACTGAATTTGAAGTTCAGCCCTCCGATTTGGATATTGCATGTTTACCCAGCCAGTAATAGATTATTGTTATTGGACTAGGTTGTGAAAACAAGCAGACACACATACTGTTAGATCTAAATAAAACACATAGCCAACAAAGCACTGCTGGCTAATCTTGAAAAGAAAAACACAATCTATTTGGGGATTTCCTTTAGAATCTGAATGACTCTCCACATCAGTCACAACGTTCATCTTGGGAAATGAAGGTAAATAAAGGGTTCCAGGGCTGGTAAGGCTGATCCGTTGTCAAGTGCATTGTAACTATGCAACTATGCATTGTAACTATGCAACTATGCAATAGCAATGTAACGATGTGTAAGTACACATGTATTTACTATGTAGCTGCTGTGTAATTACACAGTTATTAAAGACACTTAATGCAAAGTACTTCAGGCATGTCATGCAACCAGTCCCTGATGTACAGTATGTGGCTTCTTTTTAATTTCTGTGACATCGCTTTACCATAAATCAAAAACAAAGGATAATATCTGACACAGCAGTCAGCCTGCTGGCAATATGACGCAAAAGAAAACTGATATTAATATCCTGTGTGCTTTGATTCCTTTTCCTTTCAAAATAATATATATGCATTTTGCTTTGTTTAAAAAAAAAAGAGCCTAGGGTGGGCAAAATTGGCCTTTCTAGTTCAGTTCTTTGTTCCAACCATATTTGAAATTGTGTAATTGAACCAATTAGCCTTTCATCCACGTCCTTTCAAAGCAAATTATTTCATTACACCTATTACACCCCTACCTTAGACAGCCTATTTTTATTACAGAAATAGCAGACTGGATCAACTCTGAACATTGTGTGTGTATCTAATCCCAGTTCCAAATATGTGGGAGCTTCTGCGTTATTAGATGGTCTCCAGTTTTAGACTCATACAGTTGATCATATAGGCATGTTTCACAGCTCAGTGTCGCATGAAAATGTGAAGAAAACTGGCATTAATTATAACGTGTTCTGAGTAATCCCTTTTGTTATAACAATTTCTCAAAGTGGTATTTTATTTTTTTTAGGAATGTGTAAATTGAACGACAAAAATGTAAAAATAGTACTAACAAACTAGTTTCACACAGGGAAATATTTTTTGACAAAAGAAATTAACTCAACAACTGCTGAGCCAATCATAAGCAAGTTGTGAACCCCACCCAGCTCCCAGAATCCCCTGTGACATCAGAAACGAGAGCGGCAAACAAGCGGAGCTGTGAAGCATTGTATCTGACACCACATCATCATCCTGTACCAGGACAATAATGCTGAAGGTTATTTGAGTACAATACAGATGTGTTACAGTAAGAAATAAAGAAATCAGAGCAAATGTACACTTGACAATCGCAGCGTGCCTCTTTGTTTATCACAGCCTGTTTCCATCTTTATTTCTAGCCCTGTCAGTTGGCCTCTCATAATGGATGCTGCAAGGTTAAGTGCGATTGTGTTTCAAAAGAGTAGGGCCTATTATAAGCTAAAGGACTTTAATTTCTACAGAGAGTAATTCAGGCAGCGGCATTACTGATCTGCTCACATTTAGTTTCATGAATCTCCAGACTTGACAGCGTGTGTTCTTGGCTATCTTGTTCAATATACCAATGCATTCCGACTGCCCGGAGTGTTCTTCAACTAAGAGCATTCTCAGAACAAGACCAGAATGAAAAGAAATGTTACATACAGTACATGTGGACTTTATAATACGAGGGTAACACTTGACATTAAGAGTCTCTAATTACTGTGTATTTACATAGTGGTTACTTAATAAATAAATGTGTACTTACACACAGTTACAATGTTATTATGCATAGTTACAATGTACTTAATGTGGACATTGATTTTTTGTATGATTTAACCCTAACTCTAAACCTAAACCGAACCCCACTAACTCTAAAGGCTGCTACAAGCCAGACACGATGTGACCTGTGCAGCGATGCAACAAAATGAATAGTACCTATAGTTTTAATAAGTATCTTTCACACCACAGGTGACACAACAGGCGACGCGGGGGCGACATCAGAGTGACACTGGAGCAACGTGACATAAACAGAATTGAATCCTATTAGGCGATTTGTCAGGCGACAACTAGGAAATTGACCAATCGGAGAACAGCTTCAATGCACATGGTCCAGCAGGGTGAAGCCGTATCCAAAATAATGGAGGAAATAATAACACTTGCCGTGGAAAAACACCCAGAGTTTTATGAAAAAAGATCACGGCAACTGTAAAGTGCTTTTTTTCTGATGCAAGTGTGTACTTACAAATATCATGCAAAAAAAGTACACATTAAGTACATTGTAACAATGCATAATAACACTGTAATTATGTGTAAGTACACATGTATTTACTAAGTAACTACTATGTAAATACACAGTAATTAGAGACGCTTAATGTAAAGTGTTACCCAGCTTCCATAGTTACATTTTCAGCCTTCATTTCTGAGTTGTTATTCAAGAACAGGAGGAGCCCTCTACCTGTATACTGTGTCCCTCCGGGTTTGACACTGCATTGACCACACAGTCTGTTACTTCTCCCTATCACTTTGTGTGAGAGATACAGAATGAGTGAGGCCTCACACAGGTCTCCTGAGGTTAATTAGGCTGCTCCACTGCACCATCCAGGTACACCAGACTGCCTTTCAGCTCCAAGTACTCCAGTAGTTGTCAGATACCCACCTTTCTTTGTGCAAGGTTCACACATGCTCTGTCCGAATCAAACCTGGTAATTAATATGACTGGCTGCGTCTCTCCCCTCACCCCCTGGCTTGCGTGAATGTGGACTGGGAACACGTTTGCTTCATGCTTCTACTTGGTTTACAGGCAAAGGCAAAGAGTTTCAATGAGTTTCAATCACCAATGAGTTTCAAATGCAATTTCATATTGACTTTCTGGGAATAGTAAATATGGACTGTAGAAGAGGGCTATGGTGGAAAATTATTGACCCGAGGGAAGACTATTGTTACCGACAGGGGAGTTATAATGCCTGAAGCTGTAAACACATTTGGCATGTATATCTTAGTGCTGTACACCTAATGAGGTAATGTACTACTACCAGTGCATCAGGTCACCCACATTTCTGGAGCACAATAGGTTTTATGGGTGTGAATCGCCAGTTGTAAAGGATGCCTAAACCGAACTGTCATCACGTGGGTGTCGTCACTTCAGCTGTCACGTTTATTGATCGATTTATTGTTAATCTGATCTTGTTTTCTTTATTGTTTGCATCATCGTGCAGATGAGAATTCCACTGGAATATTTTCTTTACTTCAGCAGCCAAAAAAAAAACCCCAAACACTCCAGATGGTGCTTCTGCAGAAGAAGAGTTTAATAACATCATAAATAACACCTGCAGAAAGCTTAATGCTGGTTTAATGCACGCCTTTGGCTGATGTGTGCATGACAGCGTTTGTCATCTAGAAGACTCTTTACTGAAGGCTGCCTGCTCAGTCAGTAAGAATATTGACCTGGGCAGGAGGCAGGTGTAGCCCACAGCTGCCTGGCTTCTTTAACATGGGCTGGTATGTGGGATTATACTGGAGGTGTTGATACAGGTAATTCAGAGCGCTCCCACTGCTGGGTGAATTGCACTGAAATACCTGTAATTCTGCTGTGTCTTAGTTCATAATACCGACTGTCAAAGGCTTTTCATTTTGTTTTATCTGTATCAATATTATTTATTTGACTGACCTGTTCCACAGATTGGCAATAATAATAATAATAATAATAATAATAATAATAATAATAATAATAATAATAATAAGGCAACAAAAGCTCTTAAAACATTTCA
The DNA here is from genome assembly GCF_902713425.1 of Acipenser ruthenus. Lineage (NCBI taxonomy): Eukaryota > Metazoa > Chordata > Actinopteri > Acipenseriformes > Acipenseridae > Acipenser > Acipenser ruthenus. The sequence continues at coordinate 731,807 of NC_081227.1, read as the reverse complement.
TATACATTATTTGGTGGCGCATTGTGGTGCTCGGTCAAACGGAACCCTTCACACTTCATGAGACTGTAACGTCCCTGTAGATATGAACAGATATGGCACAAAAGTGGTTCTGATGCAGTAGCACACAGGTACTGATAGGGCACAGTGATACTTCAATAGGCTACCGATGTGTTTAAAGGATTGTGATACTATTAATATGTCATATAATGGAAGTGCCCCTGCTGTGGGACCATTCTTTCAATATCTCATACTATTGCAGCTGCCTTTGTGTTATCCTTGCCCTTTGCTATAGAACCAGCACATTTCTATTACAGTAGGTTTTAATGTCACTGTAAGAGCATTTTGTATGTCTGTGTTAAGTAGCTTTAGTTCACAAATGCACGTCATAGTAAAAATAGATCTCAGTGTCGCAGTACTTTAATGATTAAAAAAATATAAAACAAAACTACCGTTTCAAACACCAATCACACAGTTCACTGGTGGATTAAAACACATCTGTCAGACGGGTAGCTATCTTCTAGTAGTTAACCAGTTTAAACCCACTTCTCTGTGTAAGCTGTGTTGCACTGTTGAGTTACCCGCTGCCCTGGCTCTGCCTCACATTTGAGTCTCCTGAACAGTGCTCATCGTTATCTGGTAAATAAAAGATTGTGCACTAGTGCAGGAGTTGTCCTGGCTGAATACTAATTGTTCTTTGGTGGCCTGAAATGTTTCTGTAGGTTTGAGGAACATATTTAAACAAGGTCAATCATCTGCAAGTCAGGCAACAGTAATGTCATCATGCTATAGTGTTTCATTATAACCACCTGAGTGTGTGATTTTCAAAACAGATTGGAAACGCATCTGTTTTTAAGACCTGTCCTTAATCTAGTACCATAACCTTGTCTCTGCTATTGAATGCGATAGTCTTTGCTAATTTGCTGTAAAATCTGCCTGAATATACAGCTATGGCCAAAGGTTTGCATCACTAAATAAACATAAATTGTATTTAACGTCATGTTATCAAAGAACTATATCACAAAAGTGTACCGGAATCCGTAATAGTAGTACAGTATTTCATGTTAGATTTCGAAATGTCACATTTTTCAATTTTTGTCAGTTTTTCGATAAGTATATGGGAAACTACAAAGCGGTATGTCAATTAATATGTTAGTGCTACATTATTCAGCAGGTTTAATTTGACTTTATGAAGCAAAATGAGTTCATTCTACAGAGTGAAGCAAAACCTCTGGCCATAGCTATAGGACAATGCATCTTTATAATGTCGGCCCCTTGTCTGGAGATAAACGTTCAGATCAAATTCTAATTCTTTTTTGTTCTTTGGTAAAGATATTGGACAGCTCTATTCAGACTTCATACTGTCAGAACCTACAGGGTGATGTTTATTAATGGATTTCCAGAAACAACGACTTGTTGCAAACATTGTGTCTGACAGCCCAGCGTCGAGGGACAAGGGTTTAAAAAATAACTCAGTGTTCTCGTTGATTTGGTGAATGTGCATTTGCATGTATTTATGTAGGTGACCAATCAGGCAAATCAGATGAACACAGCACATACGATCAGAAGAGACAGTATTGTAGCAGAGCTCTCTAAGTCTGTTCCATTTCTTTGCCTCCAATGCCCTACCCTCTCCTGTCACATGGCAGTGTTCTAGAATGATTCCAAAGCCCTACCCTCTCCTGTCACATGGCAGTGTTCTAGAATGATTCCAAAGCCCTACCCTCTCCTGTCACATGGCAGTGTTCTAGAATGATTCCAAAGCCCTACCCTCTCCTGTCACATGGCAGTGTTCTAGAATGATTCCAAAGCCCTACCCTCTCCTGTCACATGGCAGTGTTCTAGAATGATTCCAAAGCCCTACCCTCTCCTGTCACATGGCAGTGTTCTAGAATGATTCCAAAGCCCTACCCTCTCCTGTCACATGGCAGTGTTCTAGAATGATTCCACAGCCCTATATCCTTCCTGTCTCGGACTGTTCACCCTGGGGATAAGTACAGTATTAGAAATAATACAGATCTAGCTAAGGCATTTCATTTTCAGATTGGGGACCTGTAAGTCTCAGACACAGTAATGTTGACAATGACAATAATGTTAACATTACTGTTGACGATTATGTAACAACAGGCTAATTTTCCACCCACAGCTTTCTGTCAAAGGTATGTTTCTGGATCACTGGCTGCACATACATTTCAATCCCCTGGTTAAAAATACCCACACTGCGTTACCTTTTTTGCATCCGAGTTCACATTCCCATAGCCTAAGTGCATTTTGCATTGCAACACAACTGCTTCTCTCTGTTGCTTTTCCAAGGATTCGTTTTTTTAAATGCCCTTCAAGATACAGATTGATTTGCACATCCGTTTTGTTCCATTTTATGCTGACAGTCATCCTTGATACAGCGTTCCTTATTAAATGCAATGTTTTGTATTAAACATGTTTTTGCATATATTTGTTAGAATTGTGCAATGGTTAGAATTGTGCAATGGTTTGGAAAGTTTAATTCTAATTAGAAAAAATGCCATCTGATTGACCATGTAAAAAAAAAAAAAAAGCATTAAAAACAGCAGGAGGATTTTTAAGTATGTGAGGATGCTTGGAGTCCAAGCGTTTAAAATGGAATAATTATTTATTTATTTATTTTTAATTTATTTGTGCATTTGTTTATTAATTTTTTTTATGAGATTGGTCAGCGTCATGCAAATGATCTTTTTTAATGATTTTATTTTTCATTTTAAGATTTTTAAACACACATATCGCTAGTCCTGAATAAACGGAAAAAATTCATTTGGATAATCTATTCAGTAAGTCAGCACCTAGTGAAGGAGCTGTTTAGCACAGCAGTACAGCAGTTTCATCAATTAACTGTGCAGCAGTTTCTTCGTTTAAAATGTACGATGCAGTTACACAGATGCAATCTTAAAGGGACTATGTGATAGATGTAGAAGTACATTTCAGCCATGCCGTTTGTCAGATGGTTTAGTTTTGTCGGCTGATATGATGCATCAGCTAGTCAGAGCTGTTGGCATTTTAAAAGGCTCCTGGGTCCTAGAGGGTCTCACCTGGTAAAGGCACAGCCGCATGGTGTGCAGGGGGAGTCATACAGTCAGGGGAGCGCAGGTTCATGTCCTGGCTGTGTGGTGTGCAGGGGGAGTCATACAGTCAGGGGAGCGCAGGTTCACGTCCTGGCTGTGTGGTGTGCAGGGGGAGTCATACAGTCAGGGGAGCGCAGGTTCACGTCCTGGCTGTGTGGTGTGCAGGGGGAGTCATACAGTCAGGGGAGCTCAGGTTCACGTCCTGGCTGTGTGGTGTGCAGGGGGAGTCATACAGTCAGGGGAGCGCAGGTTCATGTCCTGGCTGTGTGGTGTGCAGGGGGAGTCATACAGTCAGGGGAGTGCAGGTTCACGTCCTGGCTGTGTGGTGTGCAGGGGGAGTCATACAGTCAGGGGAGCGCAGGTTCATGTCCTGGCTGTGTGAAGTCGCTGTTCTGTGTCAGGTCCTGAAGGCTTTGTACTCCAGAGACCGGTAGCTTGCTGACATCCGCTCTCAAATTCCTGGGTATAAAAGAGGAAATTGGCTTGGTCGTGGAATCAGAGGACGCTCACTGAACCTGAATTCTCCTGAGCTGTGTGGTGAAAGAACATAACTGGACAGTCTAAATAAAAAAGGGGACACTAACAAAAAAAAAAGAAATGGAGGATGGAAAAAATAGCAGAAGCTTTTATGCAATCGGTTTTTATTAGTAGTAGTAGTAGAGTAGTGGTATTTATTTATTTATTTCAAACCCTGTTCATCTACCCAATTTGAAGTGCTTAATTTGAATGTCGCATCACAGCTGCTAGCCACTTACCGGTCACGACTGAAGATCAAAGGGAGTTATCCTTCTCTTGTTGTCATGGCAATCGCATAAACTATTCCTCTGCCACACAGCACTGTGAAGCATAATGTTAAAATGATATAGTTCCCTGAAACATGCAGCACATCTTTTACAACACTCTTAATGAACCACCACCTTCTTGTACGTCCGAGGAAACACAATCACATCTTCATCACCCCGTACTGTGGCCTACAGCCACGTAGCTTCCCTGCCTAGACGAGTGTGGAAGATAACCTTCATGCTGTCGATAATGTCCCACTGAGTTTCAGAACCTTCCAGTAGAACAAGCATGTATCTGGGTTTAATGCAACCGCATTAAACAGATTGATATGGCTTTTTCTGTATTGAGCGGATAAACCTCTAGTTCACCTACCTTCATTTACTGAGTTTCTTGAAATACAATGACAAATTGGTGTGCTGCTCCAGAATTATAGATTCAGCAGATACTGACCTCTCTTCAGTCATGCCTATATAGCGTTCCGATTGCAATGTTATTATATTATCCTGTCAAGCACCTACATTTCTACTCCTACATCACAATAGCTGATCATTTTTTAAGTATGACAGTGATGGAGTATCCATTGCTATTATTCTGACATGCTATAAAACACTGCGCACATTGGTATAGAAAGAGCTTAGGAATCAATACCCAGCCCCATGTCCAGCTACCACACTGATTCACAGAGCTCTTAACAAGCTGTTGAAATATAAATACTTGGGAACAGCCTCGTCAGCTCATATACCGGTAGTAAAGACACCATGGTATTGCCTTGCCTGTGCCCTTTACAGCACCTAAGAAGGTTTAACTTCTCCAGCAGTAAGACCTCACCACTGTTTTACAGTAGTACTTGTGATGGTGCATCATCACCTCTGATTTTGTTACACAGACATTAAGACAAGTCCATTTCACCAAATTAAAATAAATAAATACATAGGCACAAACCTAGCTATTGTTAGTACTTTATATTATTACAATCATTAAAACTTGCCTAAAATACTAACTCTTGTGTATCTGCGTTGCACTATTGACCAAAAGAACAAAATCCACAGGAACACAAGAAACGTTTGGGAATGAGAAAGTAGACTAGAAAACAGAAAACAATTTTGACTTCCGAGTGGATTTTGCTCCTCCACCAAACTCATGCTAAAAACAGAACGTTTGAGAACTTTTAAGAAACCCCTTAGTTTTCCTTTGAGAGAAAATGCCTTTTATCTTGGCATGTGCTCCTCTGAGTTTATTTTCACTGAACAAACACAACACCAAGGAATGTGCAAAAGATACTAGCATTGATAATAATCGGCATCTTTTCTGAGGTTTTCACCAACCGTCCATGTAATGCAGCAGCCCTTACAAAACCACAGTACAGATACATCTCAAATCCATATTGTGTTGCTGGCATCTTAGAGACGTGTGAGCTTTGACAAGCTCAAGCTTAGGTCACTGTTGTGGTCAGGCTCAGTCCTAAATTGTATCATGTTCCAGTCCGTATGACAGGAAGCAATTAAGCGTCAAGGCACTCCTGGGACTCGTGTGTTTTTCACCATATCTCCTCAGGTGTGTAACAAAGCCTGTCACCACACAAGTCCTGGAAAACCCTGACAAGCAAGCAGGATTTTAAAAAAAAAACACTTTTACAAAGTTCATCCAGACACACTCACTGCAAGGAAAATACCATAATGCAAGCATGCATTTTACAATACTAAACAGGTCAACTGTCCTGGAATCGCTAATGATGGGGGTCGGACTTCAGAATGTTGGTGCTGTGAAGCAAAAGCCATGTGCAGTTTTGCTGTTGTTTTTTTTGGTTCCAGTAATAAAACAACTGGGGTAGATAAGGGTTACCTCAAGCTGTTGTTCAGGGGAAGCTGATCAAGTGTAGTAGTATACAGCTGTTGACAGAAAGAAGTGGGTCAAATCCATACTTTATATCTAATATTGTTTGCCAGCATCCTTTGTCTGTGTACCTGAAAGATGAGCCTTCTGAAGATTATTGAATATGAACAATGAAGCATAGCCTTATCACTTTGACTGCAGCAAATCATTAGAATATTCATGGTTGTGGGCTTATTTACTAGCAGCATGGTGCCGTGTGTTTTTTTTTCTGTCTGCCTACACAAATGCATACAAACCTGGCTATCACATGCCTCCTAATGAGGGTTTCAGTATGAGGCTTCTGATAGCGCTGCTAATGAGGTTTGAATTTCACCACGGGTTCCACATTCCCTGCACCTTCGCCACACGCACTTAACTCATTCTGCCAGGCTTACAAAAGAGTGCCGTCGCTTTGGGATGCGGGTGTGAACCAGCCCCAATTTCACTGATGCTAAACTGTCAAACGAGTTGGTCAAGACCGCTAAAACAGATTTTATACAGCTATTTCAATTGCTGTTCATGATCCATTCTTCAAGCCTTTTAAACCCAGCGTCAATGCTGTTTGTTTCTAATTGTGTCTCTTAGATGGCCGTTGTTCTTTTGAAAATAGCCTCCAGACATGAAGTCGATCTTGTGAGACATGCTCCTGTTTAATTCAATGTTAACTCTGGCAGGAGAGATGAGGCTTAGAATATATATTGTGATTCAGAGAAATACTATTGGGATCCCATTATAACACCGATGTATTACCCTGACTAAACCCTAATAGAACTAGCAGCAGACGTTAGCATTGCTAGCCATAGAAACACAACAGATGTGTAGGAAAACATACTGCACAGTGTTCCTGAAGCAGTTCCACTGGTGCTGATATGGTACTGATGTGGATTACCAGTGTGTATTGATTCATATCATTGTGATGCCAATGCAGCTGCCCCACCATTGTTTCTCCATACAGAACCAGTGCATTGCCATTGAATAGTACATGAGAAAATCTAATACTATTGCAGTCTACTTCTGACACATGCCTTTCCCACTCTCATGGCTGAGATATCTTCGGTATGTTTCTGAACACTATCTTCTATTGTCAGCAGGATGTCCTCTTCACAAATAAATGTGTGAGGTGGTTTCACAGACCCTGATTAACACAGATCTCAGACAACCCAAGTTAGCATCAGGTCGTGCAAGACTAGTGTTAGTCGGGTTCCGTGAAATCCCAGGGAAAGAAACAATTTTGATATCAACAGCGATCCTCCTTTATTGTGTTGCTTCACATTTTGTTTGTGCTTTTTATTTCTTCTGTTTTGCTTCGGCATAGAAAGCCCTGTGCAATATTAAACACCCAGTGCCTGATGTAGTTTCTGCTGAAGCAGAGCCCTTGAACGCCGCGTCTCAGTTGGGCGACGCAGGGGTGGGGGCCCAAGGTTGCTGAAGATGAATTTGCCAGGGGCACCGATGTCAGGAATAACCTTTCTCTGTTCCAGCACGCCCCAGTGATCTGTTTAGTCCACAAGGCAAGAATAACCTTGGTTTTCATCCTCAGCCACTGGATGACACCTGTGTTAGGCCAGCATTTCCCAACCCCCTGGGGTAATGCTGGATAGATCGCATCCAGAATATCCTAACACTGGATCTCACCCGTGTGGCCTTCAGAGCAAGGAAAGCAGTGTTAGCCAAGGGGGTGGTTTGATCCATCTACTGCACACCCCGTCAGGGGACGCTACAACTGGATTTCTTTTTAGAGAATTTTACACTCACAGGCAATGCACTAAGATTGCATCAACCACTTATTTTCAGGACTAATCCTGGGATAAACACAGATACGTCTAAGTGGTTAATGCAGTGCTGTTTAATCCCACCGTTGGTGGATCTCAGTAGGTCAGTCAAATTAACCCCTTTGTCAATTACATTTGAATAGGCAGACTAAAATTATTTAAATGGAAAAAATGCATATCATAACATAAACGAAAAATCCATGACAAATGCCAGCAAGCCCTTTATAAAAGAGTGCCGCAGTTATTTTGCACAGCAGTGGTTTTCCAATGGGTATACTGTGCATTTACCATATTATAAATACTGAAATAAACTTCATATATTCAGATTCAATTAGAAACATTTGTCACAATTGAAGAAGGTGAACCCATTGAATGTGTGAATTTTCTTTTAGCATTTCTAAATTCAGCACTATTGAGTCCTGAATGTTGCCCATGTTTAATATTCTTTGCCATACCTCCCTATTCTTTACAATGCTTAAACACGCTTTGCCACGCTTTCCCTGTGCTTTATTGCACTTTGCTATGCTTTTACTATGGGAAACTGTAATACAGTAAGGTCTAGGATGCAATCATGTTCATTAAAGTGCAGCTGGAATGATTCTAGAGTGATGTCACAAACTCATCCAGAAAATCAATTTTAGAATCCACAGATGGGGTACGAAACTGATGCATCTGCAGAAGACATATAAGTGGCCTTTTTATTTCTATGTTGTATATGTTGACACATAAACAGATCCTTTCATCCTGTCCTCAAATGCAATCACAGTAAAACTGCGGTGACTCGTTCTTTACCTCCACAGCAAAACCAGCTCGTAGTGCTGTTACTGACTTGGAATTACCAGCTCGTAGTGCTGTTACTGACTTGGAATTACCAGCTCGTAGTGCTGTTACTGACTTGGAATTACCAGCTCGTAGTGCTGTTACTGACTTGGAATTACCAGCTCGTAGTGCTGTTACTGACTTGGAATTACCAGCTCGTAGTGCTGTTACTGACTTGGAATTACCAGCTCGTAGTGCTGTTACTGACTTGGAATTACCAGCTCGTAGTGCTGTTACTGACTTGGAATTACCAGCTCGTAGTGCTGTCACTGACTTGGAATTACCAGCTCGTAGTGCTGTTACTGACTTGGAATTACCAGCTCGTAGTGCTGTTACTGACTTGGAATTACCAGCTCGTAGTGCTGTTACTGACTTGGAATTACCAGCTCGTAGTGCTGTTACTGACTTGGAATTACTTCCTAAATGTTGTTTGGAGCTCTCAGCTTGACTGCATCCGAAAGGTTAGAGCCACATCATGGTGGTGTGTTGTATTGCTCTCCAGAGGCATCAATATCCTTTTAAAGCAGATGAAACTCCTTTCAACTACCAACAGAGAGCTGCCGTGTGGCCGCCTTCTTCCTCTCCAGTGAGGCCGGGGTTGAGTAAACAGACCAGGCGAGGGAGGAAGGGAGGGAGGGAGGGAGGGAGGGGGGGGTGATGGATCCATCTTGAATGTGCATGCTTTTACTTGTGAAAACAGGTAAAGCTCATAACACATATACATTAAGCAATGCACTGCATTATAATAACCTCAGCAATTTAGTGATAAGAAGAGATGTAATTTAAAAGACAAATGCGGGACATTTCTGCAGTTGTGATATTTTACCTGTTTCTAAGAGATTTCTGGATAGACTTACATTAAAAACAAAATAAAGACATATAAATATATATAGCTCCTTGTACATACATAGGTGACGCATTGCTCTACAGTATAGGCCATGAATTCAGGGAAGCTATTCAGAATGTATAAAACAATGTATGAAACATTACATAGAAACATAATAGTCTATTGTTTTAAACCTGGCTAAATGCAGTCATATCGCTGGCTTGTATCTTCATCAGAATGCTTCAAACTAATTAGCAATAGGAGCCAGGGCTGAGTGCGTGGGGAATGTTAAGTTTGTATTGGAGCAGCAGGGTTTGTTTGAAGCAGTTTTTTGATTAAGGTGCATTGAAACTAGTTCAGAGGTATAAACGTTGCACTGACACTGGCTCACACCCTCCCCGCACGGAGAATGAGAACAGCCTTGCATTGGACGTCAGTGATTGAAAATTTCTGATTTGCTAGCAGAAGCTTTTACTGCAGCCATTAGAGTGGGCAGAGTGCTACCACCACGAAGATTATTACACATTCTCTCTGGGTTACAGAAATGTGAGATGCCCTTCTATTTAAAGAAAAGTTAGCATTGGTAAAACTCATATAGAAATGTTTCCACACAGCTGGGGGTCACCATTATAATTACAGCGTGTTTGAATCATCAGAGGAACACATACTAAAAGCTTCCTGTGTTTGTCACCTTACATTTCTCGTGATAGGGAAATGGATCAGGGACAAGGCTGCATTCTTTTTTACATCAGTGCAAGGAGACAAAACATTAATAAAATGTCATAGGAGAAAGACAGGTGCTGCACACTTTTGGCATAAAAAAACTGCCCCTTACCTGATTTTGTGATGCAAAAGGAATAATGCAGTCAAACCCGCGTAATATCACTCTGGTTAATATCACACCCCTCTTATTATCATCAGCCATACAATTGATTTCCACCCACTTAATATCACTTCAAAATCAACTGTACTGGCAGCCTTGTGGTGACATGACCACCCAACTTGACTCGTGGAGATTAGAAGAGATTAGAAGTGTGTGTTCAGTGTATATATATATATATATATATATATATATATATATATATATATATATATATATATATATATATAAATATTATGAATAAAAGTATTCACCCAAGAACAACTCTATTCTGACTCTGTCACAGTCTATGTCTTTCCTGTTTATTTATTGACAATGTGCTAAAGTATAGCAGTTGCATTTATTCAGCAAGTCAAAGATGAGCTACAGCAGTGCCCTACAAAGGTAAACATACATAACAAATCTCCATGGTAATGGATCGTTTATCTCCTTGAATGCAATAGAAGTTGCCAGACAGTGACATTGGCAGTGTAAGATCATAAGCAGCCCCGTGGTGCCTGCCAACAGATCCTTTCACCAGTGACGCGATTGTGGAGATTGTTCAATATCTTTTTGAAAAGATTTTAAGTTTTCAGTAAGTCGTGTATTGACCTGCCCCCATGTAACTCTTGCTACAAGCTAGAGCAAAAATAATGGTGCAGTAGTGGTCTTAAATGATTAATGTTGTAACAAAATTCTACCGCGTTTCATGACTTACATTAATAAGAAACTTTTAGGCTTCGCATGACTCAAGTTGAACATACTGTACACTTCTTTACCAGATGTGCCACTCTGTGGCATTCGTAACATTAGCTTTTTAATTGATGTGAAGATTAAAAGCCACAACCCTTTAGATGCCAAGAAAGTCACATTTTTTGCAGAGTGAGAAATGCGTTCTTAATTATTTCCAAGGCTTCCCATTGTTAGCCATCTGTACCTTCAGACAATGAACAAATTGCTTTCAAAGAAACTCATTAAAAGTGCACTACTCTGCAGAAACCTGCGCCATATGGACAGCACATTGTGTATCTTTCAGTCTCGTCCGTCCGTCGTAAAAGACATGTATTTCATGGGAACGCGTTTTTGTTTTAGTTTTCTAGTTTTGCTTCATGGGAGGAATTGAATCTGGTTTTTTTTTAGTGTTTGTTTTTTAAATACATGCTATAAGCTTCTACACAAAAAGATTGTCTAGTCGTACTTCACAAACTTTACATTTGCATATGCTCCCATTTAAGACACTTATTAAAAAGGAAATTGCACTTGTTTGTAGAAAAAAAAAATCCTGATTATTGGTTAAAACCAGATGCCTTATTTATAAAAGCTAAAGGTGTCTGTCAATTTAGGGGTAGAAACTTGTAAAAGTATAGAACTTATGTCTGATTTTAAGCAATTGTTACTCAAATCAGTTAATTATCATTAAGATGTAATAACACATGCATAGATGTTTATTACTTTTGTCCTCTTACTACAATGTCACCCATAGTTCATTATTTCACCACCATTGTTTCCCCAAAAGCACATGAGCTATAGAAGTCAGAAAAGTATTTTGCTGTTTCTTACAGTAAATCTCCTTGACAGAATTTCACCACGCAGGCATGAGGAGGCACTGTATGCTAAGTGGAAATGTGATCAAACCCATTACATGTTCTTGTGTTCCCTGACAGGATAATAGAAACTTGTTTGGCCAGCGGCCGCATTTAAGATATCTGTAGGGAATAGAAAAGCTATACTGGCTGTTTCTGTATTTTTTTTTTTAATCTCAGTAATGCTGGCACAAGATCATTCTATCCAGTAGCTGAGTGCAAGCATTTCTCAAATTGAATGAGAGCTCATTATGCTTTACATGGGATACAGTTCCCTGCTCTGGCGTTCAAAGCTGGAATATAATTCTGTACGTTTCCAGTTTATGAATTCAAAAAGGTGCACAGATTATAATGCCATTGTTGTCTCTAGTTTATGGACAAAATGCAAACTTCTGGGGTAACAATTTACATGAAGTGTTGCTAGTCGCTGTGTATTTACATAGTAGTTACATAGTATATACATGTGTACTTACACATAATTACAATGTTATTATGCATAGTTACAATGTACTTAAGGTGTAAAACTTTTTGTGCGATATGTGCAAGTACCCAGTTGTAAAGGGTTCGGGTTAGGGTTAGAGTCTGGGTTAAGGGGGTCAGGTTTAGAGTTAGGGATAGGGTTTGGATAGGGTTGCACTGAGGCGTAATTACTGAACTGCACTTACTAAACTGGGACAGGTTCACCTGCAGCTTAACAGTATAAGGATGATACACCAAGCAGACAGGCTTGTTTATAAATATCGCCATTATATTATACAAAGCACATAAAACAGTTGGAATTGAGCCTGCTCTTGCCACTTGCATATTGGAGTGATCTTTTGTTATCCTCTCTCACTCTCTGCTTGCTGTGGGAATGGCACCATTTGTTTAATGATAAGTGTTTTCTATAAATAAGAGATTTGACAGTTTCTGGGCAGTTTCCAGTTGTCTGTGTTAGGCTCCAACACAATCCTACTCAGTTTAGGTTTTGCATTATGGAGGTGATCTAATTGTATTAGAAACAATTCTGTGGTTTATTCATGAAGATCAAATTCAGAATGGTCTTACAAGCAAAATCCGAACAGGGCTGTAGGAGCATGTGGAATTACAGGATGTTCAGTGGCTGTAGTTAGTTAACATCTATCACAGGATAATCCACAAATCAGAATGTGGAATTACAGGATGTTCAGTGGCTGTAGTTAGTTAACATCTATCACAGGATAATCCACGAACCAGAATGTCTCTAATCGCAAAGCGTAAGCCATCCACAGATTGGAGCCTGTTTCAGGTGGGTTAACCCTTTAAGGACTGGGATCATGTTAACACAATCATACTGAAGTGGGCTTCTAGGACCGCAATTGTTTAAACACGATAAAAAAAAACACATTTTGTTTTGATGATTTACAGGGCCACCATACCTTGCAGTACAGGCTTGAAACACACATCAATGGATAGGGGAGGGACTGACGTGTTGAAAAAATAGCAAAACGTTTGTATGGTTTCTGATGTACTTTATAATGTTCCCCAGAGTGTTCTGAAAAAAGGACATCATTTCCAAGATCCTACTGTAAAAAATGAATTTTTAATGAATTTTTATAGGAAGAGAGTCAACTACAGCCAAAAAAACGCTAATTGGTATAATTTTCTCAAGTTCAGTTGTCAACTATCATTAGCTTTTCAGGTGGCATTTAGATTTGTATTACTTTTATATTTAAATGTTATATAGCACATATTTATCATGTTACATGCAAGAACAGTTATTAAAATGGATATTTAAAATTAAGAAATAGGTACCATTAAAAATACCTACCGCTGTTTCCGCACGTTAATAAGAAAACGTTCTGTACACTTAGAGCCTTATAAAAGATGTCCTTATTATTTGGATAAATTGAAATACAATGTGTCAGTCTTCTCAATGGGAAAAGCTGTCTTTTTTATCAGTCTGGGCCTGTCAAACTTGATCTTTTAACTGTGGATCATATTTCCATTTCACACCTCCAAGGGCGAGTGCTGCATCAACAGCAATCACAAAACCAGTCATCATACACATCATCTATCAGGTTTGTGCCACTTTGTCTAATGTCTCAATTACACTTGGGTGTTGAAGCCAGAGATCATATCAAAGACCCATTTGGTCAAATGACTCTGAATATACACCAGTCTTAAGGTTGGGAATCAAAGATGATGGTCTCCGCAGGTGGATCCATACAGCTAATAATGTCACTCAAGAGGTGCATCATTTAGATGGTGCATTGACACTGCAAATGCACCTTTGAGGTGTGTTGCATGATCCAGTTTTCTGAAGGTTAGAAAAACACAGGGAGCTAGACTGGAATACGCATTATAAATCAATGGATTTATATAGGCAGCTATTTATTTAACAATATACAAAAATGTTATAAAACCATGTTCTTGCAAGCAGGGGAGAGAACCATGCATGCTTCATTCTCCTTGTGAGGTGAAGAGTTACACCCCGTTGCATGATACATGTATATATGTATTTAGTTTGTTTGGCCGGTATAGGTATAAAACTTGGACAAAAGAACATGTGAGAATGTGGACAGGGTAAATTGGATAGCTGATTGCTAATTAAGCGTGGACACAAGGAGCTAGGAGATGGCTTCTCGGTTTAGTGTAGCACTAGAAGAGGGTGGATGAGAAAATGCACTTCATCCTTTGGGTTCATAAATTACCCTGTGTGCTTGTCTCTGAGTATTAGTTTCATTTGCACACGACAGCACAGTGTTGCATTTCATGAATAAATAGTAACTGGGATCTTGGAAGGTACGGTGCTAGTTTTCAGCAGCTTATCATGTACGTTGCCTTGACATTATTATTTGAGCATTATTATAATGATAGTTCATGCACTTCAGACCTGCAGCGTTTATAACAGCCGAAATAGATTTGCAAAGAAAGCACTGCAATGGAGACGTCGGTGTACACCTCCACGTTTGAATTACGTTTCAAGCTTCTTGTTGATTTTGACTCTCCCTGTGACCGCTCACAAGCTATTAAAGGTTACAGCTTTTTCTCTGCCCATGTAATCTTGCCACTGCCACTGTACCGCTCGTTCCTTATTACCTGCTTTAATAGACTCCATTTGTCAGTCACCTCTGCCTATGGAAAATGGAAAAACTCATCTTAGCAAAACCATTAACCACACAACAGGGCAGGAAATAGCTAGAGCAGTTTGTCTTGGGGCTTTTAAAACAGCTTCTTTGTGACCTGGGAAGTTGAGCAGCCTGCCTTTTCGAAAGTGGGCACAGACCCAGCTTGAGGGTTACAGCACTCTCCTTTCTATTGGCTTGTTTACTGTGCAGAGGGGTCCTCGTGATAGCTTACACCTTCCAATTTCAGTGTGTCTGATCATTTTACAACATGCTTGCCATGTGTTTTTACTCTTCCTCCAGTGTCTCGTTCACATGTCATTTACCATGCTTTCACTAAACTGTGCTGTGCTTTTACCTTTGTATAATGATAATTAGGAGGGACAGCGGTCTTGTACCTGATGAAGTGCTCCTGAATGGTCACTGCATCTTTAATTTGAAAAACATGTTAATAACAGGTAACATGTAGGCAAAGCAAATTCAGGTCATGCATTAAAAATGGTGTTTTTATATGACAATGTGACCCTTCAACTGTACCTGCTCCAAAAAAAACAAAAAACAAACTAAATGCTATTATTTAAATACCATTAAATAATAAAAGGCATTGTTTTGGCATACAGGAGTTAATAGAACTATACAAGAACAGGACACAGCTTCTCTGTGTAACAGTTCAACTTGCTTATGTAATAGCTACTGCATCACAGTTTCATTTGGTAAAAGCAGAGAAATTCCAATAGCCTTTAGTTTATTGCTTCTTTTATGGCTACCCAGCTAGTCTATAAAAGGAATAGTTATATTTCCCTAACATCAACATTACCAGCTCTTTACCAACATAACAGACTTTTAAACCTGAATGGACCCACTTACAAACCTGACAGAGCGACTATTCATAGAAAATAGTCATTTTTTTCACAAAATAATGTAAGAATGATATTTGTTCCTGAAAGTAAAGCAGGATTTGAATAACAGTGTACACTAAAAGCCCCAGCTTATTCACTATTAATTGAGTAATCCTCAGCGAATGGACAGGAACTTGTTAAACAAGAATCCCAGGTTTCAGGGGTGATTATTTATTAAAAAAAACATTCGGTCGTGTTAACTGTCAAACTGTCTCCATTTTTTACATAAAAATTCAAATCTATTCTTGATACCAGCTCAGCTTATGTGGGTATAAATCAGTCTGCTACGAGTTCAGGTCTATTTGACACTTGTGGAAAGACACTTAATGCCAGTGGAATATCAGTAGTAGTTTAATTTATAGGAGACCGTTTTCTCAGCAGCAGTATTTTTCCCCTTGCACGGGGTCGCTGGTTCACACCCAGCATCCACCCTGTTACATAAGCAGGCATTTAAATACCTCGACTCTTTACCTCTGTAATAATCAGCTGGGGTTCACCCCCCCCCCCCCCCCCCGGGGGGTTATTTACAGACCCTCTTTAAAAAATCAGTAACATCGAGCTCAGGTATTAAGACCCACACTCCAGCATGAGATAGTATTTTATACCATTCTGGATGAAGTGTGCTACATCAGTAAATATGGAACGTGGGCTGGATTGTAGTTTATTTACTCAACCATTCCGACAGTCTCTGTATTCTATCATGCAGATTATACCACATTGTACTTTTTTTTGCAATTAACTGCACAGCTAATAAACATGCGGTTCACAAATACACACTGTGATTGTATATAGCCCTGCTGGGACAAACAGCGTTGGCTTCATTATCACAACCATGGTCGCTCCCTTTAGGGTTTGTTAGCAGTAACGAGACTACAGCCTGTGTGTGTGTGTGTGTGTGGTTCTTTTATACATATTTACCTACACCACGGGTCATTTGCTTTATCACTAAATAACATTTAAATTCATTTTGAATCCACAGGAATACAGAGCCCCACCTGCTTGTTTGCCCATTGCTTCAGTGCTATCTCACAAACCATTTGGGACTGTCTAGCGGCAGGCTCATATCAGCACATTAAAAGACAGAGCTTTTTTGAAAGAGAGATCAGAGGAAAATGAGATGAGGCTTGGATGCCCAAGGGAACTTCCTTTCTCACTGCAAACTGCATTTCTTTAAAATTGTAAATGCCATTATGTCAATACAGGTAAGGGGAAAAAATAAGCCACAGGTGGTTGTATATATATGGCTGCATAAAATGCTTTCAGCTATAGTTCAATAGCAGAATAATCATCTTCTTTCACCGGCAGTTCAATAAAAGGCCAATGCTATCCCAGCCATGGATCAGCAAGAGAAAGGACAATGATTAATTGGTTAGAAATGTCACATCATTTCACAGTGCATGCATGTTCAGTGCAGTGTGTGGCATGGGAAGGAGCTATAGGTATAAAATGATTCATCGCTCTCTCCACAAGCAGCTCTCATACCTCCACCTTTAAGGTTTACTCCACCTGAACCCCACACCTCTCTTATAGATGCTTATATACTGTTTGTGTGTGAGGAACATGTCCCAGTAAAAACAGCTACCAATCTCAATATGAGCATGGCATGGGATGCCAGAACTATGACTCGATTCTTGGACTGTTTTCAAAGACCCTCATTATCACTTCCTTGGTAACGCCATGCAGTCCATGTTTGAAAACCACTTGTATTATTTCTGAGAATCGGAGCAGAAAATGTGTCTAATGGATGGTGTAGAATAAGACTGAAAAAACGCTGGCGTTTATTGAAACAATTTATTGTACGATGTATAATAATAATAATAATGATCATAATAATTATTGTCTGTTTTACTTGTGATTTTATTTGTATAATACAAAGCACACAATCCCAAAACAGAAGTAAAATAAAATGAATTAATGCCTCAATAATAATGCACGCAACTGTACAGATGCTAAAGCACCCACAGTGCCCTTCCAGCCTGTTAAATCTGTTTAAATAATGCAGGGTTTGCTGTGAGTGAAGTGAATGAGAATCACATGTTTTTAATGGGTGGCGATCATGCATTATTTAGATTGTGGGAACAATGTATTAGACTATGTACAGTATGCTATGTCCAAAAACATAGTATAATTATAACAAGGTTAATGTCAAACCAGGATTTACCACCATCGCATTGTTCGCCCCCTCAATATTGCCTTTTTTATTTAAAGTACCACTCTCTCTGTATTGCATTGTAGAGATTCAATTTCAACATAATGTATGCAATACGCTGAACTCTAGATAAAGTATTTAGCAGGCTAACATATTCTGGAGGAAATTGCTTTTTATCAAGTGTCTCGTTGAAGTAAACAAGAGCCTTTATTTATTTATATAGCAGACAGCTTTAGGTTTTTTTCTTTGTTATATTCAGAATTTGAAAATGCATTTAATCCTTTTATTCAAGACATGGCAAAAAAAAAAACAATATTTTCCAGCATATGAAATAGAATTGCTTTCTAAATGCAACTTTTTCTAAAAAAATAAATAAATAATGAATCTGTTTTTGTTATGATTTATGAATCAGGTGCAGTATGCAAATACTTTTTTTTTTTTTTGTAACCTTAGTGTGGTTCAGGGGGCAGGAGCAAGGTCTCCTCTCCCCTGTTATGCCCAGCCAGAATATGTGTCAGTCTCCCTATTTAAAGTCAGTGCTCCTGTCTCCTCCGTGAGGGAATGGAAGGTCACGAATTGCCCTGGAAGTCTGACCACATCGACCTCCCTCAGCAGAGCCGACGCTTGCAAGCTGGGGAGACCTCTGGATTTCTTTTCACCTTTTCAAACATCCTGCTGTCCTATTTTCATTTTACCTCGGAGGAAGCAGGCTTGCACTTTCCTCCCATTCCAGTTTCCCTTGCTCCTGTGAAATGCAAGTCAATGTGTGTAGGAAGCACCTTTTGGGAGCTTTTTGTAGCTAGCAGTGTTGTATGATACAGGTGAGAAAAGATTACAAGCCTTATGTAACTGCTTGTTACACTTGTGAGTAAAATATGTATATCTCAGATGTGCTTTTATTTGCAATATGTTTATCTAATCTGATCAACAGAGCGTTGTCAGCTAATAATAAAAAAAAAAAAACTCCCACTCAGGAACTTTCAGTTTTAGTTTACAGTCATTCTGCAGCAAAATATTGACCTCATTTTTAAATACATCTCATGATTAAAAACCCATTTGCGGTTCTCCTTTCTAAAAAGCACAGTCATTTCTGCTTTCCTAGAATACAATGGTCCTTCATCTCTATCTTTGCAGTCACTTCTAAGATGTCCATTGACGGACAAGTGACGACTCAATAAATAGCCTTTCCAGCAATCAAATAATCATGTCACGTGATCTTCTGTGCAGTGTATAAGACCTGCGGCTGTTAGCTGTTCATTACTTGTTCAGAAAACGTATAAAATATTTATTTGGCGCCCTACTAGTCAGAGCAACTGGGACTGCAAGCTGGTAAAAAGGACGACTGTACACAGGGCCTGGTGACCTTCAATTGAAGACAGCGGCTGCAGAGGCTTGTGGGTCGATGCGTACCGAAGCCCAAATACAGAAGCTGAAGTCAGTGCACAGGACTGTACCCACTGCATCAGGAACATTATAGTGACACCGCCTGTATATTAGAATAAAAAAACATGTAAGTGAGCAGTTTTCATTTTTTAATA
Organism: Acipenser ruthenus; assembly: GCF_902713425.1. Taxonomy (NCBI): domain Eukaryota; kingdom Metazoa; phylum Chordata; class Actinopteri; order Acipenseriformes; family Acipenseridae; genus Acipenser; species Acipenser ruthenus. The sequence goes on along the minus strand of NC_081227.1, from coordinate 712,529 downwards.
AATAAACACTGTGCTGGATGTTATGTGTCAACTGGGTTCAGGACAGATATTTTCTTAATATATCACAGGAGCTGAGAAAAAAAAAATGTTACTTTGTGTCCAGCAGCCTGTCATTCACCCAGGGTGTCTCCTTTATCATGTCGGCATCTTTCTCCAGATAGAGGAATCTGTCTATCTGAGTAAATACACAGGGAATGGATTATTGATATGATCAGCAGATTGCAAACCACACAATGTGCCATTTTCTAGATTGAATCTCTCCTGAGGCAACAGCTGCGGTATTAATCCCCATTATTTTCAATGCTATCAGCAAACCGCTATAGCGAGGGAAAATAAAAATTGCTGAGAATTGTGTTTCCAAGACTATGTACAGTACGTAATTCTGCTAAAACATATTCTGGACACAGTTTCAAAATCTGGCCTCAAAATCATTCATACCTATATAACCTGGTTAAGCACACCAAACCAGACTATGTTCCCTCTGGAGACTGGTAAGACAATCCTACATTGCTGGTGCCATTGTTAGCATGGTGCTTGAATCTCCCCTGAAGTTAGACTCACGGTTGTGTTTCTCCGCTGGTCTTCTTGAATAGTTCTGTAAGACTGTAGACTCACTCAACAATGTAGACTCACTGGTTAGGCTGAAAAGTTTCAGGGTCTCAGGTATGAACCTATTGTTTTAGCTGGTTTGTCTGACGATGATCAGTTGGTTTGTCATGCCGTCATTGATTCTCATCCCTTCTTATGTGTGTTTTTCTTTTCCATGTCATCTTGTATCCAGAGTACAGCTGCTATGAATTCTAGGAGCCCTGCTATTGACAAGCCGTTGACTGCATGTGTTATTGCCACATCTGGTCCCCTATTTATCAATGTTGTGTCATTATAATCAATGTGCCATCGATTATTATTATTATTATTATTATTAGTTTATTTAGCAGACACCTTTATCCAAGGTGACTTACAGAGACTAGGGTGTGTGAACTATGCATCAGCTGCAGAGTCACTTACAACTACGTCTCACCCCAAAGACGGGGCACAAGGAGGTTAAGTGACTTGCTCAGGGTCACACAATGAGTCAGTGGCTGAGGTGGGATTTGAACCGGGGACCTCCTGGTTACAAGCCTGTTTCTTTAACCACTGGACCACACAGCCTCCGATGCACACAGATCCGTTTTTTCAGACAGTGCAATTGAAATGTATATACCTCAAACCCAAAGGGAGGCCCTGGCACATCAACTGAAAATGCATTGATTTGTAGAACAAGTCGTTCAAAGGGATTGTAAAGCACTTCATTTTTACCGCAGCATACTACCTTAAAAAGTTCAAGAACAACGTAGCCTGGGGGGAGCCCTTGAATGATGCACTGCAAGGCTTTCAGCTGTGCAGTTTTACTGCAATGCAATGACTGTCAGCCTGATGGGAAAACAAAGGGTTTGAATACTGTACAGGTTAAATACACAGAGCCAGCACGGTGACTGTGTGAATACTGTACAGGTTAAATACACAGAGCCAGCACGGTGACTGTGAGAATCAGCTCACACTCCCCAGTATAAACCCTGTGTTGAGGACAGGGAGTTCTAGCACTGAAGGGTAACACTTCACATGGTGTCTGCAATTACTGTGTAAACACATGTGCACTTACACATAATTACAATGCTATTATACATAGTCACACTGTACTTAATGTGTACAGTTTTTGCATGATATAACCCTATCCCTAACCATAACTCTAAACCTAACCCTTTTCTGATACAATTGTGGACTTATATCATGCACAGAGATGTACACATGAAGTACATTGTAACTATGCACAATAACATTGTAATGATGTGTAAGTGCACATATATTTATTATGTAACTACTCTGTAAATACACAGTAATTAGACACACTTCATGCAAAGTGTGCATGAAGTGTGTCTAATTACTGTGTTTTGCCTATTGAAGGAACCCTTGCAGGAAAGATCCATGCATATGCAATATCTCGTTTATGCTTGTATACCCTGCAGGAGGAGGCCACAGTGGACATTGTGGCGTATCAAATCCAGCATGGGCAGAGGTTTGGGTAACAACAATATGGTGCAAGTACAGGGTATGTCATCAGGATTTCTGTGTCTCAAATCATCAATCAAACCTAGAGAAAAGCTGACAGTTTTATATCATTCTTCTGATCCTTTGTGACAGTGTTGTTTACAGTGATTTGCTATGGGGCGGTACACCCCTGCAATGCCCACCCACTGTACCCAATGGCAGAGGAGAGTTCTGGGCCAGATGCCAAATTTGGTGACGACCAGATTTGATTGCAGACTAAACTAATATAACTAAGAAATGAGCAAGTCATTTCTTATTCAGATCCTCTGCCTTTTATCCAGCGAACAAAGCATAGCATTTGTCTAGCCCTGGACTCTTTGTCATTATATTAAGTTGGAGTGCTCCTTAAACCTGTAAAAGTAAAGGATTGCAAACCAGTACTAGTTCCATTAGCTAATTGCAAGGCTGCAGCATTGCCGTCCAGAGCAACAAGAACGACTAGAAAAGGACTGGAGAAAAAAAGAGTGGAGAGAAAAGGGCACACTCTTCTTAATGATGTTGGGTACTATGCAGGCTTACAAAAGGATCTCTTCACATGTAGAAAAGGGAGAGTATACAACAACAAAAGATGTTTTTTTTTTAATGCTAACCCTTGCAACCAGACCCTGATATGCCAGTTTTAATAATAGAGACAGAGGATGATAGGACTACAAAACCGTACCACAATGCAAGCATTTAACAGAGGTTACTTTACTATACTATCAGCTGGGAGAAATGTCATATCAGTTTGAGAAAAAGAAAACTGTTATAATACCACTAAAAACGACTTCCACATGATTTTATTTACCTTCTGAGTTAAAGTAAAATACACGAAATGCACAAAGACCTTGATAACAACTGTTGCCTGTGATGACTTGAATTAAAAATGATAAGGGCTTTTATTTTGCCCTTCCTGAAGGTGACAAGCTTTCAGCACCAAACTCATTGAAAACCTTGGCAAGAATTCCTTCAGCGCTGAGAACTTTCTTATTTGAATACACTGTGTGTCATTCTCTGCCAACAAAAGTGGCATGCATAAAAATGACCTGGTTAGAATTCAGTAACAATCCAGTTTGCTGACAGAGCAGTAGACCCTGACACCAAGTCTAATGCAGCCAGACCGCGTGACTTGACATGTCTGAAAAAGGCAGAACCCCTCAGGAGTTCACAGACGGTGCCAGGGATTCAAAGGTGTAGCTTTTCCTTTAAGTTTCCTCTGGGTCTTTTTAATATATACCACTTTTTCATAGTTTAGAGCTTTGAAGAACAGACGGGTGAGGTTCTCCAAAAACAGAATCTGTTTAAGGATAGGAAAAACGATACCAACATGCATGCTTTTCTGCTGAAGTCCATTTTCTGCTTCTTTGCTCTTATTCTATGTAGGTCTTGGCAGCTTCCCAAGGAAGCGAGTAAACTGCAGATAAGGTAAAAGCAAAAACAAACATTTTAAAGAAGTATTTGGCAACGTGTTATCAGTTGTCAAGTAACCTAAAATGAACACTAAAAGCATGTAATCAGTAGGTGCTTACTCTAGGATTGCAATGGAGCTGCTTCCCCAGGTTATGTATAAGACCCAAACAACAGCTAGTATGTATTGCCATTCGGGATCTGATCGCATGGTCTTCTGCATACACTGTGCAGTAAGCTGTGTACTTTTCTTCTCTTATATTGAACTTCTTTACATATTTCTGCTTGGATATCAGCTACTGGTTTCATTCCACGGAGCTCCTCAAAGAGTCGCACATTTATTGTGTTTTGTTTTTTTGTTCACTTTGCTACTAAAATGTGACTAAGGAAAGCAAATGTGAATCATAATAACTTTGCATCTATTCTCGAGTGTACTGATTCCCGGTTTTCTAGGTTACCCTTTCAAACTGCCTTTAAGCAGCCTGTTTCATCCATACCCACGCTGTTCCAGAATAAACCGAGACATCACTCTTAGTGTCAAACTACCCATATTGAAATAGAGCCATGCAGACTGTATACTTGGTGTATTAGTCACATGTAAACTAGCTTGCTAACATTGTTAACAGTTATTCTTAATGTGATGTCATTTCCATCGACACAAATCATCAGATACAAATACATGGCTGAATCATATCGATAACAGAGTCTACTGTACATTATATATAAATATAAAGGAGCTTGTGGGTTTCCAATAACAAACCCAGAGGTCTTCCTGTGGTTCATAGTCAGTATTTGTTATATAATACCTTGGGGGCTGGCACCATTCTGGATGACAGGCTAGTTACAATGCGTTAGGAATAACTTTTAGAGGCTCACAAAAAACGTAACCCGCTACACAGTAAGTGTTAAAATCCCATGGCAACTTAGCATGTGAAATGGGGCTGAGATATTACAACGGCATGGGGAACGCAGAACGCCTGAGGGAGAAGCTTTGCTTCGTTTAAACTTTTCACTTGGACTTCTTTCCACTGCAGCAATACGCATCACAAGGTGTGTGTCTCGCTGTGCAGCCCATTAAGGGATTGCCAATGGTTCTTGATCTTATCATCAGAATTGCTCTCTGTGGGCCCCGGCATATATTTTTAATGCAGGAATCAGCTGCCAATAATACCCTTTTTTCTGTACTGCCTGACAGCATTTCTGAGATTAGGTTTTTACCCGCGTCTCGCAGATTGATTCTCAGCTGCTTGCCTGTACACAGTACATGCTACGTAACAAGAAAATAAATATGATGAGAATAGAGCTGTGTGACACTATTTTTAGCAGCCGAAACAAATGTACAAATGTTTCCTTGCCTAACCAGGATAGATTGCAGCATTGCCACACGCTTAACCTATAATAAGAATATTTTTATACATGACTTTAAACCTCTCCAAGTCAAGGGGTTCAGTGTGAAGAAGAAAGACACTGGCTGAGACAGTTGTATACTTGACTCATAGTTTTATCAAAGAACACTACCGACAAAACTGGTACCAGCACATCTGTCCCCAGCGAACCTGATCACCCAGCTCCTCCTGCTGCACAGTCATGTGCTGTCAGAATTATTACCTTTCATACAATAAAAAAATTATAATCAAAATGCAACCGTGTCTGTTTTCTGACACCAGGGCTTACATTTGATGCAAAAGGCAGGATTCATTCATTCAGATATGCAAATGAGTACAGCTGTAATGGTTCCTGCAAGGCTTTAGCTACTGACTCAGAACTGCTTTCCAACAAGCTGAGTCACTGCATTTATCCCCCCCATGTCCCCCCATATCCCCTCTCTAACTTTTAGGCGATAATGGTGGAAAGCTTATGAAGCCAGAATAACTATCCCTATCAAAGCCACAAGAGGGAGCTGTGCTTAATAGGAAGCACAATACGTCGGTTTTTGCACCCTGGTCATGTGACAAGGGCATATTCTTTTGTTTACAAGGTAAGCCATCTGGCATCTCTTCCTAAACTTTATAAATATCTTTATAAAACCGAGCCATCCATGAATTATTTTTTTTACTAAGATAAGTCGATTGGTGTTAAAAGCAACGACTGCAAGAGTAAAAGTTATTTTTGCGTTAAAATGTAATAAAAAAAATAAAAGTGGAACTATCGAAAGAAAGTACCCTGTTTAAAACATTTAGAAAAAGGAGAGCAGGCCTGTACACAGGGAAGAACGCCCAGAAAGAAAAGCTGATTTAAAAGGATTTGCAGTTACAGCGAGTGACTGTTAAAAGATGGGTTGACGTTGTGTATAAACACTTTCATTTGTACTTTGCACACAGAGCTCTCTAAACGATATTCTTGCAGCCTACACTCAGTGCGACACACAACAGTCATCTTGGCCTTCAGACACAAAGATTTTTTTTTTTTCAGATACAAGATTTTAGGATCAAGTTTCTTGTGGAGGCAATTGAAGCAAATACGGTTTCAAGGGAGCTGAAGCAAATATATCTCTAAATATAGATGGATAACAGAAAGGCTGGGGTTAGTTCAAGCAAAACGAGTACAGGCTCGTTGGGCCTCATGGCCCTTTTCTGTTGCTCAGGCATTATTTATTTGTGCTTGTTCGCTTGTTTGTCCATTTGGAGAAAGTCTGTATCAGAGGTGCATGTGCCAGATATCGCATTGCCAAAGGGTTATTGGAATATTTTTATAGTGATTCATTTTTTGTTTCGTTATCAACATTGTTGGCCTCGAATTGTTTTTGGAACCAAAGCAGTTGCTTCTGAAATATCTAGCACCAGTGCGGCTCCTCCAGCAATGCAGCTGAGTCACTGCCTGATGAACAATCCCTATTAATGGTATGTTTACACCAATGGCATACACAAGCTTTAGGGGGGATATTTACACAATATTTACCATCAGTGAGGTTACCAGGTTACATGATTATTGAATCCATGCAACGGTCTGGAGAAGAAAGTTGAGGGTTCCTTGTATCTGTAGGGTCAGATGTTGTGAGCTCAGCAGTGACCAGTCCAGTTCAAGATCAGAACCTGCAAGATCGGGTTGGTGTAGATAGCGGGTATTGAACTCAGCTGTACTGTATGATAAAATGCATTGTAACATACTGACTAATACTCTCTACAGTATATATACTGGTGTACCGATGGTCACCTTGCTAGCATTCAGACAGAGGAACACTCTTTACACAAACTTTTATAATTCAACAGCTCATGTATATTTTGTCTGTATCTGTTTTTTTTTTCTTACTGGAGAATTAAATACATCAGCTAGCTCATCAGAAAGGCCTGTATAGTTAGCAAGGTACCTTTGGCAGGCTTTACCCATAGCCATATGCCTGAAGAGATGTTGGCTATGGGTTGGATAGCAAGAAATTGATTACTAGCAGGCTTTTCCCCCCTGGGCATGGTCTGTGATTGGCAGCCTTGGTAGAGTAAAGAAAGCCAGTCTAAATGCTCTCTGGAGTTTAAAGAGGAACTTGTCACGGCCAAATTGCCTGAAGACTGCAGCCCTGCTTTGTGAGCTGTGACGCTGTTGTTGGTCTGCCTCCCAGACAGACTCAGTACTCCTTAATGAGGCTCAGGGAATTACACTGCTCCAGTAAAGAGTGCATTACTGCATTTGACTTAATAGTAAAGAAAAAAGGCTTTTCTCGTCACTTCAGGTATCCAAGGGTTAGGCAGGCTGTTTCAAATCTACAGTGCCATCTGGTCCTCTCGCATCAGAGCAAGCCCAATGGCTGGAAGAGGTTCTGAAGAGGGCTATGTGATGGACTGTGACCTTGTTTTCATCCTAAGCCAGATTCTTATCTTGGAAATCAGAGTGAAGGCTGACTTCAGTGTCAGCTGGCTCTTTCTTCTCTCTTTTCCATTAAAATGAAACACTTCTCCAGTGGTGTTTAAAAGAATGACTTTGTGCAGTAAGGATAGGGATACTTTGCTTGGCTGTATCAAAGCAGAAATCTGATTCAGCTGTTTGGTCATAGCCGTACAGAGTGAATAATTAAAATATCCTTTTGTAAAAAGGATGCAAGCAGAGCTGATTTTTCCAAATGCTGTTTATATACACCTTGCATTCTTTTTACAAATGTCTTCCAAATAGATCTTTTTTTTATATATTCACTCTGTACAGATTCCATTAAAATGTTCATTTTTATGCACATTTCATAACCGTTCACTTTCCCAAAAGCGTGTATCACAATAATGAAACTGGATTTTCTAAAAGGTCCTATTTAAATGTACAGCAGCAAATACATAAAAACATCCCCTAAACTAAATGGAAAATATTTCATTGTTTTTGAGAATCTGATATGCTTGCATCGTATGAATATGATTTCTTTGTCATTTTCTTTTCTGGGTAAATGCCATGAAAGCAGCTCTAAAGGCCAGTACCTCAAGATAAATGCTTGATGAAAAGATCAATGTTTAAAGTATTGAATAGCAATTTCTACTTGGACCTAAAGATTAGAATCCAACATGCAAAGTTTCAGGCGTGCTTTTTCTAATAGAATGTTACGGCTGTTTAATGCAGCTACTGAAAACATTGCTGTGGCTCAATAAAGTAATAAAAACGCATGCACGCACGCACGCACGCACGCACGCACACACGCACGCACACCAAAATAAACCCCCCAGTTCTGAGCTACATTTCCATTGAGCCTTTTTTAAAGGGTTCAGAGACACAGGTTGTCGATTCATCCTGATGTACTGGATGCTTTTGAAGTGTCTCTAATTACTGTGTAATTACTGTGTATTTACATAGTAGGTACTTATTGAACGCATGTGTGCTTACATATAATTACAATGTTATTATGCATAGTTACAATGTGCTTAATGTGTAAATGCTGGAATATATCTAAGTACACAAGTGTATCAGAAAAGGGTTAGGGTTATGTGGTGCAAAAAGATTTACGAATCGTAACTATGTATAATAACATTGCAATTATGTGTAAGTACACATGCATTTACTAAGTACATCTATGTAAAGACTCAGTAATTCAACACTTAATGTAAATGTGTTACCTAATGCTCTTTGAACTTTTAACAAAAGGAAGTGACAACCTACAGTTAATGAAGCTTACACTGAGTGGTTCTGAATATTTTATCATAAGGTGGTGGCAATATTTTAGTACTCCTAAGTGCTGGTAATGTGATGAGTATATCAGCATCTCCATTCGTCCCACTGAAGAGGCACTTTCTTCTCGTCTGAACTTTATTCGTCAAATTGGCATTGACATTTTTATTTTTTTTTTAATTACTCTTCGTGAACTCCGACTGAACTTGTAAATGATGTAGGGTTTTTTTGGTGGGGGGGGGGGGGGGTGGACACTTCTCTCCCTGCCGATTTATAAAACTAGAAATGGACAATGTAAAGAAACTGGAACGTAAACTTCACGTGACATGCATAGGTCAGTCCCTGACCACATTCCGGCGCCTCCTTAAGACTCACCTCTTCAAACAGCACCTGTAGAACTCCTCTGTTTGTATCCTGGGACACTATCACCCTTCATGTAAATGTGCTTTATTTTGCTCTTATCTGCCCCCTATTTTACTGCATCTAATCCTGTACTTCAGAATACTGTAATCTGCCAAATGTTTTTAACCTGTAGTACTTTGTATTTAATCACATCCTGATGTAACTATCACTATTTAATCATATCCTGATGTAACTATCACTATTATCTGCTGTATTATTGAATTTTGGTTTGTCACACTTGTACTTTGCTTGAACAAAAGTTATTGTATTTCTTGCTCTTATTGTATTGTATTGTAACACTGAAAATGTATTTGCTTACGATTGTAAGTCGCCCTGGATAAGGGCGTCTGCTAAGAAATAAATAATAATAATAATAATAATAATAATAGATGACAGCTGTGGTAGAGCGCAGCACATTCAGAATATGGGTTTAAAAGCAAAGAAGAATAGGAGATGTTTTCAGCAACCTTGATTTGTCAGTACCACAGTAGAAACAGGAAGAATGCTCTGGTGACCTTCGACCTGCACTGCTCTTATGTAGCATTTCCTTTTTCAGGCTTCGCAAGGTTGCTATGGTAACAGTCCTTTTGTCCATCCTATGGTTTGTTTGGCACACGGTTCTGTGACTCTGACAGCATTGGTCAAATGTTCTCTATCTTAAAATGAAAAATAAATAAATAGATATATACATAATACTATTACTACTGCTAATAATAATAATAGTAATAATAATTTAGGGTTATATATATATATATATATATATTACAGAAACAGAGGCTTGAATGAGAGAAGTTCTGAAGAGTAGACTCAATAACATTCATCAGAAATGCATAACATTCTTATCTTGTCGAACTGAGTGATAAAATAAAAAACAAATCTTGTAATAAGTGGCTTTTTGCCTTTTTGGACACGCCAGCAATGAAAGAGCTGTCCGTTTCTCTTTGCACCCTGTTTTATATAAATATCAAACTGCAGGACCTGAGGTTACTTGTTTGTCGTGTTTATATATCAAGTAGAGGCCATATTATTGTGACCTAACTCTTCTCAATTTAGAGTTAATTCGCGAAAGATAATAATAAATACTTTTTTTTTCATTGTTCATGGATTTGGGTTTTTAATACCTCATTATCTACAATTGCAAGTTCTATCCTTAAAGGAAAATGTGTTGAAAAAAACAACAAGACCCAAGAGAATGACCACGAGCTAAAGTTTACAGCGAGACTGCAAGAACAGCAATGCTTGTACTGCATCTTCCTCATGGACTGGCAGAGGCAGTGTGGCTTTTTAAATAATTGCTCAGGTCATTATTAAAATGAGAAATATGGCTTGGGGGCGTACACTTTCAGATGAAATTAAGTACTGTACCCTTGTGAAATGTGATAACTTGTCTTTATAATTATGGACCTTTTATTAATGCGCAGCCTAACATATTTCATTTGTGTTTTGTTTTTTTATATATAAATGAATGCAGTGATTCAAACAAAAGGCTGGAAAGAAAAGCTCTCAGTCTTGTTTTATTAATGGATTAAATTCAACATACAGGTACACGTTGCGGGTAACACTTAAGAGTCTCTACGTACTGTGTATTTACATAGTAATTACTTAGTAAACACATGTGTCCTCACCCATAATTACAATGTTATTATGCATAGTTACAATGGACTTCAATGTTTTTTGCATGATATATCCCTAACGCTAACCCTATCCCCAATCTTTTCTGATACAATTGTGTACTTGCATAGATCGTGCAAAAAGATTCCCACATGAAGTACACTGTAACTATGCATAATGACATTGTAATGATGTGTAAGTGCACATGTGTTTACGAGGTAGTTACAATGTAAATACACAGTAATCAGAGAAGCTTGATGTAAAGGGTCCCCTTTTTAAATAGAAGTGGTTTTAGAAATGACCACTAGGGTCCATCATGTTCTGCTCCCTGTGCAACTGTGAGTTTGGAAACCTGGAAATCTGTGTAGAGTTTCAAAGGGACAGAACTTATAGCTGACACTCTTGTGTGTTATTAGTACCATTACAGCTAAAGCTGAGCTAAGACACTAACCGTTTAGGACTACAGCCCAGTTAAAGAAGAAAGAAGACATGACCACGTGGGATGCGGAACAAAGCATTTGTCTTCACAATCTAATTGCGACCCAGCCCCCCCGGTGTCTTGTTGTATTGAACACCGATACAGTTTCTTTCAAACCACGAATAATATAATCAGGGAGTGTCCACTGGGGAAACAAAGTCAGTGTGTAAATGGACTGGACCATCGATTCTTCCTCACTGCCAGATGAAATATTTCACTCTGTATTAAGAGGCTCTTTAAAAAGGCTGCTGAAAACACACAAAGGGATGGAATCCTCGACCATACCTTTTAACTGAATTATTATTATTTTTATTATTATTATTATTATTATTATTATTATTATTATTATTATTATTATTATTATTAACACAGTCCAAAAACACCAACTCTGTGCGCAACACTACCTTCCAAAAAGAAGAAAAAAAAACAGGAATGTGCAGAAATAATGTCAGCTCATTTTGCGGGGTCATTTGCAGAGCAGCTTCTGGTATTTTGAACACCATGTATTGCCTGGTAATGCATGTTTGTGAAACTTTAGCATTATCTGATGCCTTCCTTTTCATACGCAATCTACAATATCTATGCCATTAAAAAGGGTAGCCTATGCTCATTCTTACTGTCATCTTTAACATTTGCGGTAGGTATACAAAGTACATTTCAATAATAACAAGAATAGTTGCTTGTTCCAGGTATTATTATTATTATTATTATTTATTTCTTAGCAGACGCCCTTATCCAGGGCGACTTACAATCGTAAGCAAATACATTTCAAGTGTTACAATACAAGAAATACAATAACTTTTGTTCAAGCAAAGTATGACAAACCACAATTCAATAATACAGCAGATAATAGTGATAGTGACATCAGGATATGATTAAATACAAAGTACTACAGGTTAAACACTTGGCAGATTACAGTATTCTGAAGTACAGGATTAAATGCAGTAAAATAGGGGGCAGATAAGAGCAACATAAAGCACATTTACATGAAGGGTGATAGTGTCCCAGGATACAAACAGAGGAGTTCTACAGGTGCTGTTTGAAGAGGTGAGTCTTAAGGAGGCGCCGGAATGTGGTCAGGGACTGGGCAGTCCTGACATCTGTAGGAGGTAACATGTGCAAAAGTATAATGCAATGCCGGTTGGCTTGGATCACATGCAAAATACTGTGCCACAGCAACTGGCATTTCCATTGGCTTAGTTTCAACATGAAAACCTTAATAGCTGTGGCCAGATGGGTGGACATTTGCAAAGCAACCTGGCCATTATCTCACTAATTACTTTGTGTAATGACTAGTTTATTCATTATTGATGTAACATCTTACAGGAGACTGCATTTGTGTGCATTGTCATATAAACTGTTTATCTCCCTAGGGTTTTACATAGTTAGATGTAAAATATTGATTTGCCTTCTCCATTTGTGCTTATATTAAAAATGATTGTATTATTCAGATTGCTTAACTGACAATTAGGGGATGGCACTATACAATTAAGCATGTGAGTTGTACCGTGCCCCCACTGTACCGTACCCTTCGCCATGGTGAAAACTGGATGACCCACCCTACATAGTATAAAGCGTAAACCTAGCAAATGCTAACCTGTTTCTATTTGACAGCACAGTGGCACGTTACAATAAGGGCTGTGAATGTATAGTGTTCAATTGAAATTCGACAGACACGTCATTTGAATACAGTGAGCTATTTCAAATGTGAACCCACTGGTGCTTCCGAGGATAGGCAAAAGGGACCAGGAATGTGAAGAGTTCATGGAGGTGGAGAATTCAGTATCACATTTCCATTTACCACCCATTTGAAATCAGTCCTCCTAGTTTTCATTGACGTCTAACCATTTTGAATTGGGACCCTGCATTGCTGGCAAGCAGAAACTGCCCTGATGGAGAATATTATCTCAAATGCAAAGGGCACAAGAAGGCTGTTGTTAAGTCTCTCAATTCCAAAACAAACAGCAGATAGACTCAGGGCTTGGAGCGACAGGTGCAGAAAGTGATTTCTCTGTCATGTCCCAGGAGATACAACAAGCTTGTTCCTTCAGGCCAATTAATCCATAATACATTAAAATAAAATAAAACATCATCGAAACACGCTGAAACTAACATAAAATTAAACGTTTCCTCCTATAAATGTAGATTTAATGAGTGCCTATTTTTGAAAGTCCTCTACAAAGAAATATGGTTTTTGAAATATAGTAAATTCAAAGCACATTTCCCAAAGTAGCAGATTTATGGACTTAATATAGCTTTTGCTCTATCAGGGAAATGCATTTTATTTGAAGTTCAAGATGTGCTCTGTTAAATCAGAATGGAGCAACTTATCAAAGATTTCTTCCAGCTGCACCTTGCTCGGCGGGCCTTTTTTTGAAATAACAATATGAATAATACATGCACAACTCAATTAAGTCTGGATTTAATTGTGCTTCTTTTCAAACCTGATGAACTCCTGAGTGTCTTCCTGAAGACACGGGGCATTAGCATCCTTTTATTATGCACGGCACGATCTCACAAACAAGAACATAAAAGTAGTGCCGTGTGCCAAAGCTAGTGGTGAAAAAATGCTTTTAAGCTCCAATCATTCTTTACTCCACAAATAAGGAGCCACAAGTAAGAGCCAAGCTCCCAGGAGGTCTCGATGTCTATGAACATCTGTAAAAAGGTCTCCATGGTTTGAATCTTCATTGGGGTTTCAAAGCCACATCAAGGCATATGTCTTATGCAGCTCTGCCTCCATGTCTGAGTAACACCCTGTGGTGCTCTTTCTTTCAGATGTCCCTCAGACCTCTGTGTCCCAAGTGTAAATCTCAGCATTATAATGACAGGGGCTGAGTGGAGTTTTCTTCAATGCTGTCTTCTTCATCTATCTCAGCTGACTTCAGTGGGATTTTTTTTTCAGACAGGCCTCCAATGGAAAGTTTAATGAAACCAGTGAGGCATTCCAAGAACACACAGTCATTGTAATCATTCTCAAGTAATTAAGCTTTGGCTGACTTGTATACAAGCCCAGTATTAGAAAGCATACCTTCTTGAGTATACTGTCAAGGTAACGCTATAATCAAGACATTTTTTAATAGTATTTATAAGGACCAAAGTAAAGTCACAAAGGAGTCCTTTACTGACAAATAACTCAATTTAAATTATTAGTGAGAAAGGCCAACTAGAACTGTGATTCCTTTTATGGGTACCTGAAGCCAGTTTATATCATTTAAATTAATAGCAGTACTTCTGCAGTGTCATGGCATTTGTTTTACCCTTGTTTTTCTGTAGTGTGATTACTGAACTACACTGAGCAAAATGGGCTGGACAGTGTGAATGCCATACTATTAAAACAGTAAAATGATATTGCATCAACAGTGAAATTTAAACAGGAAAATCACTATGAAAAGCAGCGGTTTAAAAAACGGCATATTGGTCTGATAGTTTCAACATGTTCAGGTAATGTACAAATTAATGACAAGGAAGGTCCGCTGTTGGAGTCTAGACCCAGTGCTGTTAGATCTTTCTTCTTGGGTGTATCATTTCTGTAATCAAATATAAGTAGCTCATTGATCTGAGGAGGTCTACTCTTTCCAGGTGTCATTTTCTTGTGCGTTTTTGCTTATTATCATTTGTAAATAAAGTTGACAAAAAGGAAAACCGCAAAGGGGAGTGTTTTCAAGTAATTAAAAAAACAATATACTCATGTCTGAAGATTAATAGACCCAATTACAGTATGCAAATTAACCTAATTAAAAACAGACATAAGAAATGTGTGACCTTTCACAAGTTGGCTTGGTAAATCCAATTAATAGGCAAAGTTTAAAAAAATAAATTCTTAAAGCTATTATCTTAAAAAGTTTGGAGGCAATAGCATGGGCAGAATGAATGTCCATATCCAAATACGCCTTATTTAAAACAAACTTCCTAAAGCACAACACAAGAGAAGAAGAGGCCCCCTCACATGGTCAGTAGGTGAAGGAGGTCAGGATTTACACTGCAGAAAAGTTTGCTGTGGCATTCAACAAGAGTTTGTTATGGTGACATTCATGTACTGTTCACAGAGCAGATCATATTGACGCATTATTGACCTTGAGATGACTCAATGAACAAATTAAGAGTGATAACCAAGCCTTTAAAACCAATTCTCTTAATTTATTGGCTCCCCTTTATTGCTCTTATTTTTTTTAGGGTTAGGAATTGGAGAGCTGAGAGTTTCTCATTGGATGATAACAGAACCCTGTTGACCTCTGACCTTACAAAAGAAACCCTGCTATGTTTTTGCTTGATTTATACATTTCTGCCCCTGGAATTGTCTGCTTCCACAGCAATCTAGCTATTACACATGGTGCAGCAGTCTGAATGCACATGTTATAAACCCTCCCTTCGTTTTGTGTTGGTTCAGTCACCCTAAACTGAAAAGCATGTGGGTCTTTTATTAGCAATTACCCAGCCCTAACTCCTTAGCCTCTGATATTTTATTCCCTTCGGGAAAATAATAGCAGAATTATTCTGCATATATGCATCAGTTAATGTCACCAGAGCCTATTAATGTCACTCTTGCATGGAGACATGTACCGGCTGGTTTGTAAAATGTAATGAGAGGCTCCTGTTTAGTATTTCATATAAGTGGCCTTGTAGACAAATTAAGTCAAGTGCTGAGTTTGACACTGCAGTGGATATCCCTCTGAAGCTTAAGCCTGATCCACTAATCATTGCATCTTAGTGTCAAATTACCTGTACAAACAAGGTATACGTATTCAAAGCATACGGCATTCTTTCCAGCTTCTGCACTTAATACTGCCTGTCAAGCATCTTAATCCTTCAGTGTTTCTGGTCATGGCAAAGCTTAAACCTCTCTAAATAGATGGGCTGACAAACACGGAGGGTTCTTTTTCAAGGATATTTGTACTTGGCAGCTCCATAGTTGGCTGGGCAAAATGATTACTGTATTGCTGAAGTAAGTGAATAAGATATGGTGTAACTGTAGTAACAGAACTTCCAGCAAACATGCTTTATCCTAAAGCCCTGAAAACTCTAAACCAAATTCTAAACCTAACCCTTGTAGAAAGAAACTTATTTCTGTTGCATTTGAGGTCTGTGGGACAAAATGCCTTCAATCCAAATCCACAGACTTCAATGGCAAACCCCCCTGCTGTGCAGTAATTAACCTCAGATTTCTACCGTTTTAATTACAGCAGACTTCGTCTGTCAAGAGGCGAATGCCTTATAAATACCTTTGGTTGTAATCTAACTAGGTTATTAATCTAAATACTGCAAGCTCTATTCATGAATCACTAGCATGTCAGCAAATACGTATATATGTGCTTTTATGCCTGTAGCGCAATGCTGCTTTTATGCCTGTGACGGAATGCTGATGTTCTATTTAAATCTGGTTTTATTGCTACACTTTTTATTTTCTCCTGGGATAACATTTGCTGCTTCGACTCTTTTAAATGTTCTTGATTTTTAGGGGCCCATGAGTGTGAAGCTTTCACATTCACTTTGAAAAGCTCAACCCGGGTTGAAACTTCGGTCAACCCAAATTTTTTGTCTAAAATCTTAATGAGCTGAACAAACTACTTTTAGACAGAAGTAGAAAGCTGTTGGTGAGATATATAGACATATTGGGGGAAGTCTAGAAATTGCATAAGCAAGGTCTAGGGCCCTATTCATAAGTATTTTGCAGTACAACCATCAACTGCATTTTCTAATCTGTTAGTAAGCTAGCTGTTAACAGTTAACACGATAATAAGATGCCTCTTTACATACTCTTTACGTGCTGTTTATAATCCGTTTTGTGCAAGTCAATATATTGTTAAAATGCGCTCATATAAAATGTGTTTTTTTATCGATTTCTTTTTAATGCGTGTCATTACGTCGCCATGCATTTGTAACAGAAACTGTCTGAAAAAGAGTCTCCTTAAACCCATCCCTGTTATGAAATTCCACAGCTTAGCAGTCAACATGCATGCACTTTATTTTAGAACTATATTATGTAGATATTTAAGAGAAAAATGTCCGTTGTACGTCACTGCTCGAATAAGGAAATGTGTTATTTACTGCAGTGGTGTCACGTTGAAATTCAAGCACATTTCAGCTATTCACTTCCCATCCTATTTTAACGCTGACAAACTTCAGCAGGGATTTCACAGGCCTTTGTATTTATCTGTGTGGCCTTTGGTATTAAGGGCAAAGCCATTCAGTCGAATCCTACGAGAGACAGTTCATTTTAAAACAGCTCCTGTCCTTATGGCAGCTGCTTTTCCGTTGCGGTGACATTTGGTCATTAGTTCTGCCACAGGGGCCCAGGATGGCTGGCAATGTCCGCTGCTACCTGGGTTTCACATTTGCACTGACAGACACATGTATCATTGATGCTTGTTTCGCAGTGACACTCACACAGTAGAACAAGATTTCAGGTGGCTGTTCAGTTGGGTGATTCATAATGTACTAAGAATGCCTTCGTGTTCACAAATTTTAGATTGTTTCATTATTTTTGTGTTGCCAATGTTTTATATTCACAAAGCCATCTTTTTGGAACAGATGCATGAATAACTTTTTTCTTTTTTTTTTTTTAACAGACTGACGTAACGCACACAACGTCCAGTTCCCAATAGACCCCAGCAACAGTCACCCTCCCTCACTTTAGCCACTCTCCTGTGCATTATCAGTAAAACAACTCCCAACAAGAAATAGAATTCACTAGACAGTTGAGATGCAAAGATGACAAGCATACTGTATGTATTTTCCTTTTCTTTCATCCTTCCCAACTTTCCTGTGGTGCTCCTGCACCCTTTCTGTGCCTAGAATTTCATCTTGTTTCAACCTTTCAAATCAACTGAGAACTGGAGCAGGAGCTTCTATTTATATCCCTCTGCTCCAGAAGTCCAGAAGACTAATGCTGCAGCCCTATCTGACACAGTTCAGGAGGCTACAGTTTCACTTACTTTATTCAGGATTTTGTTTACAATGGGACGTGTGGTGGTGGAGGGGGTGCATCCATCAAATACATCTGCTTTGTTTGATAGTCAGAAACTACATATGTGTTGTTACAAATCTGATTTCTAAGCACATACTCTTCAGGGCTGCATGTTGGGTATTATGAAAGTTTTGGGCTTGTGTTTTCATTGTCCACGGTGGAGAACTGGCCCATAATGTTGTCCATCAACATCTATGATCATCAATTCCAGAGACCAGTCTTCTGAGATGTCTTGCCACCGTGACATCAGTTTGATATGTCGTAAAGAAAACATCAGTGCACACACCGTGCCTCTGGCTGTTTTCCTCGTCTGTGTATTTGGGGATGACGAGTAAAGAATAACAACACAAACATCTGTAAAAAGAGTATAACAAATATGACCTCTCCAGCCTGAATCAGACTTTTTGATCGTTCGGTTCTGAGGAAAAGATGTTTGTTTTGTGTTTTCTTCCAGCAACGTTTAAAGGCATGCTGGTGACCACGCTCTAGGGCATTAATTAAGGAGTGATTACTATTCTGTCAGAGAGCGCACTCAACAAAGCTTTTTATTGGTTTCTCATCAAACTTGGATGTTGTGCATGGGAATATTCACTCTTCAAAAGAAACTTTAAAAAATGTTGTTTCATCAGATCAAAGTGTATAAAATCGGAGGACAGGTCTTGACTCATAACACATTTTGCTGCAGCTAGAAAGTTGTTCTAAGCTTGTAGCTTTTTCCGAAAGACTCACATGAGGGAATTTCTCCAAAGAAGCAATTCCTTGTGCTTATCTAATATAACGATAAGCCCTCTTGCTTCTCAGACACACTTGGACGATTAGAAGACTTTCCTTTGAGACCATAGTGATCCTGTGACAGGGTACACCCTGCCCCTGTGTTCATTTGTATTTTTATTGTATTATTATGATTTAAATGTATTGTTTGGTATTTAAAAAGACAATGTTTTGTTATTATTGTTTCACAGCATTCCCCATCCAGCTAAACGCATGCATAATGTGGCCATCTCCAAATGAATTAAGCGATTACCAATTTGGAGATGGCCACGTACTGTATATATAAAGAGCGGATCAGCCGTTCATCGGGGTTGGTTGTTCAGAGAGGAGGAAAGTACGAAGTGCGATGTAAAAATGACAGTTGCTACTCGTGCTGGCTTCAACCCAGTATGAGACTTGTCAAAGAGCCCTCTTCACAAAGCTTTGACGCATGCCTTATTTAAAGTCCTGTTTTGATAAGTGGGATATTCATGAAAAATGCTTTTGTAAAGTTTCATGCAAGCCAGACTTTTTTGTCAATCCCCCAACACGACAGACTAATACAAAATATGTTTGTGAAATGTTATATAGTTGTGCTTCCACAGACACCAGACATTAAAAGAATCAGTCATTGGCTGGCTTCAGTCAAAACTTCCCATGCACTGAATTCCAATTGCCTACAACTGACAGGACAGAACCTAAACAAAATAAGCGGAAT